>NC_081837.1:45622742-45975242 GCF_030867095.1 Alligator mississippiensis | reverse complement strand
CACCTACAAGTTTATCAGGGGTGACCACCAGTATCTGGGGGAACGTTTGTTCTCCAGAGCGCCCCAAGGGATGACGACTAGGTCGAACGGTCATAAACTACTACAAGACCGTTTCAGGCTGGACATAAGGAAGAATTTCTTTACTGTCCGAGCCCCCAAGGTCTGGAACAGCCTGCCGCCGGAGGTGGTTCAAGCTCCTTCATTGAACACCTTCAAGGTGAAACTGGATGCTCATCTTGCTGGGATCCTATGACCCCAGCCGACTTCCTGCCCTTCCTTTGGGCAGGGGGCTGGACTCGATGATCTTCCGGGGTCCCTTCCAGCCCGAATGTCTATGAAATCTATGACACTCACCCCCCACAACCGCCACGAGCCCGCCCACGTGCCCGCACAGCCCCGCTCGCCGGCCCCGGTGCAGACGACGCCCCCCCCAACACCCCGCGACCCCCGCCGTGGCACGGGACCGGGCTGGGCCTGGCGCCTCGGCGGGCGGGCGGGCGGGGGGGAGGGAGCGGCGACACGGCGCAGGCGCGGGGCGAGCGGCGGAGGAGCGGCCGGGTGGCGGCACCGCGCACAAAGCCGCTCGCGGCACCGCTGCCTCCCTCCGCCGTGTCCGGGCCGGCAACAGCTGCAGTGCGCGGCGTGCCCACAGGAGAGCAGCACTGAGCCGTGCTCAGGAGCCGCCCGCCCCTCCCCGCTGCAGTGCCCGGCCTCAGCCACCGCGGGGCAGCACCGAGCGCGCTCTCCCGTTCTCCGCCTTCCAGCCCCGGCTGCGGCGCCGGGGGAAGCGCAGCACGGCGGCCCCGACAGCAGCGTGTCCTTGTTCACGCCCCCGCCTCCCCGCCCCAGTACTGTCCAGGGCCGCACACCTTACCTAGGGGATGTGTTGAAATCCAGCCATTAATATCTAGCAATATGCAGACGTACTGCTGTGTGAACACCTCCATCCATTTCCCTGTTGGGGAGATGGACGGCCACAGACAGACACTAGTAGGATGGCTACGTTGGTTATGGGGTGTATTCTGCACGCACACGCACACATCCCTGTCACAGCCCCGGGCGGGAGGCGTGCTTGCCCCTCGCCGCGCTCACGCTCACGCTGCGGCCCCCGGCTCCCACCCTGCTCGGGGCACGCGCCGGCCGCAGAGACAAGCGGCCGAACGTCGCCGCCGGGGATCGGAGCTGGACCAATCGGCACACAAAGGAGTGCCGACACCCCCATCCCCGTGAGCCAATCCCAATCCGAGCAAGAAGGGCGAGCTCCTGGACCCGCCTCCTCAGACATAGGCCAATCAGAGCGAAGCAGGGCGGAGCGGCACGGACCCTACCCCCAAAAGCAGCCAATCGCCGCTCTCCTGACAGGAACCAATGGGAACACGAGCCTCCGATCCCGGCCCCGCTGCGCTCCCCGGCCCTGAAGCCATGTCCGTGACTCGCGTGTCCGGCCCGAGCGGCGCGGCGCGGCGCGACGCCGCCTGCCCCGGCCGCCGGCCCTGCCCGAGTGACCCCCGAGCCAGCGAGCGAAACTTGTGTTCTTCTTCTCTGTCTGCCTTGACCTCCCGCCTGCCCGAGCTGGAGGCGCGGCGCCCCGAGCCGCTGTCCCTCTCTCTGCCCTCCTCTCTCCTCTGGAAACCTCGTGTTGAATCGTAGGGCACTAGCACAGGGCAGGGTTTTCTTTTCTCTGCCTCTAAAGCCCGGCTGCTCCGCGCAGGGTGGCTGCCGCGCAGGGAGGGCGGCACGGAGCCGGCCTCGTTCCGCGGCTCGCCGCACCGCTTTCCACACAAGTATCACCATGTCGCCACAGGCACTTGCAGGAGAAGTTGGGGGACAAAAGCAACAATCAAGTTGCCCACAGAAATCTCTTTTCCCCCAAAAGTTCCCAACTGGCCTCCGATAATCAGCACAACTGTCCTCCCAAAACACTCACCACAGTCCCACACAGCATCACACTGTTGTCCAAGTGAGAAGACATTGGTTCTGGGGATTCTTTTCTGGTTCGAGACCGTGTTTATTGAAATGTATGTGTTTGCATTCTTCCAGCTCTCTCCACGCCAGCACGGGAGTGTCCCCGCGCCCTCCCTGCTGCTCCCCGCCGGTCCCCGCGCCCTGCGCAGGCCTGTTCCAGGGACTCGGGCAGGGAACACAGTGCCTGCCCCCAAGAAGGAGGGCAGTAACCCCGCGTGCCTGGTCCCACGTGACGGAAAGAACAGCCCAGCCCAGCCCCCCCGAACAAGAGGGGGGTCTCCCCTCCGCAATGCCCGGCGCGGCCACAGGAGGGCGGCTCTGAGCAGGGTTTGGCCTTCACTTTCACCTGCTGCTGCAATGCCCCGACGCGACCACCTGAGGGCACCACCGAGCCGGTTTTGCCTTCAAACGCAGGAGACCACTGCCTGCTCAGAGCCGCCCTCCTGTGGCCGCGCCGGGCATTGCGGCGGGGAGACCCGGGCGGGCACCCCAGCCGGCTCCGCGCCGCCCGCCTGGGGCTGGAGCGGGGCCTGGTGCGCGGAGAAAGCGACCCGGAACGAAGCCGGCCCCGTGCCGCCCTCCCTGCGCGGAGCAGGCGGGGTTTCAAGGCCGAGAAAATCACATGGAGGAGACAGGGAGGCTGCCCAGGCGGCAGGCGGAGAGAAAAGGGGCCCCGGGACAATCAAACAGCTTCACGCTGCAACCCCCACAGCAGACCAGAGCCCGACAGGCCCCGCGCCCTGGGAACGCGGCGTCCCGCACCACCCGCACGTCGCCAGAACATGCCGCCGCAGCTCTCCGGCCCCGCCCGGGTGTGCGGGGCTGCACCGGGACGTGGGCTCCGGGCGCAGCGGGTCCGGAACAGGAGACACAACGAGCCGACCGGGGCCTCTGAGGATCCGAGTTGGACCAATCGGCGCACAGAAGCCTGCACACCCCACCATGGCCCGGCAGCCAATCAGAATGCGACGGGGGCGGGGTGTCTTGGACCCGCCCCATTCCTGTCAAAAGCCAATGAGAGCGAAGAAGGGCGGGGCGACGCTAACCCCGCCCGTGCGGCCACTCCACCCAATCGCCTCACGTCTCAAGTTGGCCAATGAAAAGGCGGGCCTGCGATCCCGGCCCGGAACGAACGTCAGTGACTCGTGTGTCTGTCCCGGCCGCGCTCACTGCTCTGGGGACGCCCCGAGCGAGCGAGGACTTCTTTCCTCCGCGCTCTCCGCCCGGCTGAAACGTGCTGTAAGAGCCACAGCTGCTTGCCTCTCTCTCTCGACCCTTGTCGCCTGGCAGCAATGCCGCTCTGCAGGATGCGACGGCAGCCCCGGGCCTGGTTTTATTTGTGCGGCTGAGTTTCTGGCTGCCGTGCCCAGCGCGGAGCTCCGGTCTGGGCCCGTTTTGTGACGTGCCAGGGTCCCCGGACCCCGAAGCCCCGGTAGAAACGCGCCGGCGGCCCAGCCCCTTTTCCCCCTTCTCCGCCCTCCCCTCCTGCCTGCAATGCGGAGAGTGACCCACAGGAGGGCAGCACTGAGGCATTCCTTTAATACACGGCACCACAGGAGGGCAGCACCGAGCAGCGCCGCTCCTCGTGGCTGCAGTGTGCGGAGCGCACCACAGGAGGGCAGCACCGAGCAGCGCTGGTCCTCTCCGCCTGAATGAAAACGCGCGCCTCCGATTCCGGCCCGGAATGAATGTCCTTGACTCGTGTGTCTGTCCCGGCCGCGCTCACTGCTCTGGGGACGCCCCGAGCGAGCGAGCGAGCGAGCGGGGACTTCTTTCCTCCGCGCTCTCCGCCTTTCCCGCCCGGCTGCAACGTGCTCGAAGACCCACGGCCCGGTGGCACCGACCTGCTTGCTCCGTTTCGGCCCTTGTCGCCCGGCTCCAATGCCGCTGTGCGGCACGGCACGGCACGGCCCGGCGGCACCGACCTGTTTGCTCCGTTTCGGCCCTTGTCGCCCGGCTGCAATGCCGCTGTGCGGCACGGCACGGCACGGCACGGCACGGCACGGCAGCACCGGGCCTGCTTTGATTTCTCCGGCTGAATTTCCTGGCTGCCGTGCCCAGTGCGAAGCTCCGGCCCGGGGCACTGGGCCCATTTTTTGACGTGCCAGGATCCCCAGCCGCGAAACCCCGAGCGGAACACGCCGCCGGGCCCGACCCTTTCCCGACTTCGCCGCCCTTCTCTCCTGGCTGCAAGGCGGCGCGCGCCACAGGAGGGCGGCACTGAGGCCATTCCTTTCCTACACGGTAGCTATCTATCGCCGCAGGGCAGCACCGAGCGGCGGCGGGTTCGCCGACGTGCCCACGCCCTCCCTGCGCTTCACCCTGCGCGGAGCAGCCGGCTTCAAAGGCCGAGGAAACAAAACCCTGCCGGCACATCGAGGAGGCAGGGTGGCTTCCCGGGCGGGAGGAGGAGAGAACAGGGGCCCCGGGACAGACAAACAGCTTCAAGTTCAACACCCAACTCAGAGGAAAGCTCGACAGGCCCCGCACCCTGGGAACGCAGTGACCCGCACGACTCGCCGAGGTCGCCAGAACATGCCGCCGCCGCCGCAGCTCTCCGGGCCCGCCCGGCTGTGCGGGGCAGCAGCGGGACGGGACGGGACGCGCGCTCCGGGCACAGCGCCCGGCCGTGGCTTGAAGACACCGCGCTGAGCGGGGCCGCTGAGCTGAGGATCGGAGTCGGACCAATCGGCGCAGAGAAACCCGCACACACCCACCTTGTCCGTCAGCCAATCAGAAGACGAATAAGCAGGCCGGCCTCCTGGTCCCGCCTACCTTGGCACAGGCCAATCAGAGGGAAGAAGGGCGGAGTGGCCGTGACTCCGCCCTGGAGGCCGTTCCCCCCAATCGCCTCCCGGCTGCTGTTGGCCAATGGGAACACGAGCCTTGGATCCCGGCCCTGGCGGTGGTCTGCCCGGCCCTGAGTCGATGTCCGCGCATCGTGTGTCCGCCCCGAGCAGCGCCTGCCCCGGCCGCGGCCACTGCCCGAGTGACCCTCGAGAGAGCGAGGCCTTTGTATTCCTTCTCTCTCTGCCTCGATCTCCTGCCTGCCCGAGCTGGAGGCGCGGGGCCCGGAGCAGCTGTCCTTCTCTCTGCCCTCATCTCTCGGCTTGAACCCTAGGGCAGTAGCATAGGGCAGGGGTTTGGGTTGAAGCGCAGTGAGGGCGGCACGGAGCCGGCTTCGTTCCGGGTCGCTATCTCCGCGCTCCAAGCCCCGCTCCAGCCCCAGGCGGGCAGCGCGGAGCCGAGCCGGCTGGGGTGCCCGCCCGGGTCTCCCCGCCGCAATGCCCGGCGCGGCCACGGGAGGGCGGCTCTGAGCCCGGCTCCTTCCCCGCCCTCACGGGCCGCAGCAATGCCCCGACGCGACCACAGGAGGGCAGCACCGAGCTGCCGGGTCGTCCGCCCTCCTGGGCGCCGCTCCTCGTGGCTGCAGTGCTGGGAGCGCACCACGGGAGGGCAGCACTGAGCCGGGTTTCCTGCACACTGCGGGGGGAAGGCTCCTTGAATTTCCTGGGGTGTAAACTGTCAGGGCCGGCTGACTTGAAGGTGCCCAGCCTCTCAAGGTTCCTTCACAAGGTCAGCATTGATGGAGGGTAAGGAATCACCCTCACCCAGGTGTTCCCGTCCTGTAATGGGGAGGGGCATCCCTTGGAACTGGTGAAAAACCAATGCAAAGTACCCATTTAGTAAGTTGGATTTTTCCTGGGCATTGGTTGTCAGTTGTCCCATCTAGTTTAGCAGGGGTCCAATGTTGCCCTTGCTTTTCCTCCGGCTCCCTGCATATCTAAAAAAAGACTTTTTATTGTTCTTGACACCTGTAGCTAGTTGCAGTTCTGTCGCAGCCTTGGCTTTCCTGGTTCGCTCCCTGCAGGACTGGACCAGAGCAGAATATTCCTCCTTGGAGGTGGATCCTGCCCTCCATCCTTTGTAGGTCTTTCTTTTTAGATGCAGGAGGTCCGCTAGTTCCCTGCAGAGCCAGGGGGGTTGCTGTGCCCTTTTGCTGCCTTTCCTCCCAGACAGGATAGACTTTGCTTGTTCATCCAGGATTGCTCCCTTAAGGAGCAACCACTCTTCCTGAACTCCCCTCCCCTTTGGGTTGTGGCCCTTTAGGGCCTCCCTGACAAGCCTCCTTAGCTTGTCGAAGTCAGCTTTCCTGAAGTCGAGGACTTCTGTATTGATGACTGACTTATAGATTTATACAAGTAGGGTCGGAAGGGACCTTGTAGATCATCAAGTCCGACCCCCTGCCCTGGGCAGGAGAGAAAAACTGGGCTCAAATGACCCCAGCCAGGTAGATATCAAGCCTCCTCTTAAAGACCCCCAGGGTAGGAGCCAGCACCACTTCCCTTGGAAGTTGGTTCCAGATCCTAGCCGCCCTGACTGTGAAGTAGTTCTTACGGATGTCCAGTCTGAACATACTCTCTAACAAATTGCGGCTGTTATTCCTTGTTACCTTGGGGGTGCTCAGGGGAACAGGGTCTCTCCCAAACCCTGCTGGTCCCCCCTGGTGAGTTTATAGATGGCCACCAGGTCCCCCCTCAGCCGTCTCTTGTGAAGGCTGAACAGGTTCAGGTCCTGTATTCTCTCATGGTAGGGCCTGCCCTGCTGCCCCCTGACCACGCGAATGGCCCCCCTCTGGACTCTCTTGGTGCTGTCCACATTCCTTCTGAAGTGCGGCGCCCAGAACTGGACGCAGTACTCCAACTGCAGCCTGACCAGTGTCGCACAGAGGGGGAGGATTCCCTCTTTGACCCTGTTCGTGATGCATCTGTGGATGCAGGACAAGGTATGGTTAGCCCTACTGACCGCGAACTCGTGTTGTCGGCCCATGTTCATCTTGGAGTCAATAATGACTCCAAGATCTCTTTCTACCACCGTGCTCTCGAGAAGGGAGTTTCCCAGCTCATAAGTGTCCTACTGCCCAAGTGCAGCACCCTACAATTGTCAGTATTGAAACCCATCCTATTTTCTTTAGCCCACCCCTGTAACCTGTCTAGGTCCTGCTGTAATCTGTCCTTCCCTACTAGCGTGCCCACCTCACCCCAAATCTTGGTATCATCAGCAAAATTAAACAGGCTGCTTTTTACCCCATTGTCCAAGTCACTAATAAAGATATTAAACAGTGTGGGCCCAAGGACTGAGCCCTGGGGGAGTCCACTGCCCACTTCCCTCCAGGTCGAAAAAGACCCGTCCACCACTACCCTCTGAGTATGATCCTTCAGCCAATTTGCAATCCATCTGACTGTGTAGGCATCAATGCCACAATCACCTAGTTTTTTTATGAGAATGGGGTGGGAGACAGTGTCAAAGGCCTTGCTGAAGTCCAGAAAGACTACGTCCACTGTGACACCTGCGTCCAATGCTTGTGCAACTAGATCGTAGAAGGCAATTAGGTTGGTCTGATGGGATCTGCCCCTAATGAAACCATGCTGGTTGCCCTTGATCATCATCCCTGCTGCTGGCCCATCACAGATGTGCTCCTTGATAATCTTCTCAAAGAATTTCCCAAGGACTGAAGTAAGACTAATGGGCCTATAGTTGCCTGAGTCCTCCCTCTACCCTTCTTTGAAGATGGGGACCACATTGGCTTTCTTCCAGTCATCTAGCACCTGGCCCAAGCACCACAAGTGCTCGTAAAGCCATGCCAGGGACCCTGCAATAACCCCTGCCAATTCCCTCAACACCCTGGGGTGGAGAGCATCTGGACCTGCTGATTTGAACACGTCCAGCCCCCCCAGAAGCTCTCTAACCCGGTCCTCCTCAACCTTAGGTCTGGCAGTGTTTCTCCCAAGTCCGTCTGGAATCCTGGTCAGGGAGTCCTGGTCCCTGCACAAGAAAATGGAGGCAAAGAATTTGTTAAAGAGGTCTGCTTTCTCCTCTGGCGCAACCACCAGATTGCCAAGCATATCCTGCAGGGGCCCCAAATTACCTGGTGCCTTCTTCATTCTCCCTATATATTTAAAAAAGGACTTTTTATTATCTTTGTTCCTTGATGCTAGCCCTAGCTCCGTATCTGCCTTAGCTTTTCTAACAGCCCCCCTACAGGCCCGAGCTGTGGAGGTATACACCTCTTTGGTGATAGCCCCTCCCTTCCAATTGCCAGCTTTACGGCAGATGGCGAAGGTGATCAGTTCGTGGTCACTGTCACCCAGCTTCCCTTTGATCGCTAGGTCACTGGCGATCAATTAGATCGTCCCCTGTTGCCAGTACCAGGTCGAGCAGCACTTTACCTCTCG
This sequence comes from Alligator mississippiensis, assembly GCF_030867095.1. Classification (NCBI taxonomy): domain Eukaryota; kingdom Metazoa; phylum Chordata; order Crocodylia; family Alligatoridae; genus Alligator; species Alligator mississippiensis. Next base: position 45,967,041 of record NC_081837.1, on the reverse strand, counting down.
TTGGCCCGTAGACTTCTTGCATCAGGTAGAGGTCATCCACGCATGAGAGAAAGCTTTGCAACCACTCGGATTTGGCTGAGCGCTGTTCCCATGAGACGTCGGGGTAGTTGAAGTCTCCCATGACAACTATGCACCGGAAGCGTGCGGCCTTAGCCAATTCCCTGGTGAACTCCTGGTCAAGCTCTTGATCCTGGGTAGTGAGTCTGTAATAGACTGTCACCATTGTGTCCCCTGTGCCGTGTTCCCCAAGGATTTTCACCCAGAGCATCTCCAATCGTCCACCCTGTGCGCCAAAGTCGGCTCTCAGGGACATGTAGCTTTCCTTGACATAGAGAGCTACGCCCCTGCCCCTTTTGTCCACTCAGTCTCTCCTGTACAAGGTATAGCCATCTATACCTGTGGTCCAGTCATGGGTTGAGTCCCACCAGGTCTCCATTATCCCTATAACATTGTAATTATTTGTGTTGAGCAGGAGGACGGGTTCCTCCTGTTTATTCCCCAGCTCCTGCCATTTGTGTACAGGCATGCAAGTGTCCCTTTTGGGGCCCCTGCCTTGCCTACAGCTTGTTCCAGGGCTGGGGCAGGGGTGGGCTCCCTTAAGTGCCTTGGCCTGCTGGCTTTGCAGGGGTTGCTCAGTGCCAGCAGTGGCGGTAGTGCCCCCGTCCCCCAGCGGACTTAGTTTAAAGCCCAGTGGAGCAGGTCAGCCAGTCTGGCTGAGAAGAGCCTCCTCCCTAGGGGAGAGAGGCGGAGACTGTCCCTTCCCAGCAGCTCGCTGCCTCTCTCACCAAAGAGTGGACTGTGGTTATGGAAGCCGAAGTTTTCCCAATGACACCAGCGCCGCAGTCTTTGGCTCACTACCTAGATCCTCCTCTCCTTCCTCAGCCCATAGCCTGAGACTGGGAGGATCGACGAGAACACCACCTGTGCCCCAGACCCTTTAGGCCCGCTCCCAAATCCCTGTAGCGCCTCATGACCTGACTGGGAGTGCTCCGAGCTGTGTCATTTGTGCCCACGTGGATGAGGAGCATGGGATGGTGGTCAGTGGGCCAGAGGAGCTCAGGGATCTTCTCTGCAACGTCTCGGATACAAACCCTCGGGAAGCAGCAGACTTCCCGGGCTAAGGGGTCGGGGCGGAGCAGCAGATTGCCCCCTCTGTACCCCTCGGGATGGAGTCTCCCACGACAAACACTTTGCGTTTTGTCTTGGGGAGAATGGGGGCGGTAGTTGCAGTTGAGCCTGTGTTCCCTGAAGGAGCTGGCAACTTAGCAGGCTCTGCTAGGGCTGCAAGAGGTCTGTACCTGTTGCAAAGCTCCAGCGGGGCAGGGACCCTGGTGCGGCGGGCCTTGGGGCCCTTGACCACCTTGGGCCAACCTCCTGGCTGGACAGCATGGGAGGTCCCGGAGTCCTCCCTTGTTCTGGAGGAAGACTCTGGTCGACCCTCCACCTCCAGGGGGTGAAGGGCCTGGCAGTAGGAGTCTATCCCCCACTCACCATCCCTGATGGCATGCAGTCTCTGGACTCCGGCCTGGAGCTCCTCCAGCTGGCATGCCAGAGACCCCAGCAGGCAGCAGACCCCAGAAGGGAAAGGGGCCATGCTCCTGGTCCCCAGCGCCTGAAAAAGTGTCAGGCAGCCCCTGCAGCCGAGAGCCAGAGGCTCTGTCTGCGTGGAGCCCGGGACCACGGGCTCCGTCTGGGTGGAGGCCTCTGAGGCGCCGGGGAGGGCACAGATCCCGAGGGGACCCGAGGGGTGTGGCACGTGCCCATCCACATTTTACTAGCGGTAGTCTGGCTAACTGTGGCTACCTACCCTAGGGGCTCACAGGCAGGGCTGCAGGCCTTCCCACCCACCCTCCCGCGCGAACTCCCGCGCTGGGCAGACAAGCGCGCCTGTTTGTGCAGCCTGTTCGCGAGGCTCCGGTCGCGTGGCTCCCTGGGGGCTGGGTGAAGTAGGAGCTGGGTGGGGAGCGGGGAGCATGTCCCTCCCCATTCTGACTCAGCTGCCCCGTAGCTAACTGGGTCGGGGTCCCTCCCTCCTGGCCGCGGTCCCCACCTACCTCTGGCTGAGCTGGAGGTCTGGGTCTGGGTCCCGCTAGGAGGGGTCCTGGGGGTCGCTGGGCTCAATGGGGGTGCAAAAGGCTTCCGCCTCTGCATCTCTCGCCGGAGCCGGGGACGAGCTGCGGCTAAGCTGTCAGCGGGCCCTTTTAAAACTGCACTTATGCGCAGAAGGGCTCGCCAATGAGGCCGCACTGCTCTAGGGGCTGGGGGGTCCCTGCCCCATGGAAGAAGGGGGCAGATGAGTGCCCCCCGCTTCCTCTGTCTCAAGCACCAGGTGGGACTGGTTGCATGGCTCCCTGGGGGCTAGGCCAAATAGGAGCCGGGGGGGGGGGGGACGTGTCCCTCCCCGGTTCCGACTCAGCCGCCCCGCAACTAACTGGGTTGGGGTCCCTCCTTCCCTGCCGCGGGCCCCACCTACCTCTGGCTGTGCTGGAGGTCTGGGTCGGGGTCCCGCTGGGCGGTTCTGGGGGTCCCTGGTCTCCCTGGTCTTTTCCTCGCTCCTCCCAGTTGTGGGTCATGGACTGAGGAGCAAGAGACGGGTCGAGGTAGTTAACCAAAGACTGCGGCGCTGGTGTCATCGGGAAGGCTTTGGCTTCCATGATCACAGTCCGCTCTTTGCTGAGAGAGGCGGTGATCTGCTGGGGAGAGACAGCCTCCACCTCACTCCGCTGTGGAGGAGGCTCTTCTCAGCCACGCTGGCTGACCTGCTCAACTGGGATTTAAACTGAGCCCGCCAGGGGTTGGGGGCGTTTCTGCCACTGCAAGCCCACTGGGCAACCCTTGTAAATCCAGCAGGCCAAGGCTCTCAAGGGAACCCACCCCTGCCCCAGCCCCAGAACAATCTGTGCGGAAGGAAGGGCCCTCAAGGGGACACTGGGTAGTGTCTTCAGGTACTTCACTTCAGGTGAAGTACCTGCAGACTGGAAGAAGGGCAATGTGGTACCCATCTTCAAGAAAGGGTAGAAAGTAGATCCCAGGAATTACAGGCCCATTGGCTTGACCTCAATCCCCAGTAAGATTCTGGAGAAAATGATCAAGGAGACCATTCTGGATAAGCTGGCTGAGGACAGCATCCTGAGGGACAGCCAGCACAGGTTTGTTGTGGGTAGGTCTTGCCTGACCAATCTCATCTCCTTCTATGACCAGGTGACATATCACCTGGACAAGGGAGAAGAGACTGACACCATATATCTGGACTTTAAAAAATCCTGTGATCTGGTGTCCCATGACCTCCTCATGGAAAATTTGGCCAACTGTGGCCTCGGCCTCACCACAGTACGATGGCTGGGAAACTGGCTCTGAGGTCAGACCCAGAAAGTAGTAGTCGACGGTAGTGAATCATCATGGCGCTCTGTGACCAGTGGCATCCCCCAAGGCTCTGTCCTTGGACCGGTTCTTTTTAACATCTTTATCGATGATGTTGACATTGGTATCAGAAGTTCACTAGCTAAGTTCGCCGATGACACTAAACTTTGGGGCACAACGTCCACACTGGAGGACAGGCTAGTGATCCAGGCTGACCTGGACAAACTTAGTAAGTGGGCGGATACAAACCTGATGACTTTCAATATAGATAAATGCAAGGTACTCCACCTCGGGAGAAAAACCCACAGCATGCTTATAGGCTCGGCAGTGCTACGCTTGCTAACACAACGGCTGAAAGAGACTTGGGGGGTCATGATTGACCACAAGATGAACATGAGCCACCAATACCATGTCACAGGTGGTAAAACAAACCAAACTCTGGCTTGCATCCATAAACGCTTCTCAAATAAATCTCAGGAAGCCATCGTCCCATTGTACTCGGCCTTGGTGTGGCCGCAGCTGGAGTACTGCATCCAGTTCTGGGCTCCACAATGCAAGAAGGATGTTGAGAAGCTTGAGAGAGTGCAGAGGAGAGCTACGCACATGATCAGAGGGCAGGAGAACAGGCCTTATGAAGAGAGGCCAAGAGCCATGGGACTCTTCAGCCTGCAAAAGCGCAGGCTCAGGGGGGAACCTGGTGACTACCTATAAGCACATAAGGGATGTGCATCAGGATCTGGGAGAACATCCGTTCACCAGAGAACCCCAAGGAAAAGCAAGGACCAATGATCATAGACTCCTCCAAGACCCTTTTAGGCTGGACATAACGAAACACTCCTTTACTGTCCGAGCCCCCAAGACCTGGAGTAGACGCCCTCCAGAAGTGGTGCAGGCACCTACTCTCAACTCATTCAAGAAACGTTTGAATGCTTATCTTGCTGGGATCCTTTGACCCCAGCTGACTTCCTGCCCCTGGGGCATGGGGCTGGACTTGATGATCTTTGAGGCCCCTTCCAGCCCTAACATCTATGAAACCTATGAACCCCAAAGAGGGGGCGCAGGGGCACAAAGACAGGGGAAATCTCTCCAAACCTCCAGCACACACATTCAGTGCCCCTACCCACTACCTGAGCTCTCAAAGGCTTGTCTGTGGCCAGCCCGAAGCGCACATTCACAGGCAATCAAGGAGTCCCCTAGCCTACACAGGGCACAGCCACCACAAGAGAGCCCTCATCTCCAACAGGCACTGCTCACCACAGCCACAACCACGCTGCTCCTTATCCAGTCATCCTCACAGCTGGCACAACACCTGCAAAGGTACACACACAAAACCTCCTGGAAACGTGAAAGAACAAGTGTGGAACAAGCGGTAAGGCAGGAAGACAAATACATCACGCTGCTCCGAGGAAGCTCGGGCTCACCGCAGGCTCCAGTCAGGTGATGCCACGGGGCAGAGGCCTCGCACCACGCAAATCAGGAAGTCATGACGGTGCTGCCCATTTCCTCCAATGCCATCTCTGGGGCTCTTCAGCTCGTCTTCCCAGTGTCTGCTTCACAGGCCTGAAGCCCTGGCAAGAGGGTTCCTCCACACACACACAAAAAGAGGCTATTGCTACTATCAACAACTCAGAGGCCTCACAACACTGGGGACAGTGGCCGCTCCCTGCCAAGACTCCACGGGCAACTTATTTTATCACCTCCCTATAGTTGCAAGGGTGCAGGCAGAGCCCTCTCAGGGCTTTCCCTTGGCAAGCAAGGGAAGCAGTCTAGATGTGCAAACACAGGTCTCCTGCCAGCTCTGGGAAGAGCGGAGGAATGCTTTAGCGACTTTGAAGACAACAAGACAAATGGAAAGGCACAGGGACCCAGGACAAGCCATTCCCAGCACTGGTGGGAGAGCCTGTGGCAAGACAAACAGCTAGACAGAGACATGCACCAAACTTCTGCCGCAGCAAAACCTGGAGAGGGCCAGACACCAGCACCCAAACGCTGGGACAAGCCCAGCTCATGGAGTGAAAAAAGCCCATGGCAGGGGCAGGCAGGGAGGCTCAAGCCTCATGTAGAGCCAGATGAGGGACCCTGGCCAGAGCATGCCACCACAAGAGATGAGGGGAACCTCAAACCCCACAACACCCTGTTTGAGCACCACTGCCTGGGATCACTTAACTCTGGACTCTTTCAAAAACCATCTGCAAATTTTTCTTGCTAGGATCACTTGATCCCAGCTGACTTCCAGCCTATGGCAGGGGGGCTGGACATTATGATCTCACAAGGTCCCTTCCAGCCCCTAATGTCTATGAAAATCTATGAAATCTATGTAACCCAGGGCACCATCCCAGACCAGGGCCTTCCCACCACACCTAAACGCACCCCCACCCCAACCCAAAACACCTTCCAGCATCCTTCTCCTCTTCCTCCGTTACCACCATTCTGGTCCACTCCTTAGCCCCCCCCCCCCCCCCTTTTTCCTCCAAACACACCAGGACCCTGGGGAGAACAGAACAGGGGTTCACCCCAAGGGGCAGAACTAATCACAGGAGAAGTGAACCACTGAGGAAGTCCCACACACACATCAAGCGAAGGGAGCACCTCAGCACGCTGCTAAGGGCACACACAGGGTAGGCAGACAGCAGGGGGAAGGCCTCAGCCCTGAGATCCAGCACCCACCACACCTGGCATCACGGTGCTCCTCCAGCCCTCATGCATCCTTGCTTGCCATCCCTTCCCCATACAGGAGGCAGGCACCCGTGGATGGTGCAAAGGAAAAACCTCAGCACAGAAAGCAACAAAGGGCGAAGCGGAAATAACTGTCAGGCTCGGACAACCCCACACTGCTCCAAGCAAGCCCTTACCAACTGCAGGCTCTGCCCATGCACACAGCTCCAGCCAACAGGTAGAGGCCTCGCTCAAGGTGACCCAGAAGTGGCTACAAGTGCTTGGCTGCCTGCTTCCTCCACCTTCTTCTACATGGTGGTGGCTCTAGGTTTCTTCTCTTCTACCTCAGTTCTTCTCTGCTCAGGGTTCAGACATTGGCATCACCCCCAAAACAACACGCAATTACTACATGGAACAGTATTCACATCTCATAGTACTGAGTGGAGGCACCCCGCCCACCACAGCCCAGGGCTCCAGAAACAGCACACAGCTCCCCCCCGAACGAGGCAGGCAGGGTGCAGTCAAGCCCCTCCCCAAAGGGGGAAACCTATTTAGCTGCCAAAATGGGCCTCATTCCAGCTCTGAGAACAGCAATCAAAGGACAAAAAGTGCTGCAGTGATTTTAAAAATCAAACTAGAAAGAGACACCAGTGATACACCCAGAGACACAGAACAAAGTGCAGCTCCCAGAACTGAAGGGAGGCCAGCGGCACCAGCAACAGGCAGGCAGAGGCAGAGATGCATACACCCGCTCCTCCGCCCCACCACACACAAAATCAAGATCTGCACCCAGATGCCAGAGGCAAACCCTGATGCCCCCTATATACTCAATGGCAATTTTGAGCCTTTGCATGGAAACTCACAACCAAGGTAAATCTAAACCAGGCTTACACTGCCCAGCTCTGGGGCACCCCTGGGGCCACAATTACTTCCTTCAGCATCACTGCCCAGGAACCAGGGAGCTCTGGACACTATCCCACACTTGGGGTTTCCTCCCCCACCCAAATACCTTCAGGGGAACCCCTTCACCCCGCCATCCCAACCCAGCGCACCTTTCAGCATCCTGTTTCTCCATCTTCATAGAATCTGTCTCTAGTGGGTTATGGAATAGAGAAAATCCCACACAATTTACTGATTCGTTCTGATGCACTGGCTGGGGGAGTAGTTAGCTGATTGCATGATTTCACAATGATTACACACTTAATTCATACAACACAATTTTATTTTAAAACTCTTTGCTACGCATATAACACTGCTTAGCTTTAAGAAACACCACAAACATTAAGAACACAATAATTACATATATCAGAAACAATGCCCCAAATGCACTTCCTTCTCAAACAATGCTATAAGAATTAGTATTACAAAAACAACTACAATTACAACTAAAAGTTAAATTTTAATCAATACTATTATTTTTCATAATATACTTACAATCCTAGAATTCTGAGAAGCCAAATACCAAAATATGGTTTCATTCCTCAGTAGTACGATTTCATGGGTTGGCCTCAGTAGTACGGTTCAATGGAATGGGCTCGCCTCAGCAATACAATTCAATAGGCTGGCCTCAGCAGTGATAGGACTAAGTCACCTTCCTTCAGTCCCTTTCGGGCGCTCCGCAGCTTCAGCGCGAACTAAGAGATTCGTGTTCACGGAGAGGGTGGTTCAGGTGATCGGTCTGATCCGGGCTACACTTGTGATTTTTCCTTCGTTGTTCTGCAAGTGAAGTCACCTCCAAATTGGGACAGTAAGTTACAGTTTTTATTGAGCGAGCTGCCGTCAGTGGGCTCCTCCTACTCAATCTGTCATTACCCCCAAATTTGGGCTCGGATCTTACTCAACAGATTCTTTTACCTTTGTTGAGCATTTTAAATTACCTTTGGGAAACTTCCATATCACTGCAAATGCCCTTTTCTTACCAATCTGGTCAAAAGGCCTTAGGGTTCGATCTCTCGGAACTCAGGATATTTGCTCTCTTTGTAAAGACTTCTAAAGATAAAATTTAAATTAAGACTTTAAACAAAGTCAGGACCTTTTGCACATAGTCCCAAAACAATGAGCTAGATAAGGAGATAAATCTTATCTTCTTCCTGAAACTGGCTAATGGGCAACCTTTACAAACATTCAAACTATTTCATTCAATATGACAGAATCATAGAAGTCGGGTCGGAAGGGACCTTGTAGATCTTCAAGTCCAACCCCCTGCCTGGGCAGGAGGAAAACTGGGCTCAAATGACCCCAGCCAGGTAGGTATCAAGCCTCTTCTTAAAGCCCCCCAGGGTAGGAGCCAGCACCACTTCCCTTGGAAGTTGGTTTCAGATCCTACCCGCCCTGTGAAGTAGTTCTTACGGATGTCTAATAATCTAAACCTACTCTCCAACAACTTGTGGCCGTTATTCCTTGTTATCCCGGGGGGCGCTGGGGGAAACAAGGTCTCCCCCAAACCCTTCTGGTCCCCCCTAGTGAGTTTATAGATGGTCACCAGGTCCCCCCGCAGCCTTCTCTTGTGAAGGCTGAACAGGTTCAGGTCCCATAGCCTCTCACTGTAGGGTCTCCCCTGCTGTCCCCAGATCATGCGGGTGGCCTCCTCTGGACCCTCTCAATGTTGTCCACATCCCTCTTGAAGTGGGGTGCCCAGAACTGGACACAGTACTCCAGCTGTGGCCTGACCAGTGTCGCACAGAGGGGGAGGATCACCTCCCTGGCCCTACTTGAGATGCACCTGTGGATGCACGATAAGGTCCGGTTAGCCCTGCCGACCGGGACCTCGCATAGATTCATAGATGTTAGGGTCGGAAGGGACCTCAATAGATCATCGAGTCCGGCCCCCTGCATGGGCAGGAAAGAGAACCCATTGTCAGCCCATGTTCATCTTGGAGTCAATAATGACTCCAAGATCCCTTTACGCCTCCGTGCTCTCAAGACAGGAGTTTCCCATCTTATAAGTATGCTGCTGGTTACGACTGCCCAAGTGCAGCACCCTGCACTTGTCCGTATTGAAACGCATCCTGTTTTTGTAAGCCCACCCCGGCAACCTATCCAGGTCTTGCTGCAGTCTCTCCCTCCCTAGTAGCGTGCTCACCTCACCCCAAATTTTGGTATCATCAGCAAATTTAAACAGGTGCCTTTCACCCCATCATCCAAATCGCTGATAAAGAAATTGAACAGTGTGGCCCCAAGGACCGAGCCCTGGGGCACTCCGCTGCCCACTTCCCCCCAGGTTGAATATGACCCGTCCACCATCACCCTCTGAGTACAACCCTTCAGCCAATTTGCAATCCATCTGACTGTAGGCATCAATGCCACAGTCACCTATTTTTTTAATGAGGATGGGGTGGTCAACAGTGTCAAAGGGCTTGCTGAAGTCCAGAAAGACTACATGCACAGCAACACCTGCATCCAATGCTTTTGTGACCTGATCGTAAAAGGCAATCACGTTGGTCTGACATGACCTGCCCCTAATGAAACCATGCTGGTTGCCCTTGAGCATCATCCCCGATGCTGGCCCATCACAGATGTGCTCTTTGATGATCTTCTCAAAGAGTTCCCCAGGATTGAGGTAAGACTGACAGGCCTGTAGTTGCCCGGGTCCTCCCTCCTCCCTTTTTTAAAGATGGTGACCACATTGGCTATCTTCCAGTCATCTGGCACCTGGCCTGAGCACCATGAGCATTTGTAAAGCCGTGCCAAGGGCCCTGCAATAACCCCTGCTAGCTCCCTCAACACCCTGGGGTGGAGAGCATCTGGACCTGCTGATTTGAACACGTCCAGCCCCTCCAGAAGCACTCTAACCCGGTCCTCCTTAACCTTTGGTCTGGAAGTGTTCCCCTCGAGTCCGTCTTGAGTCACGGTGGGGGAGTCCCGGTCCCTGCACAAGAAAACGGAGGTGACTAATTTGTTAAAGAGGTCTGCCTTCTCCTCTGGTGCAACCACCAGATTGCCCAGCGTATTTTGCAAGGGCCCCATGTTTCCCGGTGCCTTCTTCATCCTCCCTATTTATTTGAAAAAGGACTTTTTATTATCTTTGATCTTGGACACTAGTCCTAGCTCTATGTCCGCCTTAGCTTTCCTAACAGCCCCACTACAGGCCCGAGCAGTGGATGTATACTCCTCTTTGGAGATAGCCCCTCCCTTCCACCGGGTGTACGCCGCCTTCTTGGCAACCAGGCATTCCCGGATGTCCTTGGTGAGCCAGGGTGGGTTTTGGGCACTCTTGCCCCCCTTGCTTCTTGTTGGGATCGTCACCCCTTGGGCCCTGAGTATCGTCTCCTTAAGGAACGAGCACACATCTTGGGCACTGAGTTCCCCTGCCCTCGAGAACCCCAGCGCCTCTGCCACCAATCTCCTCAACTCGTTGAAGCTGGCCCTCTTGAAGTCTAGGGCTACCGCCTTGCTGCAGGCCCTTGTCACCCTGCGCTGGGTGATGAATTCCAGCAAGCGATGATTGCTATCACCCAGGTGGTCCAGGACCTGAAGCCCCCTTACCAGATCATCGCCTGTGGCCAGGACCAGGTCCAACAGGGCATTTCCTATGGTAGGACTGTGCACCTCCTCGGTTAAGTGGAGGTCCTGTATCTTGGCCAGGAACCTCCTGGAACGGTCCGACCTGGCTGACTGCTCCTCCCAGCAGATGTCCGGGGAATTTAGATCGCGCATGACAACTCCATCCCTTGCCTTAAGTGTCTCTGCAAGCTGGCCCGAGAATTCCCGATCCAGCTCCTCCCCTTGGTTGGGGAGACCCCAACCTCGTTGCTCGTGCTTGTAGGGAGGCAGTTAGACGGGCCAAAGCTACCATGGAGATGAGGATGGCATCCCAAGTAAAGGATAACAAGAAATGTTTTTTAGATATATAGGGAGTAAAAGGAAGGCCCAGGGAGGAATAGGACCCCTACTAAATGGGCAGAAGCAATTGGTGACGGACAGGGGGGACAAGGCTGAACTCCTCAACGAGTTCTTTGCCTCAGTGTTCCTAAGCGAGGGGCACGACAAGTCTCTCACTGGGGTTGTAGAGAGGCAGCAGCAAGGCGCCAGACTGCCATGCGTAGACCCTGAGACGGTGCAGAGTCACTTGGAAGAACCGGATGCCTTTAAGTCGGCAGGCCCGGATGAGCTCCATCCGAGGGTGCTGACGGCACTGGCCGACGTCATTGCAGAGCCACTGGCAGGAATATTCGAACGCTTGTGGCGCACGGGCCAGGTCCCGGAGGACTGGAAAAGGGCCAACGTGGTCCCCATTTTCAAGAAGGGGAGGAAGGAGGACCTGGGCAACTATAGACCGGTCATTCTCACCTCTATCCTTGGCAAAGTCTTTGAAAAAATTATCAAGGCTCACATTTGTGAGAGCCCGGCAGGGCAGATTACGCTGAGAGGAAACCAGCACGGGTTCGTGGCAGGCAGATCGTGCCTGACCAATCTAGTCTCTTTCTATGACCAGGTTACGAAACGCCTGGACACAGGAGGAGGGGTGGATGTCGTATACTTAGACTTCAGGAAGGCCTTCGATACGGTATCCCACCCCATACCGGTGAACAAGTTAAGAGGCTGTGACTTGGATGACTACACAGTCCGGTGGGTGGCGAATTGGCTGGAGGGTCGCACCCAGAGAGGCATAGTGGATGGGTCGGTTTCGACCTGGAAGGGTGTGGGCAGTGGGGTCCCGCAGGGCTCGGTCCTCGGACCGATTCTCTTTAGCGTCTTCATCAGCGACTTGGACGAGGGAGTGAAGTGTACTCTGTCCAAGTCTGCGGATGACACAAAGCTATGGGGAGAAGTGGACACACCGGAGGGCAGGGAACAGCTGCAGGCAGACCTGGACAGGTTGGACAAGTGGGCAGAAAACAACAGAATGCAGTTCAACAAGGAGAAATGCAAAGTGCTGCACCTAGGGAGGAAAAATGTCCAGCACACCTACAGCCTAGGGAACGACCTGCTGGGTGGCACAGAGGTGGAAAGGGATCTTGGAGTCCTAGTGGACTCCGAGATGAACATGAGTCGGCAGTGTGACGAAGCCATCAGAAAAGCTAATGGTACTTTATAGTGCATCAGCAGATGCATGACGAATAGGTCCAAGGAGGTGATACTTCCCCTCTATCGGGCGCTGGTCAGACCGCAGTTGGAGTACTGCGTGCAATTCTGGGCGCTGCACTTCAAGAGGGATGTAGATAACCTGGAGGGGGTCCAGAGAAGGGCCACTCATATGGTTAAGGGCTTGCAGGCCAAGCCCTGTGAGGAGAGACTGGGGCACCTGGACCTCTTCAGCCTCCGCAAGAGAAGGTTGAGAGGCGACCTTGTGGCTGCCTATAAGTTCATCACGGGGGCACAGAAGGGAATTGGTGAGGTTTTATTCACCAAGGCGCCCCCGGGGGTTACAAGAAATAATGGCCACAAGCTAGCAGAGAGCAGATTTAGACTGGACATTAGGAAGAACTTCTTCACAGTTCGAGTGGCCAAGGTCTGCAACGGGCTCCCGAGGGAGGTGGTGCTCTCCCCTACCCTGGGGGTCTTCAAGAGGAGGTTGGAAATGCATCTAGCTGGGGTCATCTAGACCCAGCACTCTTTCCTGCCTATGCAGGGGGTCGGACTCGATGATCTATTGAGGTCCCTTCCCACCCTAACACCTATGAATCTATGAACCTGTAGTGGACCCCCACCGTTACATCCCTCTCTCCACGACCCCCTTGTATCTTGACCCAGAGCACTTCAGCTTGCCCCTCCTCTGACCCCATTTTGCTGGCAGAAGATATGTATTGCTCTCTGACATAGAGCACCACACCCCCTCCCTTCCTTCCTTTCTCTATCCCGCCTGTAGAGCCTATAGCCCCTAATGCTCACTGCCCAGTCGTGGGATGAATCCCACCACGTTTCTGTAATCCCTACTATGTCTGGGTTTGAACTCGCTATTCTGAGGGCGAGTTCCTCCTGTTTGTTCCCCATACTCCGAGCACTGGTATACAGGCATTTAGGCCTTGCATAGCTGCACGTGCCACCCCCTGATTAGGAAGACTATCTGAGCCCCTGTTTCTTACCTGGGCACTCCTTGCATGTGTCACCTGTCTTGCTCAGGTGGCGTCTCCTCGTCTTCCTGCGGCCCCCTCCCCCAGCGAGACTAATTTAAAGCTTGCTGTACGAGATCAGCCAACCTGGAAGAGAAGACACGCTTGCCTTTACGAGAGAGGTGAAGCCCATCCCACCCCAGCAAGTCCCCCACCCAAAAGCATGGGTCATTATCTAGGAACCCAAGGCCCGCCTGGCGGCACCAACTCCATAAGTGCTGGCTGACCTCGCCAATGCAGGCATCATGTCGCCGTCCCCGCCTACTCACTGGAAGAAGAGAGGAGAATACCACCTGCACCCCCATCTCCTTAAGCTTGGCCCCCAGAGCCTCGAAGTCCTTCATAATGCGGTTAAGGTTGCCCCTGGCCGCGTCATTCATTCCCACGTGGATGACAACCATGGGGTACTGGTCGGTAGGTCGGATGTAGGCCGGGATACTCTCCGTGATGTCCCGAACCCAAGCCCCAGGCATGAAGCAGACCTCCCACGTCATGGGGTCAGGCCGGCAGATGGGACCTTCCAGTCCTCGTAGGATGGAGTCTCCGATGATGAGGACCTGGCGTTTCTTTCTGCTGGTGTTCGTTCTCTGCCCGTTCCATGTCGCGTGGGGAGTGACATCGTCCGCGCCGGAGGCATTTGCTCTGTCTTTCTCCGTCACAGCTGCCAGGGCCTCAAACCTGTTCGCCAGGTGTACCTGGGGAGCTTCCACCACTCTAGGCCGAGCAGCTCTGGATCTGGACACCTTCTGCCACTCCTGCGTTGGACGTGTCTCCTGTGGGGGCTGTACAGTGGGCGACCGGGCCTGCAGAGAACAGAGATAGGCATCCATTTCATCCTCTGCAGCCCGGATCCCCCTCAGCCTGCTCACCTCAGCCTGGAGCTCCCTCACCTGCTCCTTCAGGGCCCCAAGTCAGGCACAGGAGGGACAGGCAAGGGGACCACCAGGCCCCCCGCCCCCGCCGGACCCTACGGAGCCCCCCCCCCCCCCCCCCCCCCGCACAGACAGGGCGGGGGACAAGGGGCCGCCAACCCTGCCATGAGATCCGTCTGGGTGGAGGCCTCAGAAGAGCCCCTGGCAGGCAGCAGTGCCAGGGCGAGGCCCCTGGCAGCGGCGCTCTGCGTCTGCACCATGTCTGCAGAGCTGCATCTACTGCTCTCGCTTGCTGGAGGTGCCCCTCTGGGCTGCTACCTCATGCCCGCCTTACGCGAACACTGGCGCAAACACCGGCGCGCCCTTACAGAGCGCGCCTGTTTGCGCACACTGTTCGCGAGCGCTGCCCGCACGCGTGGCTCCCTGTCGGGCGAGCTAAGAGGGCTCCAAAGGGCTTCCCCTGCGGATCTGCCTCAGCTGCACTCTATCCTCTGCCCCACTTACCTTAGGGGGAGTCAGCTGTTGCTGCCCCCTCTGCTGTCTCCTCAGCTGCTGCCACTCCCATTCGCTGCCTGCTGCCTCTGCTGCCGAGGTAAGGGGGCACACGTGCATGTGTGGCACATGTGTGCCCTGCTCCCTCTGCTCCTGATCCCCAACTGATCAGGAGATCAGTGATCTTCCATCACTAGGGCACAGCACACCCTTGTATCCCTCTCCACCACAAGATCAAGGCCACTGGAAAAAGAACAAAACCCTCGTCAGCCCATGGAGGGGATGCAGGGGCACAAAGTCAGAAGTAAGGGAAGCTCCTCTCCAAACCCCCAGCACACATCCAGCCCCTCCTACCCACTAACTGAGCTCTCAAATGCTTGCCTGTGGCCAGCCTGAGCTGGATATTCACAGGCAATCAAAAAGTGATGCATCACAGCAACCACGGTACACAGGGCACAGCTACCACAGGACAGCCCTCATCCCCTACAGGCACTACTCACCACAGCCACAGTCATGCTGCTCCTTATCCATCATCATCACAGGTGGAAGGGGAGGTGTGGAGGTGCAACACCTGCAAAGGTACACACACTAAACCTCCTGGAAACATGAAAGAACAAATATCAAAGACATAGCAAGACAGGAAGACAAATACATCACACTGCTCCAAAGGAGGTCTGACCCACCTCAGGCTCCAGCCAGGTGATGCCACAGGGGCAGAGACCTCACACCAGGCAGAATCAGGAAGTCACAACAGGGCTGCCCATGTCCTCCTCTGCCATCTCTGGGTCTCTTCACCTCATTTTCTCAAAGTCCGCTTCACAGGCCTGAAGCCTTGGCAAGATGGCTTCTCCACACACACACAGACTGTTACCTGTCAGCTCTGTCTTCCTGAGGGAGCCCTGGCACCCAGCGTGCTGGACTTACAAAGGACTTTTTCTATTCCCCCCCAACACACACACACACACACACACACACACACACACACACACACACACACACACACACACACACTGTCTAACCAGAACTAAGCAGAAGAAAAGTTTAATAGGCATCTCAGGCCATACATTGCCCGGTCCTAGTATGGGAAGCCTATTTAAACTTGATTGACTAAAACTCGGTTGCCGCGTTAGGGAATGCTGAGGCAAGAAACCGAGTCAGAGCAGGTATGGGCAACATTTGAACAATGGTTAAGGCTTTATCACAGCATCCAGCCTGTTGGAGCCCTGACCACAAATGCTGTCATGCTTTTCCCAGGATGACTGGTAGAAGTCCTCCCCACCAAGTTTATGAACACTCATGCTAAACTGAGGCTTATTCACAACAGGTAACATACAAAACCCTGATGCTGCAAGCATAGCTGGGCCATCTGAGAAGAAACAATATGGTATCTCATCTAGTATATCTTCTATTCATAAGAATTTCAAGCTGGCTCCTAAGTGTCTGGTTACTCATTAACCTTATGTTTTTCCTAGTTATTAATCAGTTTCTTAAGATGTTCCAAACCAGATACCTTGTCAATAGAAAAGATAATTATTTACACAATTAAAAGAATGCTTTGAAAAGGCTGGACTAAGGGTATAAAAAGCTGTAAAAGCAGCAAACAATGTGCTTCAAGAGGGAGAAATCTCTCTGACACCATCCGCTGTTGTTCTCGAGAAGCTGGAAGAAACAGATCATCTCTTTCCGTCATCTGTTTAACCTTCAACCATCGTGCTAAGAACTTTACCTGCCAGCAAACAACCCGAGTGCATTGGAATGGTGAGATCCTAGCTCTCGCTCTCTCTCTTTCTCTCTTTCTCTCTAGGCATAGATTTCTGAACCTAATTTTATTAGTTAAGCTTGAGCTAGGTTTCCCCAAATACTCAATGAAACCAGGGTAATATTGTAATTGTTTTTGTTTGTTTTCCCTTGCATGTCTATTACTACTAGTACTATTATATATTCCGTATACTTAGTAATAAATAACTTTTGTAGTCAAATTGGTGGTAACTGCATGTATTTTTCCTTCTCTACTTCTTCTTCTCCACTTGTTCTGCAGCAACACTTCTTTTACCTAAGCCAAAGATCCCTGTGATGCCCAGAAATACTGTGGGGTCCGCTCATCAAGAGGCTAGCATATAGGACAGTTAGGGCAAAAGACTGGGATGTGCTGAGTTTAAGACACATAAAGGGATCAGCTTGTATGGGCTGGTTGACCCAGTTTGGCTCAAACATGCCCTAATGAACTGAATGCTGGCCCATGAGGGTGTCAGCCGGATTCAGAGGCATTCTGTTTACCTGTGTGCTTGTGTCTGACTGCATTTTATTGTTATCTTAATGAACTAATTCCTGACATATGAGGGGTCAGCCTGTCCATGCTGATCAACCCGGCCGGGTCAGGTGTGTCACGTAAGTGTGTGTGTGTGTGTGTGTGTGTGTGTGTGTATTTGACTGATGTGGTGGCTGGAGAAACCCAGCCCCACTGAAACCGAGTCCTGCAAGATAGCTCCGTTGCGGGTGAGGACTTGCAGAAAGGAGAGATACAGCTCCATATAGAAACACCAGTACACAAACAGCACATTGGTAGAATTACAAAGACCCTAGAAACGAATCCCTAATAAATGAGTGCACTCCAAAGTGATGGGCCAATCTAGTAACAACACACACACAAAAGAAAGGCAATTGCCACTATCAACAACTCAGAGGCCTCACAGCACTGGGGCCAGTGGCCCCTCCCTGCCGAGACTCCACAGACAACTTATTTTACAATGGCCCCTCATAGATGTGAGGGCGCAGCCAGACCCCTCTCAGGATTTTCCCTCTGCAAGCAAGGGAAGCAATTTAGGTGTGCAAACACAGGTCTCCTGCCAGCTCTGCGGAGAGAGAGAAATGCTGCAGTGACTTTGAAGACAATGAGACAGAGAGAAAGGCAAGACAAACAGCTAGAGGCCGTGTGCCATCAGGGATGGTGAAGAGGAGATGGACGCTTACTGCCAGACTTTTCTCCCAAAGAATGAAGAGGGAAGCGCAAGGATGTCTGGCAAGGCAAGGGTGGACAAGAGAAGCTCCCGTGAAGTCTAACTAGGGGATGCCTGGATGAAGGTTGTCTCTGGCCCCAAGGCACGCTGCACCGGGGTCACCACCCCTCTGCAACTTCACAACAGATACAAACTCCTCACAGCACCAGAAGAGCCAGCTGAGCTGCCAGCTCCAGCACTCGAGGAAGGAAGGCAACTCGCAACCACCCCAAGGAAGAAATGCAGAGTGATCGTCATGGGCAACTCCTTCTGGGGAAACAGAGGGAGCAATCTGCCGCCCCGACCCCTTGGCCCGTGCGGTCTGCTGCTTCTCAAGAGCCCGTATCCATGATATAGCTGAGAGGATCCTGAAACTTGTCCGGCCCTCCAACCACTACCCCATGCTCCTCATTCATGTGGGCACAAATTACATGGCTTGGAGCAATCCCAGCCAGGTTATGAATGACTACAAGGCTATGGGGGTGGCACTCAAAGGGTTGGGGGCACAGGTAATTTTTTCCTCAATCCTCCCAGTTATGGGTCAAGGGCACAGGAGGGAGAGACGAACTGATGAAGTCAGCAAAAGACTGCGGCTCTGGTGCCATCGCGAAGGCTTTGGCTTCAGCTTCTGCTTCTTCAACCGAAGTCTGCGCTTCAGAGGTAGGGCTAGACTCCACCTCACTCCAAAGAAGCCAGAGTGGCTGGCCTACTAGACAGGGTTGATCACTTTCTCTATCCACCGCAAAGCTGGCGAATGAGTCAGCAATGCAGAAATCCTCGATTTTAGGAAAGCCGACTTTCATAAACTCAGGAGGCCGGTTGCCGAGGCCCTGAGAAACCATGATCTGATAGAGGGGGGAGTCCATAATGAGCGAACGCTCCTTAAGGACGTGATCCTTGAAGCACTAGCGAAGTCCATTCCAGTCCGTAGGAAAGGTAGCAAAAGGGCTGGGTGACCCCTATGGCTAAATAGGGGACTCATGGACCTCCTGTATCTGAAAAAAGAAGCCTATAAAGGATGGAAGTCAGGTAACATCACCAAGGAGGAGTATTGAGCACTGACCCACACCTGTAGGGAGCAAACTATGAAAGCCAAGACCGAAACTGAACTCAAACTGGCTACGAGATTCAAGGACAACAAAAAGTCCTTCTTCAGCTACATGGGTAATCAGAAGAAAAACTATGGCAGCGTTGGACCCCTGCTAAACCAAATGGGGCAGCTGACAACTGACACCCAGGAGAAAGCTAATCTCCTTAAGGATTACTTTGCGTCAGTCTTCCACCAGCCCGAGGTGATCACCCTGCCAAACGAGATGCAGGACTGCCAGGGTATGGGTGAACACATGCCCATCGTTGGTGAAGATCTCGTGAGGGACACCTTGAGAGGCCGAACACCCACACATCAGCTGGCCCAGGTGGAACGCACCCAAGAGTGCTCAAGGACCTGGATGACATCATAGTGCGGCCAATCGCAAGGATATCCGAGAACTCGTGGCGCTCGGAAAGGGTTCCTGAAGATTGGGAAGAGGGCCAATGTGGTGCCCATCTTCCAGAAAGGGAGGAAGGAAGATCCAGGGAACTACAGGTCAATCTGTCTGACCTCAATCCCTGTTAAGATACTGGAAAAGCTCATCAATGAAACTATTAACAACAGGATAATGGAATGCAACGTTCTGAAAGATAGCCACCATGGCTTCATTGTGGGTAGGTCTTGCCTGACCAACCTCATCTCCCTCTAAAACTAGAATTTAGGATGATCCCAAGAGTTGGTCCTTTGTAGCCAACAGGACAAATTATGTCATAAGTATAAACTAATAATCTGGGATCCTGGTTTTATAGATAGATAGATAGATAGATAGATAGATAGATAGATAGATAGATAGATAGATGTGTGTATATATGTGTGTATATCTATATAGGTATCAGTTGAACACAATATTTTATTGATATATTTACAATTTTAAAGCAGTTTGGAGCACTTTCCAAACTGGTGCCCCTCACTCCTTACCCACAACCCCCTGGCCCTGCCAGTGCCCCTCACTCCCAGCCCACAGCCACAGCCACTCACCCTTCCAGCCCTGCTGGCGCCCCGCTCTCCCCATAGCCCCCCCTCCCTGCCAGTGCCCCTCACTCCCGATTCACAGTCCCCTAGTCTCTCCTAGCTTGACTGGTGCCCCTCACTCCCATCCTGCAGCCACCTGTCCCCCCACCAGTTTTACCAGAGAGGGGCACACCAGCTTTCTCCTGCCGCCAGCCCTCCAATATACGGGGAAGTGGGCATGTGTGGGGCAGGTCTGGGGGCATCGGTGACACCATTGGTGTCATGTCAGGGGGAGCATTGGAGGGCACATACCACCCCGCTCCCCGTGATTTCTGCTCCAAAAGTGAGGCAGGGGGCACAGGGCTAGTTTGGCTGGACCAGCGCCAGGCAGGAGCCACCTCTGCGACCCAGCAGGCAGGACCTGGCATGGGAGGGCGAAGCAGGGCAGGGAAACTCAGTGCTGCCGCTGCCACCACTGCCAGGAGCCCCACGCCAGCCATACTGCCATGGCTGCCAAGGCGTGAGGCAACCACTGTCCGCCCCTGTTGCAACCCTAATGCCACCCCTCAGGGACACCCTAAAGCCACACTCACAGCATGACGGGCTGGCGGTGACCCCTCAGACCTGGAGCCACCTACTTCAACTGCCGCAGTGCCACCTCACGCCAAGCCAGCCACGCGCTCAGCTCCACCTCAGGGCTGGACCAGGCCTTACGTGGACCTAGTGCCGTGGGTGGGAGGCAGAAGGATGCGATGCACCCCATGGAGGCCGCCCTGCTGGGATCAGAGGTGATTCCCCCAGGGTGAGCTGGGAAGGGCCCAGCCCAGCAGGACGGAGGAGCCTGCCAGGTCTGGGCTGTAGCGGCATAAGTGCAGTGGGGGGGTGAAGGGAGCCTGTTGCCCTGCCTGGGCCCCGCTGCTGCATGGTGCCAGGCAGACCTACTGCTTGACTGGAAGTGCTGTGGCAGGAAGGCCCCACCTGACCCCTTTGTGGGGGCTGGCACCTCCTTCCCTGTGGAGCAGGATTGGGATCTGGGCCCAAGAGAGGTCTGCAGCTCCAGCTCCATCCACAGCCCAAGCCCCAGCCCCTGCCCGTGGAGGCAAGGGGAAGCCACGGCTCCACAGCTGGGCAGTGTCCCCTAGTGGTTTGGTTGTGCCTGTCCGCTGCCCCCTGTCTGTGGCTCGCTCCTCACCAGCAGTTTCTTGCTTCAAAAGGAAAAATACGGGTTATTCCGCATTTTCCACACAAAATGGAAAGCCTGCTGGATCTCTGCTAATTAGAGTTCCTATTGCATAAATTGCCTTCATAAAAAATATTTTCTCAATAATTTTTAACAACTCAAAGTTCTTTAGACTCTGGAAAAGATGCATGAAAATGTTTATTCGGTTCAAGTTAACTTAAATCAAACCCAAAGTGAACACTATAATGTTTTATTTCAGCCCTGCAAGTACTGTCCAGGGGAAAATACCATATGTACTAGGTCTATTTCTTACTGCTTTTAAAAACTGTGCAGATGACAGACCTAGGAGTGAAAAGGGTCAGTTAAACCTCAACATAATATATCTGAATACAGTTAAAGGCACTGTAGTTCCCTCACTATTATTTTAACATCTCTGCCCTTAAAAATCTTTTCTTTCAAGATATGCAGCATCTAAACAGCCGTGATAAATGGCAAGTTCTCTTCCAACTGATTGGGAACCCATAGTCTGCGCCTCCTTTAGCAGACCTCCTACTGTAGCATGCCATGGACTGCATTTGATGCGCTCTCGTCCTCCTCCTTCCCAATAATCTTCCATCAGAAAACAAAATCCGGAAAGACTTCCAAACCTTTTTTGGTCTTCAGGCATACAATCAAGTTACACATCATACTATAGCTTAAGTTTGAAGTGCGTAATTTTAGTGCTTTCTGAAATCCTTTGGAAAATTGTCTGAATGTTTTGCTTCTGTTTTCGCTGTAAATTTGAATGTTGCTTGTGCAATTCCTACGCAACCAATCTGACAGGTATCTGACAGGCTTTGGTTGTTTCGGCTTTCATTTCAATTTGATACACGTTGCTTTATTGTGTGGAAGAGCCAGTCAATTTTTGTTGTCCAGCTACCATGGTGAGCATCATTCATCTGTTTCATGAAATATTCCAGAGCTTCCTGCTCGGTTTTGTCCACTGCAAGTGTCTTTCGAACATATGCGATATCATCGAAAGACTGTAATTCTGGAATGCCTGAGCCAAGCATCATGGAGAAAAGATTTATGAAGAGATTGGCCCTCTGCCGAATTGCTACGTAAGCCTTACAACACATCTCTTGAAACCTTTCAAACTCCCATGTTTTGGTACATTCTTGGGTTCCTTTACTAATCACTATTAAGAAATCCTGAGTTAGGATGAATGGTACACGCTCTCGCTTGTAACCAAATTTTTTCTTTCTGTGATCCAGGAAGTGCCCAAAATCAATGTGAAACAGCTGTCCATCATCCTTCACCATTATGTTGCTATTATGACGGTCACCGATTCCCAATATGAAGGTAGCGACACAATATCCAGCACAGGAGCTTGTAAACAAGTCAATAGCTGCATCATACTTTTTTCCTTTGTTCCTGTCCCTGAGCCACTGATGTAATGTGTGACTGTTGAACTGCAGTGCACCCTTTAGGCCTCCGCTGCACTGAATCTGCATGATTGTATGAGAGCTTCTGACCACCTCAATAAGGCCCACACAATTGCCGATAGACAAACAACCATAAGGCAACATCCGTATATCAAGACCCTGATTTTGCCAGATGTTTTCCATAATTTGAATAACCTGAAGTATTAGCATATCCTGACGTAAATCATCCCCGTTTTTAAAGATTATCTCATTGTTCTGAAACAACAGTTCAGACATAATATCCGGGTTTTCCCAGTTCAGCCAGAGAGGCTTTTTTGCAGAAGACATAATCCTGCACTCCTCAAGTCTGAGGTGTCCTAGCTGATGGGCAGGGTTAAGAGGAGAGATAAAACCTTGCAAAGCTTCCTTGAAATCTGGTTGTCTCATTTGTTCAACAATAAACTTCATTTGCACCTTTGGTGCGTCATTCTTCTTCTCTTGCTTGAGCATATCAGTAAGGTTAGTTAGTTTCTCCATTGCTTCCACCTGCCTGGTCAGGTGTTTTAGGTATGTCCCACATGCTCGACAGTAGGACTCCAAAAGCAAACCAAATCTCTGACGTACAATTGTATTGTGCATTTCAGACTTTAAATGCCAGAAAAAAAAGTGCCCTACTCTTTGATTGGTCAGTGCCTTCTTGAGTAAAAATCTCACCAGCAGATTATCCAAGTATTGTTCATATTTCAGAACCTGTACTAGCTGGATTAAGTACTGAGACAGTTGGTCATCTGTCAAATACTTCTCCAAACACTGAACTGCAAATGATCGCACCAGTGGATCAGGATAATTGCAGTCCAATAGCTCCATTGCTTGTTCCGGCTTGATTGGAGGCCAGTGTTTTATCAACCAGTACATCTGGGCTACTGCGTGTCTAGAGCTCCATTTCATGGACAAAAGCAGTTTGGGTAGAATTTCTGGGGTATTCATGCAATTATGCCTGTGGCTCCAAAGAAAGTCTTTCTCTTGCTCAGTGATTTCAGAGAGTGAATCTCTTGCACAAAGTGCACGGAGTTGTTCTTTGACACTTTCTCTTACTTCAGCATCTCTACCTAGCTTCTTACTCAGCACTGTATGGCTGCAGTTACACCCTAGCTCCAGGGAGAAAGCCTTCATGCCACGGTCTTCGACTACTGTCATGCCTGGAAACTTTACAGGACCGCTAAACCAATCAAATTCTAGCTCTAGACATGGAGTTGCCTTCTTTGGATTTGACCCAGTAACACCAAGAGGATTCAGCAGGATGTCTAGCCCACGAGGTACTGGCCACAGATGCAAAGCCATTTTCCCAGATACAAGAGTGTGCATATAATCAAACATGTTTATATTTCCCCAAGCCAGCGGGCAATGTTCCTCTTTCCCATCCTTTCTTCCTTTGACAGAGCAGATGGAGAGGCAAAGCCGAGCAGCGTGTGGGAGATCGCGAACACGCATGTCATACGACAGCCATTCGTACCAGCCAGGATTGGAACAAGGCACACTTTGAGTATTCACACTGTCACACAACAGCTCACTTCCGTGATAGATACCTGTTCGGACATATATCTCGTCAACGTCCTGCGTGTTCACGTTGACATACGTTGCACAGAGAATTCTTACTCTGAGATTGGTGTTTATAAACCAGAGGGATTTGGCTGAAGCGTCTATATTCACGTATGAGGTATCTGGAGAAACGCACATGGAATAATACGGCATTTTAAAGGTATCCAAAGGTAGCTGGTCATAAAGGCTTGTTTTGGTCATAAGCATCAGATTGGGCATGAGGCCAACCATTATACAGTGTCTTATGTACTTATACTGGCTCAGAGGATATTTTTCTAGCAAGTATTCATTGCAGCCGCACACTTTTAACACATAATTGCCCTGGTACTCTAAGACGCAGCGTTTTAACTGTTCAGGCGACAGCAGCATACCCCATCCTTGCTTTCTGATTGCTTCGGCAATAACTTGCT
The DNA here is from genome assembly GCF_030867095.1 of Alligator mississippiensis. Classification (NCBI taxonomy): domain Eukaryota; kingdom Metazoa; phylum Chordata; order Crocodylia; family Alligatoridae; genus Alligator; species Alligator mississippiensis. The sequence goes on along the minus strand of NC_081837.1, from coordinate 45,942,981 downwards.
CGGGCACGCAGGCATGGCTGACTTTCAACATGTATTTCCGCTTATTACTGGGGGGGGTGATAACCCATATCGCCACCCGCAGCCGCCCTGCGTCGAGTTTATCGAGCAGGCGTGCGGGCAGCTCCGGCGACGAGGCCACGTTGGGAGGGCAGACACACAACGCTCTGCTGTGCGGCGGGTCGGCCCCGCGAAGCTCCACGGCCTCTTTGCAAACTTCGAGCATGTTTCTCCTGAAGTCTTGCACCTCCGGGTCCTTGGCCGCCACCAGTTCGCAGACGGGCATGCCGATCGCCGCCCCGATCTCCTGATTCAGGATCTCCTCCTCGCGGTCGCAGGCGGGCTCGACAACTTTCAGGAACGGCTGAAAGAGCCGCAGGTCGCAGAGCCGCCGCATCTCATCGAAAAATGCTTCCCTCTTTGCGTCGCGGGTGACACTGAGGAACACGTACCTGGACTCGTCCTGCAGCAGGTGGTGCAGAGGGAATTTCCGTGCCTCGCGGAAGAGCTGGTGCTTGATGGTGAGCAGCGAGGCCGTGCAGGGGGTTTCCAGAGGCACCATCACCCCGTTGGGGAGCAGGCAGTCCAGCACCACGGTGCGGGGCATCCCCGGGGAGCCCCGCTGGGCCCCGGGGCGCAGCATGTCCCGCCTCGCCCGAGCCCACAACCCACCGCCCGCACTCCACCGCTGGGGGCAGCCCTGCCGGGCCCAGCCAATGAGAGCCCGCCCACACCCAGTCCTCCGCGCTGCATCAATGGGAAACGGCTTAACATACGGCCCGGCCCTGTCCACCAATGGGAAACGAGCACGGGAAAGCGAAAACGCGGCTACAAACACACCAATGCAGAGCTCAGCCAATAAGAGGTGTGCTAGCAGCCTGGCCCCGCCCACGTCGCCTCAGCGCCCTCTAGCACAGCAGAGGACCAATGGGAAAGCGCAGCAGAGAACCAGTGAGCAGACTGTTGTGATTGGGCTGCTGCCGGCCTGACCCCGCCCCTTTCGCTGTCACTCGACCCCGCAGCTCCAGGCTTGGCAGGGCCCCGAGAGAAGCCGGGCGCGTCACACCCGCGCGGCTTCCCTCGCCCAATGGGGCGTCCCGGGAGAAGCCGAGCGCGCCAATCGCGAGCCGCCCGACGCCCGACGCACGCGGCTCCACGTGGGCGCCTCCCTGCCATGCGGCCCGGCCGGCTTCGCGGCCCGCGTGCAGCACCGGGGCGGGGCGGGGCGGGGCGGGGCGCCTCGTGCAGCTCGCAGCCCGCCCGGGCAGCTCCGTGGCGCAGCTCTGCCCCGGGCCGCGTGGCGCTGCTCCGGCTGGCGCGGGGACCCGGCCCACGAGGCGCCGCCGCCGCAGTAGCACTGACGTGCCCGCCCGCACTTCCTACCGGCCCGCAGCCGGCTTCTCGCCGCATTTTCTCTGGAACAAAGGGAAGCGTGTGCAGACGAGTCGGTGAGACCGCCCTGCCTGCGAGCCAGCGCTGCCCTCCTGCAGGGCTGGGCTGGGCTGGGCTGGGGCGGCGCTGCCTGTGGAGGCAGGGGAGGCCCGTGGCACAAGGGGCAGGACTTTGCACCCCTGGGACAGCTGCATACATCGAACCACCAGCAGCTGCACCAACCTAGAAACTAGGCGGGCTGTGGAGAGGGCTTAGGCAGGGGAAGAGGTGAAGGAAAGGGTGCGCTCACCTGCAATAGGCGTGTGGTGGAAAGCGAGTCGGACACCAACCCAAGGCTCCTCCAGGTTGCGGGCAGAACTGTTCTCCGAGCTGCTGCTGGCAGTATCGTTAGTGCCCAGACGTCTGCTGCACGGCCGTGCTTGGTTAATGCGGGGAGTCCTGACAACCTCTGTAATGTCTTGGATCAAGCCTGGCAGGCAGCAGACCACCTACCACGACTGATTTAGGGTTGATGCCTCCATACCCTTTGGCAGTTGCCAACCTCCACCAGCTCTGCTTATTTTTGAGAGCAGTAGCCTCAACCCTCCTACCTTTACAGTGTTGTTTCATCTCTGCCCCCCGTGGAGTAGGTGCCTCCTGTGATGCCCACGCCGTAACTCTTCACCCTGATAAGGGTTCAGCCATGGGGTATTCTGCTGCGGCAAGCAACCAGCTCCTGGCTTCTAGCCTCCTCATGTCTTCCAGGGTCTCGGAGATGTGCTTGTGTAGCATCTTTAAGTAGTCTACCTTGTTCTTAGATGTTTCTCAGCCCAGCCACCAGCTCCTGTAGCTCCTATACCCATTTTATAAAACAATCCATCAATAGGAACCTCTCACACCAGATGCACTCCTGTCTCTGTCAGAAACATGCAGGCTGTGGTTCCTGCAAAGCAAGAGCAGAGACTGGGTGGAAGCGTCCGCGGTGAGAAGCCCCCGTTGGACAGAGCCTGCACAGGCAGAGGAGGAACTAGCGCTGGCGTTGGTTTTGGCAGAACGACACTGCCAGCAATTGTGCTGCTGCTTTTTCTGCTTCCTGCCTTAGAACAAAACAAAACTCTCCTCTTACCCAAGGGATTCAGCTGACTCGCACTAAAGAGAGGCCAACAAACACACAGAGGGAACTCCCTGCGTGCCCCCCCCGCCCCCCCCCACCATGTGCCGGCTCCTGGTATTACCCACTCCTAGTACTGCCAGGAGTCTGGCTGGCCTGGCCTCCTTGAGAATAGCAGTCAAATCTCAGGGGCTGTAAACTGCTTGCTGGCCCCTATAACACTGCAAGAGGGCCATAGCTCCCAGACCACAAATCCCAAATTTGGCAGGGCAGGTAAACACACTTCCAACATCCGGCAACCACAAGTGACCAGGACTTCCTCCTCCCATGCAGGAATTCCACTTGAGCCCACCACCACCAGTTTGTGGATCCTGGTGGCACCGGCTCCTTGTGTCCTCATTTTACTACAACATTGTTCAAGAAAGGTGCAGTGAGAAAAGCAGAGCTCCCACAGGGGAGGGGGGCATGTCTGAGCCACTGGAGAATGGAGACCTGGTGTCTACAAAGTTCTGCCTAAGAAGAGGGTCAGATGTTGAATCAGCCCAGGAGTGCCCACATGAGACCTGGCTTGTACCTGCTAGGGGGAAAAATGGTTAATCACCCTTTTCTTACTGTGGCCTGTACGATTCAGATATTGTGCTCGTCATCATGCTCATCATCAGGTCACAGTCTTGTCCCTAAGTGAAGACAATGACTCTTCTTGTTTACTCGGGGTCAGGGAAGTGCAAGTGCTGCAAGGTGCATTTGCTACGCAATATGTTTCTTAATTACGGTCCTATGACGTTAGGAGTATCACTAAAGAGCAAAGTCCTGCGTTTAACACGGACACTCTACATCATGCATTTTCCCCACATACTAGAGCAGGCAACAAACAGAAAGACATTCAAATGTGAACAAAAGGTCTTTTATGTCGATGAGGGAGGGGCAAATTCTGTGTGCAAACAGTAAGATACGCCATCTAGTCGTTTGCAAGGAATTACTTCCTGGGCAAATACAACTATGATCAGGAAGTGGTAAGGTAAAAAAATAAAGGTAAACTTACCAATAAATTAGAAACAAAGACAAAATTCCAGTGCTGAGACTGGACCTTTCTGTCAGAGTTCCTCCGTTTTCTAATCGCCTACCCAAGTTACACAGTTATTCAATTTTAATTTGTTGACTTTCACCCATAAAAATCTCCCGCTTTTTCCAACCATTTTTTCCTGTCACCACGCACCAAAACATGTTTCAAATCAGACTGGGCTATTCTTATAACTCGGGAGGCCAACTTGCGGCACAGAGACCCAAGTAGCGTGGACAGCCTGTGAGAGTGTGACCAGCAGCAGACTGGAGAAGGGGCAAGCAGCATTGTGGCAATCGGGGTAGGGGCTAGAAAGAAGAGCATTAGAGTCAGCAGAAAGCACAGAAGGGGAACAAAGCAGAGTAACAGCTTGATCAGGGAGCACGGTAGGCAACAGGAAAGCCGAGCAGCAGATCAGGTAAGGGATCAGAGTGGCATTCAAGGAAGGTGCAGGGGCGTACCTGTCAGGAAGGCTGGCCCCTGCTGTTACCACTAATTCAAGAAGCGTGCTCTTCCATGTGGGTATGACAACAATATTATGAGAACGGTGGCACTACCATACCTCATTATCTGGTCCTTGGTTCCACACTGCATTATGGTGTGAAGAGGCCTTACAGACATTAAAAACTTATCCCTTTCTAGGTGAAGAAGATTTAGGGCATAGACAGAAGTGGCAATTTTTGCTCAATCTGGCCACAGAAAACGGTCTGTAGTCATGACCAAACACACGTGCACGGCTGCAGGTTGCTTCAAAAATGGCTGACTGGGTGAAAATCTGACCCCTCGTTGCAGGAGGGGTCAGGTGAAGATATTTCAAAACAGCAGCTTCTGCACCTGGTGTCCGTGCTGCCTGCCAGCCAGCCTCCAGCTGTTCTCAGAACGGAAAGGGAGTGAAGGGGAAAAACATAATGGTTCCAGTCTGCCATTGTGTTTGTGAGCGAGTCATGTAGCCAGGTCATGACCTTGCTGTTACAGACTGGTTTAAACGGGTTTGGTTTTTTTTTCTTTCTCCAGTAACAAGTTGAAGACGTGTGCAGACTTGTCTGCGTCGTGGCTAATGTTGATTGGTTTATACTGTTGCTATGCTTATGACGTCACATTTTCTATATTACCCTACACTGCCTAATGTTCAGGGTCAGACCTCATGGCAAAATTCTGAATTTGTGTATGATGCTGACCAGGAATACTTTCTTTATTAAACTAGGTCTTTAAACTTCAATTGGCCCGTTCGTCTGAGCCTCCGCCCAACGAACCCGGGGACGAAGTTTTCCCCCACAGGAGCGGAGGGAGTTTCATCTGGGGTTTCTTCAGCCCACACTGGAGGGCAGGGAAGATGTGTTGGACCCCCCCCCCCCCTCGAGGTGGGGGTGGGGGGCTCCAATTCACCCACCCCACACTCCAGCGTTGGCTGAGGAACCCCTAAAAACAGCTCCCTCTACTCCCCATTCTGAAAACGGATAGGCTGGGAAGACGATGGGGCTGCTGCTAAGGGAAACCAGGCATCTAGCAGCTAGATGCTCCTCCCCTCGGGAACCAACAGTGAACTTCTGTTTGGTCCAGGGGGTGGTTGCAACTGAAACCACTTCCTGCAAAGCATTCTCAGTTACAGTGGGAAGCTGCATTTATGTTTGCATTCGTAACATCTGTGGCTCAACCGGTCTCAGGGACCGTTTCATTTCCTCGACGAACATGAGACAGTCCCCCTGTTATCTTTATTATCTCTATCTAGAAAGGACTGTTATATTTAAAACCTCTTCAACAAAACAGCAATGGGGACATGGGCAGGTACATCCACATTAATACTTTTATGCTGGTTCTGTCCCACTCTGATGCTATTGGTGGGAAGTAATTCTTATTTTCAGGTTTTCCCCTCTCAGGGCAGAATTTCCCTAATCTGAACCTTCCTGGCTCTGGTCAGTTTTACATATACCAAAGGGAAGTTACATGTCTTTTATTCTTCTTGCAATATGGGATCCCACTTGGATCGAGATAATTGTTCAGGATGCCTTCCATCATGGCAGGGACTGTCACAAATTTGAAACCTATTTGGTTCTTGAAAAGATCAAGGAAGCAAAATATTCAGCTATTCCTGAGGCATGCAACAGTTATCTGATGTTAAGAACTGTCCTCGTGTTAACACCCCCCTCCCCCTACTTAGAAAGGTACGATATGATATAGACTGAAAACAAGCCAATTCAACTAAAAACACAGCTTTGTTGAAACAAATAGCAAAAGAGAAGGTTTAAGGATAGAGACTTTATTTTAAGCAGTAATTTGGGGACAAAGATTTTTTTTTAAGATATTTAAAAACATACAGCTTCTCTGGAGAAAACACTTTTATCCAGGAACAAACTGTTATGCCCAAGTTATGGTAAGGTCAGAATTCATTTTTGTTGCTCTTTGCATTTCCATTATCTATAGCACTATAGCCCTAAGAGGGCAGGAATATCTGAGCAACGAGAACGGTTTACTTGATAAAATGTACACATTTAACAACTCAGAACTATTTAAGACATTATGAATTCCCTTTGGCAAGTCTGAAGATAGAGCCTAGTGTTTATGGCATCAGGTACCAATAAATGGATCACTGCACAAACTTGAGAGAGAGTTTTTTTATATTAATCTAAAGGCTTATGAAGCAATAGTATAAAATAAACTGGTCTTGCCTCAAAAGGCTTCTTTTCATCTTCAGGCACATACATCCCCATTTCCTCTACTACAGGCACAATTTGAAAATTAGTAAGGCGCCTTTAAGAGAAACAGGATGAAGAAAAAGGGATCAGCAACGATGTTTTACATGGCTACGATATTCTATATAGTAGTAATTCAGCAACCACTTATGTCACTTTCTCAGACTCCTGCAATAATCCAATGCCAACAGTCACTACCACCAAACAGTGACAATGAAATAGGCAACCTGGACTTTAACCGCTTTTAAAGTTCATTCATTTCTGTACCAGAACTGACAGCGGGGGAGTCTCAATATAAACAGTAATCCTGATCTGCTTCTAGCAAAGCAGAACCGGTGATTTCCTAGTGCCAGCTTTCTCCTACAAGCAACAAGTACTCAAGAGTACTCAAGCCTCGCCATCCACATGTTTAAGCAAAGAAAACACCCAGAAGCCCAACGTATATTCTAGCAAATGTTTAATTCCCCAGTGCCACCAAAACACATTCTAAATGAACTGCTTGTCAAGGGGTCTGGAAAAAAAAAGAGAGGGAAAGATCATAGCAATGAGATGCACAAAACCTCTGTGTACCCAGTCAGAACTACTGATTCACTGACATTCTAGTCCTGCTTCCTGAAATGATGTAGTTGGGCAAAGGGGTACATTAATATAAAGTCTCTTAAGATACAATACGTGCTTGCTTCTGACAGGTGAGAAAGGCCATTAAGAGCCACGCAGTTCTTCCATCCAGGAAGAGCACACACCAACTGCTGAAGCTTCCTTAGCCTGACAAAGGGTTTTTGAACCCGAAAGCTTGCTTAATAACTATTCTCCAACCATTTGGGTTGGTCTAATAAAAGATATCAAATTCACCCAAGGAACCTTGTCTGCCCATGTCCTTAGACCAACACGGCTACAACCTAAACCCCTGCAGTTCTTCCATGCATCCCTGCCACAGATGTTCTGGGACACACCAGTTACTTCCCATAGAACTTCTTGTTCAGAAGGAAGATGAGAAGGTTGACATTAACTTTTGCTCTAGCAACCAGCTTCATGACTGCAACACCTTCATACTGGAGCTGCAAAAGATGCTGAACAAAAGGAACACGTTGATTAGTGAAGAACCCATGGGACCTAAGAGGAAAGAGGCAATTTAGAAAACAAGTACAAAGCTGGTTTCTGAAGGATTCATATCTAATGTGGGTCTAAGACTTGAGCTTGAAAGATTCATAACAAAGGTGTACTGATGGACTTTCATGACATACTACAAACAATCAGCACCACCAATCTCCATTTGCTGATATTTGTATTAATATGAGTATTTAAATGAAAATGATATCCTTTTCTTTCAACTCTCAAACATCTAACCTGACTTCAAAGACCCAAGTCAATCTGGATGCTTAGCTTCAGCCTCTTTGTACTTTGTATTCCCTATGAAATTCTCAAAGCCCTTTGATGGAATTCCCCACCCCTAGCCTTCAATCGCATCTCATAGCCACAAGATACAAGACCTTGGGGAGCGATTTTCAAAGGTGACCAACTAGCGCTCCCCAACAAGGGTCAAATGGAAAGGGTGACTCAGACTTACTGGTCTCCCCAGAGGCAAGCCTGCTAATGATACACCTCACTGTTTCCAATGTTGAAGAGTACTGACAAGACAGTGATGGACCAAACGAATACCCGCTGTGCTGCTCACTCTCTCAGGCCTGAAGGTTTGTTAGGAAACTGAAAATCAAGTCGCACAGAAGCAAGGGACCACCCCACATTGCTTTTGCTTCTCCCTCTGGCTCAGAGAGAAAGGACGGTTCTTAACATAAGGAAACCAACACACTCCAAGTCACAAACCCAATCAGTAGCCCTCAAGCTTCAAGCCCATTTTGACAAGTAGGTCTTCAAAACTAAGATGTCTTTCAACACTGACAGTCAATCAGATGAGACCACCGTCCTCCGTGCTAAGCGGAACCACCACGGCCACTTTGTTCTTCAAAGCCAAGATGCCTCTCAAGGCGAGCGATGCCAGAGAAACCACCAGACTCGGCTGAAGGGGCTTGAAACAGCCCCAGTCCTCGTGCTCCTCAAAGACTGAGTTCACCCTCAGTTTTCCCAGAAAGCACCAACAATCGGAGGCTGCAGCAGACATTACAGCATTTCATGAAGCACAAAGCTCAACACTGCTGTCTCACACTCCAGCTGTGCTGGGCATTGGGCCAACACTGAGAACACCTCTAGGTGAGAATGCCCACCAAGAAAACCTGGGCCCCAGAATTGACATTCAGGGCAAAGGAAGCTGTCCAGAAGGGCTGGAAGCTGTTCTACTACCTGTACTCACAGCAGCAGCCTCTCTAAACCAAACAGCTGATTTACTACACACAGAATCGGGCCGAATCCCCTCCAAATCAGATCAGTGACCGAAGCTTCGCACAGCCGTATTGGACAGCCACCAGCCTGGCCTGATTTAGGTGTAGCTATGCCCATTTTCTAACATGGGGATTCCCCAGGCTTCTAGGCTTTGCTGGTTCCTCCACACTCCTTTTTTCTGCTATGTGTCAGGGGGTTATTAAGCCTTCCCAGAGGCATTGGGTGCTGGCTGCAGCTAAGGCTGGGGACTTCAGCTGGGCTGTGCCTATTCTCCTGCTGGGACCAAAGCTGGAGGTTCCTGGCTAGGGGGTCTTTTCCCTACACTCAGGGCCAGACCGATCACCATACAGTATTTGGGGTCAGGAAAGAATTTTGCCCCATGGTCAGATCAGTACGGACTGTAAGGGGTTTTGCCTTCCTTTGTAGCAGCAGGTGTGACTCTCTGCCAGGGATCTCTTGAGTGTGTATTGACAATATTGTATAGAAGTAGGATGCTGTCTGCCATGGTTCCCCTGCTACATCTGTGACAGGTTCGGGTGTTAGGTCTGTGTTGCATCAGGGTTGAGGGTAGTCTTATGTAGAGTTTAGATTGGGGTGGACAAAATGTGGCCCACCAGGCCATTTTATCCGGCCCATGTGGGCCCTAAAAAATGTAGTAAACTGATATTTATCTGCCGTGGGCTGCCTGTCCTGTGGCCCTCGATGGCTTGCCAAAACTCAGTAAGTGGCCCTCTGCCCAAAATAATTGTCTGCCCCTCGTTTAGATGATGGTTGTCTGGGATGGTTTGGATAGGGATGATCTGATCCTGCCCTCAGGCAGGGGGTTGGACTAGATGTGACCTCTGGAGGTCCCTTCCAGCCCCACTTCTATGACTATGATGCAGAAATGGCCTTTGCTGGTACCACCCTTAAGCTGGTCTTGGATGGAAGAGGGCAGTTTTCTTTCCCTCAAGGCTTTCACCAGGCTGCATGCTCACTAAAATTGCATAGCACTAAGCAGCTTTCAGAAGCACTTCCTCATACCCAGAAGGGACAGAAACACTTTTGTGAAATCTTAGCTTCCAGAAAGCAACTACAGAAACCTGCAAAAAAACGATCTGGGTTGGCTACACGCAGCCTGCATAGATCACAGATTACACCACTTCACTATCTGACGCTCTTCAACCCCCTTTTTGTTTTTCCAGACACAGCCCATCTGATTAAACTGCTCATCTTCGTCTCTAAGGCCAGCACAGGCCCATCCAACCCTGTTTCAGATTCCAGTTCTATAACGTTCTCCCTCATCCTACCAGTAATTGCAGCCCCCGTGCCCCCTTTTCTTCTGCCCCTTCTACCCTGTGCCATCGGCAAGGTTTCTCATACATCTTTTGCAATCAGACTGCACAGGCCCCCGCCACAACGGCATTCAAATTCCTCCTAAACAGGATTTCTTCTGCGATGTCCATGTCTAAGGAGGCCCTCACCCAACATAACTTAGAAACAGTTGTTCAGTTGTGAGCAGTGATGAATCTAGCTCTCTAGCTTCAGGGGAAGGTGAAAAAATCCCCATAAAGTAAGCATTTCCCCAGATAAGAGTCTTCCTAATCCCAGGAAATTAGGTTTATGACAGTGACAGAGAGCCAGAAGGCTCCTGTTATTTGAAGAGAGAAGAGTAGCAGGCAGAGCTGGCTACAAAGAATACAGCTGGTCTGGGGAAGAGGCAGAGGGTAGGAGTGCCTACCCCCAAACTGGCTGCTCTGCTATAACCCAGCAGGGCAGAGCCCTGCTTGGGAAGCTCGGGCCCTGCTGCAGCAGAGACCAGCAGCAGTGAGCTGCACGGGAGGCTAGTCAGTAAAGGTCTGAGGTGTCCTGGTGACTTTGGGGAACACGTGTCCCACCTAAGTGATGGTAGTAACACCTGTGAGGCATGGGCGTGGTGTAAGGGGTGGCTGGAGCCATGACTAGCCTTTAAGGCTGCAGGTACATCTGGCATGAACGAGAGTGCCTACTTCAGCTTGAGAGCAGGATGGAGGCCAGCAGAGTCCTGGAGGGATCTGCTAGCTGTTAGACAGACTGAGCTCTAGGCCCCTGAGGCAGCCTCCCTTTGGATCCAACAAGTACATCAAGGCACGGCAGGCGAGAAAGGGAGGGTACCCCAGAGGCAAAGCAGAGTGCGGGTTGTGTGGCCATCGGGGGCATCACGGCTGTCCCTGCAGCATGACCTGGTTACAGTGACCTAGACGATGAAAGATCAGGTGCACCAGCTTTGGTATAGCTGAGGCTGGATAAAGGTTGACTGTTTAAGAGCTACGCTGTACAGACAGGCACCAACTTTGCGTCTAGTCACCCAGTGGATTACAAGGCACACAGACAGACAAGACTCTTCCAGAGGGTTGCTAGCTAGGCAGCAGAAGGGACATGCTGTGTTCACAAAACATGAGCAACACACCAAATCCCGTATAGCTGAAAACAAAAAAGGAGGCAAGCTGCTGCAGGCTACTTCTGCCAAAGGGTTTCCCCCCGTTGTTGAAGAAATGCAAGCTGAGTACAGCAGAAAATTCAGAAGATCCTCACAAGGTTTCAAAAAGAAATTAAACACCTTTTTGGACGGAGGGACCCCAGGGGACAGAGGACTGGGGGAACCATGGCAAGTAGGAAAAGTGGGAAAAGAGATGGCACTGAGGTCAGGACGAGGGGCTGGGGAGCAAGCAAAGTGAGGAGTTTAAAGCTGCAATGCTCCTGTCAGCCCCACATTCACCTCTCCCATGAGGTGCTGGAATTGGGGAATTCCCATCCCTTGTCCTGATGGATCACCGGGAGCCAGGGTGGGGGAGGGCATGAATGGGAATTTAAACCTCTGAGAAGTGCAGCAATGAGAAGCTACAGTGCAAGTCTCTGCTGCGCATGGAGGAAGAGATGGTTGGCACTGGAAGGAGAGGGTCAGCTGGGGAGCCCTGCCCATAGCAGGAGCTGGAGCCTCACCAGGCAGGTCACCGTGAAAGGAGCACGGTGTGATCTGTGGAACCAAAGGAGTGCATGACTCCAGCGTGCTGCTCCCTGTGATGCATCTAAACAGCAGCAATCTGTGCCAAAGAGCAAGGAGCAACTGGTTACCTGCTAATGTCAACAGCAGAGTAGCAAAGCGACAGCTAGGAAGGGTGGCACGTGGGACAGGACAGACATTTGGAAGTGTTTTCCCCATATCAGGTGTCACAACCCAAAGTTGTGATTTGTTGTTTGTGTGTGCTTCAGCAACACTAAATTATGTTCCCGCTAAAATTACAGCTTCCTTGCACGACTGAGTTCTCTGCTGCGGGAGAGAACTCCGGTGCAACGGGGAATTTCCCGCCAATTTGCAGCTGCTTTGCAGGGTGCATTTCTTTTGCATCTCGCAGATGCACGGTGCAAAGGAGTTCCCGCATTTGTATTTAGATTCGCGCCACATTATTGGCCGGTTCTGAATAAAGGCATACGTGGCGGCTAGCTATTGGCTTGCTAGCCGTACAAAAGGCTTGGGTAGTTTCCGCCCAAGTCGGAGAGAGAGGAAAACTGGAGAGAGACAGAACTCGCCAGGAGGAGAAGACTTCGCATTGTGTGAAGATCTCCAAGCGATGTGGACCCTTGCGGACCCAACGCGCCTCTCTTAAGCAGGCAATAGAGGTCTAAACAGCCTCTGGCCTCTCCCCGTCGCCGAGCGCAATCCTAGACGTATCCCTATCCTATACACCCAATTTTTGAACCCACGGAGTCTTAACAGCTCCGGGGGCCTGGGAACCGAACAAAGCCCACGGAGCTTCGACAACTCCGTGAGGAAAGAATTGCCGAACCCACGGAGCCTAAACAACTCCAGGGCCAAAAAACCAAATTTGTTGGAGTCCTCCAACGAGGATTTAAGCGGAGCTGCACCTGGAAACTGTCCAGCCTACACCGCGACCATCTTGGGTGTAAGTAAATAATCTTTTCAATCAACCACTACACCTCTGTGACTAATTCTAGCCCGCGTGTGCCTTGCTGCCGCGCGGTTTTCTCCGGCCCCGCGTGCCCGGGCTGCTGGCCACAGCCCGCGTGCGCAAAGACGGACCCAGCTCGCCCCCGGCCCGCACATGACGACGAGGATGGGATCAGGAGAAAACACGCTAGAGCTAGAATTGGTTCAGAACTGCCCTTGGCGCGATAACCAACGCCAAGTGAAAAGCTTTGAGGAACTGGAGGCGCATATCGCTTACCACCAGGCGGGCGGAACGGGTGAAAGATTTGTCAGCGGACGCCTGTCGCTAAAGGGAAAAGAGGGAGTCTCCGAAGACGGAGCCCCGAGAGAGAGGGAAGTGTTTTTGCTCCCCACGGCATTCGGGTGTATAATGAGAGACGAGCGGGTCCTGTTCAGGCCCCTCGATACTGTGTTCCTCGCCGGACCCAACCCGGCGGGCAAAATGAACCCGACTTTCACCCAGGAGTGTGCCCGGTGCCTACGATATGCTCGGGAGAGTGAAGAACCGGAGTCGATCGGCCGATTCCCTCCTCTCATGGCGTCTAGATTAAGGGGTCGCGAGCTGCCATCCGAGCTCCACGAAGACCTGGAAACGGAGGAACAAGCCGCAGATGAGAGGGTGGCCCCGTGGTACAACAAGGGGGGAGAAGGTAGTGCAACATTTCGTACTGTGATGAATCTAATGCAAAAGAATTTAAGTTTGAAAGCCCAGCTGCAGATGGCGATCCGAGCGGTCAAAGAAGCGGCTGAGAAAAAGGAGCCTGAAACGCCAGTCCAAGATGGCGCCGAGCAAGAGGGAGACCGCGTGGGAGAACCGGAAGAGAAGGGTGGAGCTTCTGAAGAACCCGTGAGAGTTCGGTCAGCGACTCCGCCCATCAACGCAGCGTCGTCGCCGGCAACCCCGCCTAGCGACGCAGCGACGCCTCTGCCAACCACGCCTTCCTGCCGACGAAGGAGAGGGTCAAGCGGAGGAGTGCATCCGCCCCTCCTGCCTGAAGCAACAACAGCAGCAGTAACCCCCGCGGCAGCAGTTCAGCCTATGACACCATCGACTCCCGAAGGAGCAGCTTGTTCTACAACAACAACTAACCGAGTTGCTACTACTTATTATGCTCGCACCAGAACTGAGTTGCAGGATTTATGTAGAGCATCAAAAATTCAACCCGAAGAGACTCTAGCTGTATGGTTAGGACGTTTAGTCGTGGAACTTGGATCTGACCTGCTAAACCAAGAAGAAGCAAGCTTTCTAGTTAGACAAGCTTTGCGGAGTAGAGGACATGTCACCCACATCAACATGATAACAGTTAATACTCACTGGCCTATTCCACTGCCAGCGCTTGTTGCAGGACTGATTAGTCAAGAAGCCCACGTGTGGCATGCAGAACGGCCAGAATATACCGGCACAGATCATCTCATGCTGGCAATCATCGGCGTCTCGTATTGTGCTTGGAACCCGAGAGCACGTGCGCTGGGACTGACATCACTCCAGCGAATAAGACCATGGCTTCACTGTCACTTGCGAGATCCTGGAACCGTTCCACTAACCACTCACAGTTTAGATAGTTGCCTCGAGATTTATGGACAAAAGAACATCGTCGTCCTTCGGATTCTGCTCAGCCCAATGGTGAACCAACCTGCGAGTAATCTTCTCTGTCAGTTGCCACGACTGCGTATCCTGATGGAGCCAAGGTTGTCTCTTGATCGGGACTGTCGACACCCGACCGGCCCTCAAGGCACCAGACGTCGTGGATCCGATCTCCCACCACTGCCACCGAGAACCCTAGAGGAGCGATACACGTTTGGATTTCTCCTACAGCGTTCCGGACTCAACAAGCGGCAACTTCGGATTTTAGGAGACGCAGGCCAATGGCAACTGGCTTATGAGTTAGGTTTTCGTTATTTAGAAGAGCCAGATGATGGATCCTCAACGATTTCATCCAATTGAGCCATGAAAATTGTTTAAGTTTCTTGAATAAGATCATTAATCTATTTTTTGAGAGTTTTCTGTTTACAGATCCGAGATTCAGAGTGCGTGGCGAGGAGGAGCCCTGAGAGGGATGACATCACCGAAAGAAGTGAGGGCCTGATGTACGACCTTGTCATGACGCCCACTGAAGCCCTGATCGTGCAATTTTGTTATGAATCAGATTATGTGTTTGTGTTGATTATTGTTTCTTGATTGTTATGTAACTTAATCCCAGGGCAGCAAATTTTATGTTCGTGTATTTGTTTGTTTGCTTGTCTGCTCATTTGACGACTCACGACAAGGTTCTAGATCGCTAGAAGAGTATGGCATAATTTAGCTATGCTCTCAGCAAGGGGGGATGTCACAACCCAAAGTTGTGATTTGTTGTTTGTGTGCGCTTCGGCAACGCTAAATTATGTTCCCGCTAAAATTACAGCTTCCTTGCACGACTGAGTTCTCTGCTGCGGGAGAGAACTCCGGTGCAACGGGGAATCTCCCGCCAATTTGCAGCTTCTTTGCAGGGTGCATTTCTTTTGCATCTCGGAGATGCACGGTGCAAAGGAGTTCCCGCCATTTGTATTCAGATTCACGCCACATTATTGGCCGGTTCTGAATAAAGGCATACGTGGCGGCTAGCTATTGGCTTGCTAGCCATACAAAAGGCTTGGGTAGTTTCCGCCCAAGTCGGAGAAAGAGGAAAACCGGAGAGAGACAGAACTCGCCAGGAGGAGGAGACTTTGCGCTGTGTGAAGATCTCTAAGCGATGTGGACCCTTGCGGACCCAACGCGCCTTTCTTAAGCAGGCAATAGAGGTCTAAACAGCCTCTGGCCTCTCCCCGTCGCCGAGCGCAATCCTAGACGTATCCCTATCCTATATACCCAATTTTCGAACCCACGGAGTCTTAACAGCTCCGGGGGCCTGAGAACCGAACAGAGCCCACGGAGCTTCGACAACTCCGTGGGGAAAGGATTGCCGAACCCGCGGAGCCTTAACAACTCCGGGGCCAAAAAACCGAATTTGTCGGAGTCCTCCAACGAGGATTTAAGCGGAGCTGCACCTGGAAACTGTCCAGCCTACACCGCGACCATCTTGGGTGTAAGTAAATAATCTTTTCAATCAACCACTACGCCTCTGTGACTAATTCTAGCCCGCGCGTGCCTTGCTGCCGCGCGGTTTTCTCCAGCCCCGCGTGCCCGGGCTGCTGGCCACAGCCCGCGTGCGCAAAGACGGGCCCGGCTCGCCTCCCGCCTGCACATCAGGGTGCACAATTCACACTTCGCTGAGGCCACTCGGAAGGTTCAGTTCCAGTGGAGGGCCCGCACTAGCGGGAAACATGCTTGCAAGCGGAAAACAACTGCACATGCAGGCATGCACCAGAATACATGCTTTGTGGTGAGAGGGTAGGGGATGATTACATTTTTTTTTTTTTTTTTTTTTTTTTTTTTTTTTTTTTTTACCTTCGCAGGCCAAATACAAGTGAGTGGTTTTATGAAAAATTATGGCAGCCCACAAGGACTGCCTTTGCAGCGCCTTTCTACTTTGGGGTTTCTATAAATCAGGATGGCATATTCCTACCTCAATTTAGGGACCTCAGGAAATGGGGAGTACATTTCACTGGTACTTTGTTCCAGTGAGTGATTGGTTCCCCTCTCCACCCTTTTAAAAGGGGAAAGGGCTTTTCATGTTCATCCAGAAGCAACTGCATGTCCTCTGCAAACCCAAATTACATAACACTCAAACATCAGCCACAGACCACAGGCTGCTGCTGGTTCCCCCCAGTCAGCCAAGAGGCCAGCAGGAGGTGGCTGTGAATGATGTGGGCTTCACGCACTGACCATGCCCAGAATGCTGCAATGGGCAGCTGGGTTTGCAGAGCTCTTGCTGGCAGAGGTTGATACTTCACGGTTATGCTGTGACAGCCTCTAGAAGCTCCTGCCCCAAGTACCCTGGGCGCTGCACAGTCTCAGCAGGGACAGAATCATAGAATCACAGAAGTCGGGTGGGAAGGGACCTTGTAGATCTTCAGGTCCAACCCCCTGCCTGGGCAGGAAGAAAACGGCTCAAATGACCCCAGCCAGGTAGGCATCAAGCCGCTTCTTAAAGACCCCCAGGGTAGGAGCCAGCACCACTTCCCTTGGAAGTCGGTTCCAGATCCTGGCTGCCCTGACTGTGAAGTAGATCCTACGGATGTCTGGTCTAAACCTACTCTCCAACAACTTGTGGCCGTTATTCCTTGTTATCCTGGGGGGCGCTAGGGGAAACAAGGTCTCCCCCAAACCCTTCTGGTCCCCCCTAGTGAGTTTGTAGACGTTCACCAGGTCCCCCCATAGCCTTCTCTTGTGGAGGCTGAACAGGTTCAGGTCCCGTAGCCTCTCATCATAGGGTCTGCCCTGCTGTCCCCGGATCACGCGGGTGCCCCTCCTCTGGACCCTCTCCATGTTGTCCACATCCCTCTTGAAGTGGGGTGCCCAGAACTGGACACAATACTCCAACTGTGTACTGTACTCCAGAGTACTCGCAGAAAGCAACTACAGAAACCTGCAAAAAAACCATCTGGGCTGGCTACATGCAGCCTGCATAGATCACAGATTACACCACTTCACTTTCTGATGCTCTTAAACCCCCTTTTTGTTCTTCTAGACACAGCCCATCTGAATAAAATTCTCATCTTTGTCTTCAAGGCCAGCACAGGCTGATCCAACCCTCTGTTTCAGATTCCGGTTTTATAACATTCTCCCTCATCCTACCAGTAATTGCAGCTCCACCTCAGCCAAGTCCTTCCTCTGGGCTGCAGGGAGGCAATGCAGTGGCGGAGAAGTGGGGCAGGGCATGAACAACTTGTGTCCCCGGCAGCTGGGGGGGCACGCCAGCGGCGGGAGCTCAGTGTCAGTAAGCAGACAGCTCAAGCAGATGCCTCCGGCACTGTCGGCGGCGGGGGACCAAGGGTTGGCGACCACCCGCAGACGCTGCTGGCAGTGGTGGTGGCCAGGAGGTGTCGTGGGCTGCACGCAGACACTGTCGGTGGTGTCAGTGGCGGGGTGGTGAGCAGCAACTCCCTGTAGGTGCCACCGACAGTGCTGGCGGTGCCTTTCTGTAGGGGGTGCACTGCCACGCTCGGGGTGCACGTGCACCCCCTACACATCGCCCCTGGGGCAGGGAGTAGAAGGGCACAGGGGCAACTCCTGAATAACCAGGAACAGTGAAGAAGAAGGGGGAACTAAGATGGGATCCTGGGAGGATGAACTGACGCTGGAGATGCAGCTGGGAAGAACCACTGGGTCTGGGGCAGAGGGAAGTCAGCTTCTGCTCATAGCCAGATCCCCGAAGGCAGTTTCCGGATGGTTCCCATCACCGCATGCTTGTCTGACTGATGGAAATAACAGTGGGGCCTGATGCTAACCTGGGTAAGGCCCTGCTCCCAAGGCTAACTGGGGAGAGGCTCCACATCAAGTGATGCCAGTGGGACAACAGAAATGCCCCTTTCTCTTTGGAGGCAGAACTATAAAATGTGTCACTGGCACTTGGGGACTGCCTCCTCCCTTCTGACAGGGCACCTTAAGTGGGCATTGCAGATCAGAGCTGTTTCAACGCCGCTGTGCCCTTTCCCCAACCATCTCCCAGCAAGGCTCTGTCATGTGCAGTCTTTAAATCTGCTGGCATCTACTGCCTGGAGCGTCTTTCATCATGCCCCAGTAATAGACAGTCTTTTAGCAAAAATTAAGCAAAAACGTCATTGTCCTGGACACTGGGAAGGGTCTGCTGTGGCTTCTGTCTTCCCAGCCCAGAAGCCTGTCTCTGGTGCTTCTCCTCCAACTTCCCTTTGGTTCTGCCAGGGATTCTTGATTCCCAGCGAGCCATGCCCTCGTTAGCCTTCCTACAGCCCTCCAGCCAG
The DNA here is from genome assembly GCF_030867095.1 of Alligator mississippiensis. NCBI lineage: Eukaryota > Metazoa > Chordata > Crocodylia > Alligatoridae > Alligator > Alligator mississippiensis. The sequence continues at coordinate 45,924,589 of NC_081837.1, read as the reverse complement.
ACTAGCTGCCCTCTCTTAACCGGACAGGCCACCCTGTTACAGTGGGACGGGTTGATGGGACTTTAAAAAGAAGGACTACCAAAATGAGGAACCTAGTTAGAAGTCAAAAGGGGTCAAAAGGGGTCTCTAAAGAGGTGAAGAACTTGCAAGCACACGAGAACTGCTTAAGAGCACCACGTTGCAGGCAGAGCAAATGCATACTGCAAATCAAAACAAATGGAAAGTGGGCCAAAAGAAAGCCAGCAGGGTTTGGGGGAGCACAAACTGGCAAATCAGATGTAAAATGGTAATAAGACAAGCTAAGAAAGAATGTGAGGAGAAACTTGCTACAAACAGAAAGGCAACAATACAATTTCTTGTAAGTACATAAAAGCCAAAGAGCTGGCAGGGAGCCAGTTGGGCTGTTGGATGATCAGGGTGTAAAAGGGGCACGAAAGGATGACAGTGCCATTGCCGAGAAACTAAAAATGCCTTCTTTGCCTATGTCTTCACAGTATCAGAGAAATTCCCTCACCAGATTTATTCCTCTCTAGGACAAGTCAGTGGAGCGGACACAAATGGAGGTTTCTGTAGATGATGCTGTAGAGGAAACAGATCAACTAAACAGTAGCAAGTCACCAGGCCCTGATGGCATTCACCCTAGGGTCCCGAAGGAGCTCAGACAGGAAACTGCCAAATTCTTAACTGTAGTATTCAACTAAACACGGCCTCGGCGCCGGAGGAGTGGAAGGTTGCCAGCGCAAGTCCCAGAGTTAAAAGGGCTCTAGAAGAGACACAGGGAACTATAGGCTGGTGAGTCTAACTTCTGCTCCTAGAAAACTGCTACAAACTACAATAAAAAAAATTGTCCAGCATATGGATGAACGTGACTTGCTAGGGAGGAATCAACGTGGTTGTGTCCAGGGTAAATCACGCCTCACCAACCTCATCAAGGAGCACATCTGTGATGGGCCAGCAGCAGGGATGATGCTAAACGGCACGGTTTCATTAGGGGCAGGTCCTGTCAGACCAACCTGGTGGCCTTCTATGATCAGGTCACAAAAGCATTGGACGCAGGTGTCACAGTGGACGTAGTCTTTCTGGACTTCAGCAAAGCCTTTGACACTGTCTCCCACCCCATTCTCATCAAAAAAACTAGGTGACTGTGGCATCGATGCCTACACAGTCAGATGGATCGCAAATTGGCTGAAGGGTCGTACTCAGAGGGTAGTGGTGGACGGGTCTTTTTCGACCTGGAGGGAAGTGGGCAGTGGAGTCCCCCAGGGCTCGGTCCTTGGGCCTGCACTGTTCAATATCTTTATTAGTGACTTGGACGACGGGGTAAAAGCAGCCTGTTTAAATTTGCTGATGATACCAAGATTTGGGGTGAGGTGGGCACGCTAGTAGGGAAGGATAGATTACAGCAGGACCTGGACAGGTTACAGGGGTGGGCTAACAAAAACAGGATGCTTTTCAATACAGACAAGTGCAGGGTGCTGCACTTGGGCAGTGGGAACCAGCAGCACACTTATAAGCCTCCGCGAGAGAAGGTTGAGAGGCGACCTTGTGGCTGCCTATAAATTCATCACGGGGGCACAGAAGGGAATTGGTGAGTATTTATTCACCAAGGCGCCCCGGGGGTTACAAGAAACAATGGCCACAAGCTAGCAGAGAGCAGATTTAGACTGGACATTAGGAAGAACTTCTTCACAGTTCGAGTGGCCAAGGTCTGGAACGGGCTCCCAAGGGAGGTGGTGCTCTCCCCTACCCTGGGGGTCTTCAAGAGGAGGTTAGGTAAGCATCTAGCTGGGGTCATCTAGACCCAGCACTCTTTCCTGCTTATGCAGGGGGTCGGACTCGATGATCTGTTGAGGTCCCTTCCGACCCTAACATCTATGAATCTATGAATCTGTGAAGCTGGGAAACTCCATTCTTGAGAGCACGGAGGCAGAAAGAGATCTTGGAGTCATTACTGACTCCAAGATGAACATGGGCCGACAACGCAAGGTCACAGTCGGCAGAGCTAACCGGACCTTGTCGTGCATCCACAGATGCACCTCAAGCAGGGCCAAGGAGGGGATCCTCCCCCTCGATGCGACACTGGTCAGGCCGCAGTTGGAGTACTGCGTCCAGTTCTGGGCGCCGCACTTCAGGAAGGATGTGGACAACTTGTAGCGGGTCCAGAGGAGGCCACCCGCATGATCAGGGGGCAGCAGGGCAGACCCTACGAAGAGAGGCTACAGGACCTGAACCTGTTCAGCCTTCACAAGAGCAGGCTGAGGGGGGACCTGGTGGCCATCTGTAAACTCACCAGGGGGGACCAGCAGGGTTTGGGAGAGTCCCTGCTCCTTTGAGCGCCCCCCAGGGTAACGAGGATTAGCGGCCACAATTTGTTAGAGAGTAGGTTTAGACTAGACATCCAAAGGCGCTACTTCACTGTCAGGGAGGCTAGGATCTGGAACCGACTTCCAAGGGAAGTGGTGCTGGCTCCTACCCCGGGGGTCTTTAAGAGGAGGCTTGTTGTCTACCTGGCTGGGGTTATTTTTGCCCAGTTTTCTCTCCTGTTCAGGGCAGGGGGTCGGACTTGATGATCTACAAGGTCGCTTCTGACCCTAGGAACTATGAATCTATGAACCTACTGGAGGTCTTTGGTGGGGGGAGCAGAGGGACCCAGCTGACAGTATATCTGGACTCCCAAAAGGCTTTGCACAAGCTCCCCCTTCAGAGGCTCTTACTGAAGTTAGGTAGTGATGGGATTACAGGGAAGATACGTCAGTGGGTTGGAAACTGGCTTCAAGATAGAAAACCAGGAGTGAGTCTAAAGGGTCAGTTTTGGGGCTGGGAAGAAGTGAACAGTGGAGTCCCCCTGGGATCTGTGCTGGGACCGGGGCTGTTAAACACACTCATTAATGATCTGGAAATGGGGGGGTGTAGTGAGGTGGCTAGATTTGTGGATGACACAAAATTAGTCAAAGCGGTAAAGACCGAGGTGGACTGTGAGGAGCTGCAGAAAGATTTGGCACGACTGAGCAAACGGGCAACTGGCTGGCAGATTAAATTCACTGTAGATTATTGTAAAGTGCCGCACTGGGCAAAAATAGCCCACACTAGACGTACACTTCAAGGAGCTTTGCTTGAGCTGTTACCACACAGGAAAGAGATCTGGGAGTCATTGTGGACAGTCTGCTAAAAATAGCAGCTCCAGGCTCAACACCCATCAAAAAAGCACACCAAACATTAAGGATGATGAAGAAGGGAATTGGGAAGAAAATGGAAAGTATCATAATGCCCTTTTATAAAGCCCCGGTGCATCCACACCTTGAATACTGCGCCTAGCCCCGGTCCCTGCCCCTCAGCCAGGGCCGAGATGCCCTGGAGAAGGGCCACAGAAGGGCAGCGAGGATGACGAACAGCACCGAGGGAAAGATGGAAGAAGACAGGCCTGTTCATTTTGGAAAAAATTCCCATTAGGGGGGACATGATAAGAGTTTACAAAATACTAAATGGTGAGCAGAAAGTAAATAGGTATTTATTATTTACTATCTCTCTCAATATAATAACTAGGGGCCACTAAATGAAACTAGTAGGTAGTAAATTTAAAACTAAGAAAAGGAAATTCTTTCACACAGTGTATAATTAGGACCTTGTTGCCACAAGATACCGTGGAAGCTAACAGTTTAACTAGATTAAAAAAGAGATTAGACAAATTCTCAGAGGAAAGTTGCATCAGTAGCTATTGAGCATGGGAGTGAGGAGCACAGCCTCTGAATCAGAACTTCCTAGACCTTGAATGCTGGAGGGTATTAGGAGGAGAGAAACAGTGGACAAACCCTGGTCAGACTCAGTTCACTCTCCCTTTCAGCATGCACTCACTGCCCCTATGGGACACAGGAGACTGGGCAAGATGGACCTATGGTGGAAAGGGACGTTGGAGTCCTAGTGGACTCCAAGATGAACATGAGCCGGCAGTGTGACGAAGCCATCAGAAAAGCCAATGGCACTTTATCGTGCATCAGCAGATGCATGACGAATAGGTCCAGGGAGGTGATACTTCCCCTCTATAGGGCGTTGGTCAGACCGCAGTTGGAGTACTGCGTGCAATTCTGGGCGCCGCACTTCAAGAGGGATGCGGATAACCTGGAGAGGGTCCAGAGAAGGGCCACTCCTATGGTTAAGGGCCTGCAGACCAAGCCCTACGAGGAGAGACTAGAGATACTGGACCTTTTCAGCCTCCGCAAGAGAAGGTTGAGAGGCGACCTTGTGGCTGCCTATAAGTTCATCACGGGGGCACAGAAGGGAATTGGTGAGTATTTATTCACCAAGGCGCCCCCGGGGGTTACACGAAATAATGGCCACAAACTAGCAGAGAGCAGATTTAGACCGGACATTAGGAAGAACTTCTTCACAGTTCGAGTGGCCAAGGTCTGGAACGGGCTCCCAAGGGAGGTGGTGCTCTCCCCTACCCTGGGGGTCTTCAAGAGGAGGTTAGACGAGTATCTAGCTGGGGTCATCTAGACCCAGCACTCTTTCCTGCCTATGCAGGGGGTCGGACTCGATGATCTATTGAGGTCCCTTCCAACCCTAGCATCTATGAATCTGTGAATCTATGGTCTGACCCACTAAATGGCAATACCTATGTTCTTATGGCTGTGCCAGAGACAGCATAAGCTCTTGCTATAACACAGAGCAGCTCTATGTCAACAGCACAGCCTCTGGGACTGGAGGTTCTTGACAGAGACAAATCTGTACTGGAACTGGTGCAGAACCTGGAAACCCTTGTGAAAGGCACCAGAAACCTCTCATTGTGTCAGCCCCAGTGCTAGAACAATGGATGTCAAGGACTGTTCCTCTCAGAAACAGCAGCTCTGCTGTGGGCACTAACTGATCTAAGGCCCTTCATAGTGTCCCAGCCAGCAAAAGGCTCTGTCTCTGCCTACACAGCTCTGCCAAACAGGGAACTTGGAATCAGTCACAGAGATTTGAAGGGTCATCTACTCCAAGTCCTGGCCAGGCACAGGCCTTGCTGGTGCGCATTCTCACGCGCCTGCTTCTTGGAAACTTCCTAGACACGAGATGCTAGAGCTGCCTGGAGCGCTCGCTCGCCACTCTTCTATAGTTCTGCAAGTTAGGAGGCTTCCCAGTGAGTTAACATAACTTTGCTTCGCTGTAGTTTAAACCTACTGCCTTTTCATCTGCCTTCTGTGGTACAAGAGAAAAGCTTCTCCCACACCTTTCTGGCACCCTCTCAAGTATCTGAAAACTGCTTTCATGACCCTTCCCCAACCGTTTCTCCAATGCTCCTTCATCCTTTCATCAGAAGGCCTATTTTGCTAACATCTTCATTGGTTACCTCTGTATCCACTCTAGTTTCCCTACATCCTTCTTAAAACTTAGAACCCCAAACTGGATAGTTTTAACTGAGGCACACCCATCACTGGGTAGAGTGGATCTATCATCTTCCATATTTTACAGATAATGTTTCTGCTAATGCACCGAATTTGTATTTTTGTGACATCACACTGCTGACTCGTGGAGTTTCTAATCCCCACAGCCCCCAGGTGCTTGTCATCAGCAGTGCTACAGCCAAGCCAGTTATCTACCCTATTCTGCATTTTGGATCCGATTTTCTTCCCCACATGCAGCATCCCGGCCATCTACTCCTGAGTAAGCTCTAATTACAAAGGCCTTCCCTGTCAAGTACTGTTCAGGTGGCTAGGTGCCGCTCAGGCAGAACAAGCACTTGGTTGTGAGGAGATGGAAGGACAGCCTACATCATGGTCCAGTCCAGATGGGGCTCTGAACCCAGGACCCTGGAAGGTCTTTGCCAGGTGCATAAAATCCAAAGTTAAAGGAAACATAATTAATATAGAGCTACAAGATACCTAGAGTTAAAAATAGAGGGAAAAGCAGCTAGGAAGGGTTTTGCAGGTGTAGACTCATACACTCTCAGACACTGTCTGATGTAGAGCAAAAAACTGATCTGGCTGTAGACTGCACAGTTAACGTCAGGTTCACGGCAGCGGATCCGTTTCTGCCTTTGGCTTATGAAATATTTCACACAGTACCAGCCAACTACCAGCTCTACCAATTCCTGGAACTCATTCCTAAGGGAAAAGATGAACCACCTTCATGTTGAGAGAGAAAATGCTGGGCTAGATGGCTCTGTGGTCTGTCCCACTCTGGCATCTCTAACATTTTTATATTTTTATGACATAGAAGCATGGCATTCAAAGTGGGCTACCAGCCAGAGGACAAACTTTTCAAGGACTGAGTACATGCTGTGGTTGCTAGCATGTGGCACCATGTTGTCAATGCCCATTGTCACAGACCCATCCATGGGGGAACCCCAAGAGTCCCAAGTTTCTCCCTGCTTTCCCCAAGGAACAGACCAAGGCTCGCCCTCAAATAACTCTGTATCCTGCAAGCTTCAGCTCCACTGCCTTTCAACTGGACCCCACAGCTGCAACAGGGGAACCTCAGCCAGCTCCAAGTGATTACTCTTTGCGCTGTACACCTACTCCCTCCATAGAAGGAGCTGGCCTGGGACATCACTTGCCCTGAGATCCCATTTTACCACAGACAAACAGTAAGGTAACAAACCAGCAAAAGGATTTATTCTATAGGAGAAAAGATTTCATAGTCATAGAAAAAAATGACCATATAGTTTGAAGGCAGACAATACAAAACCAGGTACAATTTCTCACTCTCTTTCCTGACTAACACACCATCCTCCAGAAAGTCCTGTCAGAGTTCCCAGACCTTAGCTTTCCTGATGAGTTTGCTGGCCCATGACCACGGGGACCTAGCCTCACTCCAAGGCCTGGGACGATCCAAATACTACAACTATCTCCTAAGTAGCTCCTAAATACCTTCACACCAGTCCTCCGCTGGCATTGTTCTCTTTCTTGAGAAGTCTGGGAATTTTACAGAAATGTCTTTCCTTTCCGCAGAAACTGGAATTCCTCTCGTTAATCCCCATGAGATGCCTTCGTTATTGTGGGGCTGACTTTTCCCATGACAAGCAGACAATACCTTGGGTACACAGCCCAACAACAGGCCTTTCTATCTGGGTCTGGGAGTGCCAATTGCTCTTGCACTAGTAACACAATTGGCAAGGGACACCTAGCAGTTTTGCCTTCTCCCTTTTCTTTAGCTAGGCATTCCTCAGGTCTTTTGACACACACTCTCTTAACTACATACCTGGCCGTAATCTCTGACTACAGTTGTAAAGATACCTACAGACAGCATAACATAATCCATACAGTGATAAAAGTGACAAACTAATACAGCATAACATTGGCTTTTGAAAGAGATTAACCATGAGGTCAGTTAAATCAGTCTTGGGACAGATGTCTCGGAGATAACAGTGGTCTTGTGATGCTCATTACTGCTGCTAGCTAGACTACAGCCAGGCCAGCGAGACCTTCCTGTGCTACACTCCTAGCGTTATTTTGCTGTGCAAGCATGCCCAAAGTGACATGCCTAAAATCAGGAAATGAATCAGTGTTAGAGGCAGGACAGAACAGGTGTCGTCCTGAAGGCCACCTCTGTGCATCACTCCCAACCCTGCCACTTCACCACCAGCACTGCCGAACACCCGCAGCTCCACAGACCTTGGCTACCCTCGCAAGCTTGCAGCACTTCTGAAGAAGTGGAGCACTTCACAAATGAGAAGCACATTGGGCACCTGTGACATTTCTGGCGTAAGTTAAATGCCAAGCACTATACAGAAAGTCTTTGTGGGTGGCAGCAATACAGCCCAGTTCACCTGGGCGGTACTCAAACACCTTTACCACAAAACAGCTCTCTCCCTGCAGTGCTGTGCTTCGTTCTCCAGACACCTTCCATCTTCCAGAACAAGTGGGGCTATGCCAGGCAGGCTGGAGCCTCGCCCGCTACACAGACCTGAGCATCTGCTCCGCTTTACCACCCAGGCACCAGCCACTCTTCCAAAGGTCTTCCCTCAAAGCAAGATATGGAAGCTGCTTCCTGCGTTCTTTGCCAGCTCTGCAATAATGCATGCAAACCTCCCTATGCCATCATTACCATCTGTTCGGAGGCTGTTCACTGAGCCACTCCAGTGCACACTTACTAGCCTGGTTTCTTTGCAGTATAACCCTCCTCACTCCTCCCCAACCAATTAGCTGGAATCGCCTACCTGAATTTCTGGTGGGACTGAGAGAGATGCTCCTTAATGATGCTTAGATGTGCATTGTCTCCCATGAACATCTTATTGGAGGCAGCATGCTGTAGCATCTTCGCAATGGAGCCAAGGTTTCTGCGCTGGTCTGTGGTCAGCTGACCTCCAGCTGACAGGTCAATGATGTCAAATGCATCTGGAGCAACAATGGCTGGGTTCATGTAGCGATAATACAGTAAGTTGCCAACAATCTGGGAAAAGTGGAGCAGAGAAATGTGTCAAATGCCAGTGAAGCAGACCGATGGATTTTTGTAGCCAGCAGGGTCGATTCGCACCTTATAGACTTGTACAGAACTACTTTGAATAGGCTCAGAGCATTCTCACTTGTATCCGTTATAGGTCCCACGCAGGACTGAGGCCCTGTTGTGTTAAGGATTATAGGAACATACAGTAAGAAACAGTACCTTGTCCCAAAGTACCACGTTTTGAACAACTAACTAGGGAAGAATATAAGAGCATTGCTCAGGCATGCAGAGATGAAGTCAGGAAGGCCAAAGCGCAATTGGAGTTGCAGCGAGCAAGGGACGTGAAGGGTAACGCGGCGGCTTTCTACATATGTCAGCAACAAGAGGAAGATCAGGGAAAGCGGGGTCCTTTACTGAATGGGGGAGGCAACCTAGTGACAGATGAGCAGGAAAAGGCTGAAGTGCTCAATGCCTTCTTCACCTCAGTCTTAACAGGCAAGGTCAGCTCCCCGACTGCTGCACCGGGCAGCACAGTTTGGGGAGGAGGCACAGACGGCAGGAGAAAATATTGTTGGTGGGGGGGGGAGGGTGCTGAGCATGTGTGTGCTTGTGCAAGTGCACGCGCACTCCCCCCAGCAGGTAAGTCTGTCATGGGGAGGGGCATGGGGGTGCAGATTGTGGCCCCCGTGGTGAGGGAGGGAGGGAGGGAGTGGGGCAGAGGTAGCAGCTGGGGTGAACGGGGCCCGGGGGTCAGGGTGGGTCCCAGGATGCTCAGAGCCCAGGTGGCTTGTCCAGGGGCGGGCGGAGGGGGAAGGGGGCTCCTGCCACTGCCCTGCCCTGTCCTGGCTGCCGTGCCCAGCGCGAAGCTCCGGACCGCGGCACTGGGCCCGTTTTGTGACGTGCCAGGGTCCCCGGGCCGCTAAGCCCCGGGAGAGACGCGCCGGCGGCCCCGCCCCTTTCCCTTCTCCGCCCTCCTCTCCTGGCTGCAATGCGGAGAGTGACCCACAGGAGGGCAGCACTGAGGGCATGCCTTTCATACACGGCACCACAGGAGGGCAGCACCGAGCAGCGACGGTCCTCGTGGCTGCAGTGCGCGGAGCGCACCACAGGAGGGCAGCACTGAGGCATTCCTTTAATACACGGCACCACAGGAGGGCAGCACTGAGGGCATGCCTTTCATACACGGCACCACAGGAGGGCAGCACCGAGCAGCGCCGCTCCTTGTGACTGCAGTGCGCGGAGCGCACCACAGGAGGGCAGCACTGAGGCATTCCTTTAATACACGGCACCACAGGAGGGCAGCACCGAGCAGCGCCGCTCCTCGTGGCTGCAGTGCGCGGAGCGCACCACAGGAGGGCAGCACTGAGGCATTCCTTTAATACACGGCACCACAGGAGGGCAGCACCGAGCATCGCCGCTCCTCGTGGCTGCAGTGCGCGGAGCGCACCACAGGAGGGCAGCACTGAGGGCATGCCTTTCATACACGGCACCACAGGAGGGCAGCACCGAGCAGCGCCGCTCCTTGTGACTGCAGTGCGCGGAGCGCACCACAGGAGGGCAGCACTGAGGCATTCCTTTAATACACGGCACCACAGGAGGGCAGCACCGAGCAGCGCCTCTCCTCGTGGCTGCAGTGCGCGGAGCGCACCACAGGAGGGCAGCACTGAGGCATTCCTTTAATACACGGCACCACAGGAGGGCAGCACCGAGCATCGCCGCTCCTCGTGGCTGCAGTGCGCGGAGCGCACCACAGGAGGGCAGCACTGAGGGCATGCCTTTCATACACGGCACCACAGGAGGGCAGCACCGAGCAGCGCCGCTCCTCGTGGCTGCAGTGCGCGGAGCGTACCACAGGAGGGCAGCACTGAGGGCATGCCTTTCATACACGGCACCACAGGAGGGCAGCACCGAGCAGCGACGGTCCTCGTGGCTGCAGTGCGCGGAGCGCACCACAGGAGGGCAGCACTGAGGCATTCCTTTAATACACGGCACCACAGGAGGGCAGCACTGAGGGCATGCCTTTCATACACGGCACCACAGGAGGGCAGCACCGAGCAGCGCCGCTCCTTGTGACTGCAGTGCGCGGAGCGCACCACAGGAGGGCAGCACTGAGGCATTCCTTTAATACACGGCACCACAGGAGGGCAGCACCGAGCAGCGCCGCTCCTCGTGGCTGCAGTGCGCGGAGCGCACCACAGGAGGGCAGCACTGAGGCATTCCTTTAATACACGGCACCACAGGAGGGCAGCACCGAGCAGCGCCTCTCCTCGTGGCTGCAGTGCGCGGAGCGCACCACAGGAGGGCAGCACTGAGGCATTCCTTTAATACACGGCACCACAGGAGGGCAGCACCGAGCATCGCCGCTCCTCGTGGCTGCAGTGCGCGGAGCGCACCACAGGAGGGCAGCACTGAGGGCATGCCTTTCATACACGGCACCACAGGAGGGCAGCACCGAGCAGCGCCGCTCCTCGTGGCTGCAGGGCGCGGAGCGCACCACAGGAGGGCAGCACTGAGGCATTCCTTTAATACACGGCACCACAGGAGGGCAGCACCGAGCAGCGCCGCTCCTCGTGGCTGCAGTGCGCGGAGCGCACCACAGGAGGGCAGCACTGAGGCATTCCTTTAATACACGGCACCACAGGAGGGCAGCACCGAGCAGCGCCTCTCCTCGTGGCTGCAGTGCGCGGAGCGCACCACAGGAGGGCAGCACTGAGGCATTCCTTTAATACACGGCACCACAGGAGGGCAGCACCGAGCATCGCCGCTCCTCGTGGCTGCAGTGCGCGGAGCGCACCACAGGAGGGCAGCACTGAGGGCATGCCTTTCATACACGGCACCACAGGAGGGCAGCACCGAGCAGCGCCGCTCCTCGTGGCTGCAGTGCGCGGAGCGCACCACGGGAGGGCAGCACCGAACCAGACCATGGACGCACACAATCCCTCTTATCTATGTACTAACTGCAGACACTAGTATGCGGTGATATGCAAGGATGAGAGTTGAACAGCTGTATCAGTATCGCCACGGATAGAGAGATCGCTGTGTTAACGATGGTGTGTATAACACACACGCACGCTATCTGCACGTCGGTAACCACACACAGCCTTACTGCATACATCGCTGTACAATTTAAGTTTTCCGAAGTAAGTATGCAATAAATCCTTCAGCTCCCTGTTCTTAATTTTATACTATTTTACAACAAAGATCCCAAACTCTCCCCTAGAATTGGTGTCCAGCGATGCTTCCTGAACAAGAACTGGTTTTCTTTTTTTAGCTCTCTCCTTAAAAAGAGAAAATTTGGTGATTTGGGAGGCGCTCACTAGAGGAGTTCCAGCGTCACCCGCCAAGCAAATGGTGCTGCTTGGGGCCCACGTGCGCCCCGTAGATCCCCTCCCATGACGCCGAGGAGACAGGGCGGCTCCCCGGGCGGCAGGCGGAGCAGAGAAAAGGGGCGCTGGGACAGAGCAGAGCTTCACGCTGCAACACGCACCTCACAAGAGAGCCCCACAGGCCCCGCGCCCAGGGGACGCAGTGTCTCGCACGACCCGCCGTGGTCGCCAGACCAGCTTGCCGCGGCTCTCCGGGACCGCCCGCCGGTCCGGCCCAGCAGGGACGTGGGCTCCGCTCAGCGCCGCGCCGCGCCGACAGACAAACCGCTGAGCGGGGCCGGTGCGGGTCGGAGTCGGACCAATGGGCACACAGAAGCCTGCACACACCCACCATTCCCGGCACCCAATCAGAATGTGAACAAGGAAGTCGACTACTGGTCCCGCCTCTCCAGCACAGGCCAATCAGAGAGAAGAAGGGCGGTGCGGCTGTGACCCCGCCCAAGCGGCCACACCACCCAATCGCCTCCCAGCTCATGTTGGCCAATGAGAACACGAGCCTCCCATCCCGGCCCTGGAGCTCTGCGCGGCCCGGAATCCATGTCCGTGGCTCGTGTGTCCGCCCCGAGCGACCCACGCCTTTGTTCTTGTCTCCCTGCCTTGATCTCCCTCCTGCCCGAGCTGCAGGCGCGGGGCCCCGAGCCTCTGTCCCTCTCTGTGCCCTCGTCTCTCGGCTGCAAGGCCCGGCTTGACTCGTAGGGCAGTAGCACAGGGCAGGGGTTTCTCTTCTGTGCCTTTAAAAACCGGCTGCTCCGCGCAGGGAGGGCGGCACGGAGCCGGCTTCGTTCCGGGTCCTTCCCTCCGGGCTCCACGCCCCGCTCCAGCCCCAGGCGGGCAGCGCGGAGCCGAGCCGGCTCGGGTGCCCGCCCGAGTCTCCCCGCCGCAATGCCCGGCGCGGCCACAGGAGGGCGGCTCTGAGCAGGGCTTGGGCTTCGACTTCACGGGCTGCAGCAATACGCCGCCGGGACCACAGGAGGGCAGCACCGAGCAGCGGGCTCGTCTCCCCACCGGCGCGCCGCTCCTCGTGGCTGCAGTGCTGGGAACGCACCACCGGAGGGCAGCACTGAGCCGGGTTTGTCTTCACACCAGGGCTGGATGCCCTGACACCTGTGATACCCGCACTAACTACAGACTGGTATGCGGTGATATGCAAAGATGATAGTTGAACAGCTGTATCAGTATCGCCATGGAGAGAGACAAAGAGAGAGATATAACTGTGTTAATAATGGTCTGCATTACACAAAGACACACTATCTGCATGTCGGTATACACATACACAGCCGTACTGTATACGACTCTGCACAATTTATGTTTTTCAAAATAAGTACGCACTGAATAACGCCGTCACTTCAGCTCCCTGTTCTCAGTTGTATACTATTTCACACCGAGCGGAGATGCCCCGACGGGACCACAGGAGGGCCGCACGGAACAGCGGGTTCGTCTTCCCTCCGCCGCGCCGCTGCTCGGGGCTGCAGTGCTCGGAGCGCACCACCGGAGGGCAGCACTGAGCCCGGCTTGTTCTCTGCCTTAGCGTGAGGACAAACCCGGCTCAGTGCTGCCCTCCGGTGGTGCGCTCTCAGCACTGCAGCCACGAGGAGCGGCGCCGCGGAAGGGAGACGACCCGGCTGCTCGGTGCTGCCCTCCTGTGGTCCCGTCGGGGCATTGCCGCAGCAGGTGAAGGCGGAGACCAATCCCTGCTCAGAGCTGCCCTCCTGTGGCCGCGCCGGGCATTGCGGCGGGGAGACCCGGAAGAGCGCCCAACCGGCTCCGCGCGCCCGCTTGGGGCTGGAGCGGGGCTTGGAGCCCGGAGATAGCGACCCGGGACGAAGCCGGCTCCGTGCCGCCCTCCCTGCGCGGAGCGGGCGGGGTTTAAAAGCCGAGAAAATCACATGGAGGAGACAGGGAGGCTGCCCAGGCGGCGGGCGGAGAGAAAAGGGGCCCCGCCACAGACAGACAGCTTCACGCTGCAACCCCCACCGCAGACCAGAGCCCGACAGGCCCCGCGGCCCGGGAACGCGGCGTCCCGCACCACCCGCCGATCTCGCCACAACATCCCGCCGCAGCGCTGCGGCTCGGCCCGGGCGTGCGGGGCGGCAGCGGGACGCGGGCTCCGGGCACAGCCGACCCGGCCGCGGGAGAACAGCCAGCGGAGCGGGGCCGCTGAAGATCGGAGTCGGACCAATCGGAACACAGACACGTGCACAACGCCCACCATGCCCTGGCAGCCAATCAGAATGCGACCGGGGGGGGCATTCTCTTGGCCCGCCTCTTCGTGCCACAGCCAATCAGAGTGAAGAAGGGCGGAGCGGCCCTGACCCCGCCCATGCGGCCACTCCACCCAATCGCCTCACGTTTCAAGGTGGCCAATGAAAAGGCGGGCCTGCGATCCCGGCCCGGAATGAATGTCCGTGACTCGTGTGTCCGTCCCGGCCGCGCTCACTGCTCTGGCGACGCCCCGAGCGAGCGAGCGCGGCCTTCTTTCTTCCTCTCTCTCCGCCTTCCCCGCCCGGCTGCAATGTGCTGCCAGAGCCACAGCTGCTTGCCTCTCTCTCTCGACCCGGCTGCAATGCCGCTGTGCAGCACAGGACGGCACGGCGCGTCACGGCACGACACCACCGGGCCTGGTTTGATTTCTCCGGCTGACTTTCCTGGCCGCCGTGCCCAGCGCGGAGCTGCGGACCGCGGCACTGGGCCCGTTTTGTGACGTGCCAGGGTCCCCGGGCCGCGAAGCCCCGCTAGAAACGCGCCGGCGGCCCCGCCCCTTTCCCTTCTTCTCCGCCCTCCTTTCCTGGCTGCAATGCGGAGCGCGACCCACAGGAGGGCAGCACTGAGGCATTCCTTTAATACACACGACCACCGGAGGGCAGCACCGAGCAGTCTCCCCTGCGGGGCGCCGCTCCTCCTGGCTGCAGTGCTGGGAACGCACCACAGGAGGGCAGCACTGAGCCGGGTTTCCACCATGCTGGGTGCGGATGCCCCGTGACACGTGTGATACCCGCACTAACGACACACACTCGTGTGCGGAGCTGTGCAAGGGTGAGAGATGAACACCTACATCACTATCGCCATGGACAGAGACAGAGAGATCATTGTGTTAATGATGGTGTTTATTACACACACACACACATCTGCATATCGGTATACACACACAGCCGTACTGGATACATCTCTGTACAATGTAAGTTTTCCAAAGCAAGTAGGAAACCAATAATACCTTCACTTCGGCTCCCTGTTCTCAGTTGTATACTATTTCACACCGAGCGGAGGTCCCGACGGGACCACAGGAGGGCCGCACGGAACAGCGGGTTCGTCTTCCCTCCGCCGCGCCGCTGCTCGGGGCTGCAGTGCTCGGAGCGCACCACCGGAGGGCAGCACGGATCCGGGTTTGCCTTCACGCTCAGGCTGGACGCCCATGACGTCAGCTGCCTGTCTGATCGCGGGGCGCGACCAGGGCGGGGCGTGCGGGAGACTGCGCTGCCCAGGGCGCGGGGCTTGCGGGGCTCTCTGCTGCGGTTGGAGGTTTCTCTCTTGAAAACAGATGGGAACAGTAGCCCGCTGTCCTTCACAAACGCTACACGGAAGCCTTCACACTCTGGCGGCGGGACGGGGCTCCCCGCTGCCAGACAGCATCGCGGCGGGACCAGGGCGCCGCAGCGCCCAGGCTCTTCCTCGGGCGCGGGGTCAGCAACGCGGGGCGGGCGGGGCCGCCTCGGGCCTCCGCGGAGAAGACGCGCTGCTGCGCGGGGCCCGCCCGGCTGTCCCTGCGGGCACCGCCTCCCGCCGGCCCGGCCCGCTGCGCGGAGAGTGGCGGCGCCCGGGCCCGCTTCGTGCGCACGCGGAGCCGGCGGGCACGGGCCGCGCACAGGTGCCTCCTTCCCCGGCTGCGGCGGCCGGGTGTGGGCGGGGCTTGCGGCGCGGGCTCGGGCAGCGGCTCCCGCGGCGCCTGCTCCGAGGGAGGGAGCTGTAGCGTCCTGCGCGCTGATTGGTCGTCGCGCACGCTCTCTGCCCTGATTGGCCCAATTACGGTCCGGAGCGCGCTGCAAGGTGCTGGCGGGGAGCCGGCGGGCGGTGGGTCAGTGCTGGGACCACCGACAGCTCGGGCCTCGTTTTGGCAGACAAGGGCTTATGTCAGCACCTCAGCAAGGTGAGACTGTGCTCTGACGCTGCCCTAGCCACTGGCGACTGTAGTAAGAGTGGACTAGTGATGTTGCGTGCCTAAGCACAGGCTTTGGAAGAGCCTCGATTTGCAGACAATGTGGAAAACCCTGCACCCGTGAGACGGCTGTCACAGCTCTTCAGGGTGCTTAATGGCAGGCACTCAAACCCACCGGCCCGCGGGGAAAGCTCTGCCCCGGGTGTGAAGATGAACTTCACCGTGAGAGCACAGCAACAGACGAACCATGGCTCGTCAGGGCTGCAGTGAATGCAGACACAGCAAGAGCACAAAGGTCTGCAGTTTGCACTGGGGCCGTGTCCCTCGGGGCTGCACTTGTGGGCACAAGAAGAGGTAACTGTGATTGGGCTTGTGCTCAAAGATGGCTCAACAGATAACCTGATGTGAACCAACCAAAAGCAAGAGTAGATGTGTATCACATATGCTACATTAATCAGAAGCCTCTACTCAGTCACATGCATTTTTGTTCCTGTGGTTAAAAAATATGCATTCCCTTATTCCAGCCAAATGCCCTGGAAATGTGCTACATTTCCCCCAGTATTTTAAATAAGTAATACATTTGAAAAAGTAATTTCTTTTTAGAAATAAAAATATATTAAAATCAATTATGTTATGGCACTGAGAAAATGGGTTTGGCTCCCCCTCAAATGAGCAGCCCCTCAGGGATGACATGAGTAGAAGTGACTGAAAGCCTGCGGACATTACATTGAACAGGCAAGGGGGGCAGGACCACAGCTGGGCTTAACGGACTCACGAACCTGCATAGCCAAATGGGCTAAAGGAGGCCTCCCCCCCAAGGTCAGAGTGGGTGGGGGTGCAGCCCTGTTTACAGGGTGCAGGGGGGCATCTCATAGTGCCAGGAGCAGCAGCACAGAGGAGCAGAGACCTGGCCCTGAGTTACAGGAAGGTCGCTAAGCCTCGGGGTCCCAACGCACTCAGCGTCCTCCAGAAGCCTGCAGCCTTCCCTGTTGCCTACGGGCATTGTCTCTGGCCAGCCTCACCAAGTGGAACGAGACCCGCCCCGGAGAATCAAGGGGACCTGGACCCTGCTTACAGGCTGCAGGCCGGGGGCAGGGGTGCAGAAGAACAGCTGGCCAAGCACCAGGGCACTCATCTCCGGGGCCTCGGGCAAGGAATACATAGCCCACCCTCAAGGAGGAGAGCCATAATCATGCATGTGAGCTACCAAAGGCCAAGAGAACCCAAAATGAGGGGGCTAAGACCTGTCCCCTGAGATACAGGGAAGCCATGTGCCCATAAGTATTAGAGGTGGGGGCCCTAACGCTCCCTGAGGCCAAAAAACCCGGACATCTATACCGGTGCTTATCCCCCTAGGTACAGAGGTGGGAGGAGAAGGCTACAAGGATGCATCTTGCCCCTCTTCCAGCACTGGGAAGAAAATAAGGTACGCTGCAGCGGTTTTAACAACAAAAAGAAAATAACAAATGCTTTCATTGCCAGGCACTCCTCTCTCTCTCGCTCTGCACACTCTGACAAGGGGAAAAACTGTTCCCAGGCCAGAAAGGAACATCATGCTGCAAAGCGCTTGACCTCGAGGCTTACACTGGAAAATCCTCCTCCATTCCCAGGGGACAAGACGGCTGAGACCGGCACCCTCGTTACAGGGCACGAACTGCCTGACCAGCCAGACTGGCCACAGGGGGCAAAAGAAACAGGCCCAGAGCCCCGCTTACAGGGGGGACCCACAGCCAGCCAAAGGACAGAGCTGCCTTCAGAGGCACATTGAGACCTGCACCCTGCTTACAGCGTAGTCGACTGCTCTGCAGAACCTAGCCGTCCCAGAGGATGCATGGGGCTCGCACCCTTGTTACAGGGAAGCTCAGGGGTCTGGACATGGAGTACCAGGCACAGATGCAGGATGAAGGACGGGTGCCTGGACATAGGAAATGGTGAGGAGGCCACAGGCTTCAACCCAGCCACGGGAAGCTCATCAGGCTCCAGGTTCTGAAGAGTTTGCTGTCACCTACAAGACTCGGCTCCTGTCTGCAAGGCCGTCCTGCTGCACAATATGGCAGACTGCCCCGTCTCGCTTAGGCCAGTGGAAGAAAGCTATGCCCAACCCTGCTTACAGGGGCACCTCTTTGACTGGCTGGCAATAGCAGTGGACTTGGTCTCCTAATTATTGGACATCCAGTGCTACACACGTTCATATCACCTGTCCTAGTGTGTTGAGGCAGCACGCATTTTGCTTACAGAAGGCTGTGCCATTGGCAGCCAGGTCTGACAGCTGGCCTGGACCCTGATTACAGGGTGGCTGCACTGCACAAGACCACCAACCAGATTCATGCATTTTATAATCCAAGTCGTGGTGATACACACCTTGCTAACAGGGTTGTCCCCCTTTCACCTGACTGCTGCAGAAGTGCAACAGCTTCAAGGGCAGAGACCCATTTCTGAGTTACAGAGAGCTCGCCCAAAGGCTCACGCAGCCAAAATTTGGCTAAAACATGACCAACACCTAAAGGCAGGGAGGTCACTCCATCCAGAGTCCCTTTCTTTCTCACCCCGTTTCTCTGAATGGCTTTTCTCCTACCTTGTCTCTTCCCCGCTGCTTCCCCATCCGCTTCTCCTTCCGGTTCTTCTGACATCTGGAAGAACAGAGACCAAGACCGGCTGTAAGCGAACAGAGTCAGAGTACACATCCAGCAGCTTGAACTTCTAATACACTTACCATCCTCTGGAAACCTGCCACTTTCGCCGTAACCCATGGGCAATGCCTCTGGCCAACCTCACAACGTAGCCTCAGATGAGCAGTAATAAAGGCAGGAAACCCGGACCTCCCTCCCAGACCAGGGACACAGGAAATCCCACCATCCCAAGCCCCCGAGGCTCAGGAATCCCACGGTCCACCATTTAGTGGTGGAGCCCTAGGAGTGGACACGTCCTGTGTTGAAATTGTCTTACCTTTGCCTCCTGTTACACTGGCCTGGTTTTCTTCCCTCCCAGTCAGCTCGCTCCTACTTGTCTGCCATCTCGTCTGCTTGAGCTTCCGGGGACGACGTGCACAGACCCCCCAAAGGGGACCAGTTTCATGGGATTTGGGCCTGCAGCCTCAGGTGGCCAGTCCAATCTCCGACACTTGACTCCTGGAGAGCCAAGTCAAGCGACGTCTGCCACTAATGCCTTTTCAGCAAGGGATTCAGCATCCTGGGTGACCAGCTCTTAGGCACTCGGCACACAGTGGTTACAAGAGAACCACTGCAGAAACGAAAGGGGGCAGCGGGCGGAGAAACTTGGACATGAAATGACAGGACAGGAGAGAGGAGAAAGAGTGAAGTGTGGGGAGGATGAGTTTGGAGGTGAAAGATGCTAGGCACCAAGGAAGTGCTGGCCCCATCAATTCCATTCGTCTCGTGCTTCCCGATGGCCCTGAGAGGGCACAAGCCCCCTCAAGTGACCACCAGTGCTTGACCGCCCACAGAGCTAGGCAGCACCACACCGTAGCTCGGACTTGGGGGTGTGAAAAGACTGTCAGTGCTTGACCCGTTTGCGAGCAGGGCAGCACCACACCGCAGCTCGGCAAGATGACCCCGAGAGCAGACAGCGGCGACCTCCCGGCCCTTGCGTGCTGCAGCCCCAAATGACGCCTTAAGCGGGGGCTGCGGGCCAAGCCCTACGGCAAGCTTTCCTCCTGCCTGCTCCTGATTGGCCTCCGCCAATCGGCCTGCACCATCCTACTCAAGCCATGCAGCCGCTGCCGGCGAGCCCCGGCCCGCCCGCCACGCGCGCCCTTCCGCCTTCCTCATGCGGGCGAGCAGGGTCGGCCCTCAGCCACAGCCGCAGGTTTTGATTTTCTGTCTTTGACTGCTGGCTGGGATGCCCAGCGTGAGCCAGAGGCGGGCAGCGCGGAGCCGGGTTTTATTTTAAGTTCCAGCTGCCGGGGCCGGTTTGAAGCACGGGGAGCAGTACAGAGAGGGCTTTCATGTGGGGGAAGGGGTCGTTATGCTCGTTACGGATGCACAGCAAACCTATTATATATATATATTAACTACGCAGTTTAATATGCATCGAGACGCAAACATAATATGAAAATACCTACATCGATTTCCCCTTAGCTAAGAGGGAGTAGTCAGATCACCGCGTTTATTCCAGTGTGTATTCTACACACGCACACGCACTTATTATATACATCTCTGCAATCTCAAGTTCTTGGACCGTCACTTCGACCCCCTCTTCTCAAAATGCAACTTGTATGACAAGAAGGACCAAAACTCTCCAGCACTGAACCACTGAAGCAATTGCTTTCCGCTCTTACTAAACAGCGGGATTTCATTTCTTTTCCGCTTTAAAAAAAGGGGGAATCCCGTGCAAATTTTGTTAGCAAGGACACATCTCCGAACGGAGCCCGTAGGCAGCACCGGGCCGGAAGCGGGGCAGGCGGGCTTCGGCTAAGGCCCCCCGGTCCAGCAGCCCCCCTGCCCTGCCCTGCCCTGCCCTGCCCCGCATGCCATCCGGATCCCCTGTTCTCCGCCGCACACACCCCGTCCCTGGCCAGCGGAACGGGACCGCTAGGATCGGAGTCTGACCAATCGGCACACAGAACGGTGACCCCGCCCCCCGGCTGAGGCCAGGGAAGGGCAGAGCTACCCTGACCCGCCCAATGCATCGATTCCAGCCCAGCTGCTGCCCCGCCCCCAGCCCCGGGTCCTCGCTCAGGCTCGTGAGCCGCGCTGTGGGGACACGAGCGGGGAGCCCGGGCTGACCGACAGCCTCTCGTGGGCTGCAGGAAGTGCGGAGGTCCCTGTGGGCTCCTCGCGACAGCAGCTGGGCTCGGTGGGCAATCTACCTTTCTCCCTCCTGTTCCTGCAGTCACCCTTAGAGCACCCTGACCGGCCACGCTCACGGCGACACGTTATTGCACGTGTCCCTGCTCACGCGGTGGCCTTGCCGCGACCCGTTCAGATGCAGGGGGATTTCAACCGGGCTCCAGCGCACTGCGGACAGCTCAGTCCCTACCAAGAAACAAGATACCAGGTGTTATTTACCCTGTTTGTTTCCTGCTTTCCCCAGATCCGTTCAGGGCGCTTGCCCCGGCCTCATAGCGCTGACCCCGATGAGCTGCCACTTACGGTTTGGCTGCACGTTGAGTTATTATTAAGCTACTTGACTCTTGGTGAAGAGCAGGACCCGCTACTCCGTCCCAGAGCGCGGCGACATCCTGTGGCCGTCCTGTGACAGCAGCTCGCAAAGCTCCCAAGGCCTGAGCGCCGGCAGCCCCTAGCGGAGGGGCCCTGGCCTGAGCCCCGCGGGGCCCGTGACAAGGGAGGGCGGCACTCCGGCTGCAGGCCCCCTCGTTTCAGACCCGCCGCTACCTACCTCTCCGTGTGCTACCGATGCCCCCGGCTTCCGACCTGCAGCCCATCCCCGCCGGGAAAAGCACGCAGCCGCAGGCGCCTCCCGGCTTCCCCAGGCCGCGCCCCGCTGCGCGGCGCGCAGAGCCAGGCGCTGCGGTCCGACAGTCGAGGAGGGACTGGAAGACTCGCAGTGCGATTGGCTGGCCCCCGAGCGGTGATAGGCTGGGAAGGATGTGTAGGCAGTGGCTGGGCCCGCCCTCCTCTCCGCCGCTGATCCGTGGTGGCCGTGGAGACCACTGACAGCACGCGCCCCTCGCCGCACGCTGATTGGCTGTCCTGCCCTACGTGCGCGCTTCCAATTCTGCACGCCCATAGGCCCGGTTCCGATCCGCCGCAGCCCCTTTGGGGCAGCCCGGTGCCGGGCGAGAGTCTGGAAGCGGCGGCAGCCGTACGGCGGGTGGGACGCTTTGGCAGCGCGCCGCACCGGGCAGCCTGGCGGCGGCCCCTTCGCGCTGCGGAGTCAGGCTCAGCGGCAGAGGCGCGGCTGGAGTCGCGCGGTGATCGGCTACGAGGCCTCCGAGGGTAGTGCCGGGGCCAGGTCACTTCTTTGCCGTGATTGGCTCATGCTTGTGGCTGCCGGGCACCGATTGGTCCCTCTACGATCCGCTGCAGCACCAGCGTAGCGGGCAAGGGAAGCGGCGGCTGCGGCTCTGGGAGCGGGGCAGGTAGCGCGGGGCGCTGGTCCCACATCCACTCCCAGCCGGGAGCCCCCGGCCGGCTGCGTGTGGAGGGGCAGCGCTCCGGGTCGGACTCCCCCGTCCGCCGGGGTGCGCCAGGCTGGTGGCTGCAGTCGCCTGTGCCCTGCCCCGCCGTACGAGCCCGCAGGTCCTGGCGGGGCTGCCACAGACGGCTGCGGATCTGGCCCGCGATCAGCAGGCAGCTGGCCCGGGCGGCCCGGTAGGGAGGGTCCCCGTCAGGTCACTCGTTCCGCGGCCTGCTCTATCGTGGAAACCCTCCAGGATGCAGAATCCGGGGAGGAGGTGCTGTGGGTGCTGTCTGCTCCTAACATCGACCTTCCCTGCCCTTGGCTCTGAGCTCTGTCCTCGACCCTGTCTCCAACATCGCCTGAGCCCCAGAAGCCTTCTGCTGCCGCCGACACTGCGCTCAGGACAAAGCTGCAAGAGCAGAACCCCCACGCCTGACTACAGGGAGGTCCCTCCAGACCCAGGCTCCTAAAACACAGCACAATTTGTCTCTAAAGCAAAGCAAGTAGGACAGGATTCCTGCCCCCCCATAACCTTACCCTTAACTTAACCAAAGGCAACAGTCAATTTTTGCGGGGACAAATAAAGAAGGAAATACACTTGCCCTCATGTGCACATGCAAATGAAAGAATGGATTTCCAAGGACCAGAAAAGAGCCCATGGCAACACCCAATGTTGGGTGGAGACGGGGACTACCCTAAAACGAGAAGGCTCAAGACTTGCATCCTCATGTAGCGGGGCAATGCTGCTCAAGGGGCCAGAGGGCATTTCTATGCCCCAGAAGGGATGAGGCCTGGGCATGTCTACTGGGTGGCTTCTTACCCTTCCCAGGCAGCCCACAGGGCATAAAACCTTAATGGGCAGAGACCTCCGACCTGCTGCACAAGGAAGGCACCGAGTCCCGAGAGCTTTTTCTTCTCCTTCACCACACTGCTCACCACCCCTGTTGGTGCTTGCTCACCACCACTACTCACAGGTGCCAGAAACCTGGAGGGACACCAAGGAAAAGCCCAATGCAAGAGCAGTTGCAGTGGCTGCTGTGCAAAGGGATCTATCCCACAAACTCCAGCTTACCAGCTCATGCCATGGAACCATATTCATTGACCCAGGGTGAGCAGGGAGCGGACTGGGCCCCATTTTCCAACTTGGAATGGACCAGTCAATCACCCTCATCTGCAAGTCCACCACACGAGTCTAACCAGAGCTGGGAGCCATAGATCATGCCATGATGGTCAGAAGCCAAGTTAGGAGCAAGTCCAAGAGTCAGGGGCCAGCAAAGGACTGGAGTCAGGATAAGGTGCTGGGCAGAGGGCAGTATACAGGCTCACCACTGTCTGCTAATTTTAAGGCCTTCCTTGGGGAGGGGCTGGCTTCCTGCCAGCTACAAAGAAGCCAGTCAGGGGTTGCCAGAAGGAAAACTCAACCCCAGCCGGAGCAGTGACTTATTGTCCTGCAACCCCCGTGAAGAAGGCCATTTGGTCATTTGCACTTTAGAGAGGGGGGAACCAAGACATGAGAAGATTAAACGACAGATTTTGACATCAAAATAGACTACGGTACTTATCCAGCCTGGTCACCTGCATAATGCTGTCTCAAATTATTTTCTGCCTTAGTCCAGTAGCTATAACTAAAGCACATATTTTAGAAAAATACACTCAAGGCCACATTCATAAGTAGTGAAGACAGGAATACAATCTCAAGTATTTGGTCCCTAGACCCAAACACCTTCCACAAGACCCTCCTCTCCCCAAGAATCTAAAAATCCCCATACATCAGTAAATGCTAAATGTGATTGGAGCTACCGTTAGTAGAACTTGCACACAAGACAATCAATAATCCTAAAACTGCAGCTACATTATTTTGGCTAACTCCAGTCTATGAAATCAATTTAGAGAACATCAGACCCCCAGCATAATACATTTTCAACTTGCAGATTCTCATGTTCCATATTAAATAGAGATCATAAGCTATAAAACAAGAAATGTTTTTAAGCAATATTATTTGGAGAAATAATTATGTTCTAGGCCCTCAAGGCTGAGCTGAAAAAAATCCTTTAGTTACAAAGCTCAGATTGTCACTTACATTTGTCTTTAATCATACACACAGGTAACAATCTTTTCAGGTGAGAGAGTAGTGGGGAGAAAAGGAAACTAAAGGAGCGAAGACAGGAGAAGCGTCATTCCAGGGAGCCGGGCAGAGCCCAAAACCCTCCGTTCCACTAGGTCATGCTAGATCAGGGGGCAGGCTGCCAGCCAGGAGCTCTGAAACAGTTTTTCCCAAGCCAGCTGATTATAGTATTAATAGCTCCTCTCACAGGTTGCAAGACTAATTACAAATTGTATAATGGTAGCGATCTTCAAATGATCTCTACCTACGCACAAGCCGTAGGTTTGTATATACATACATGGAACTGCTGAAGAACCAAAGTCCTGTCATGACAGATCATTTTGTCATAAAAGCCAACTAAGCATACGTCTGAGAATTAAGGTGAAAACTCCCAGTCAGTTTAAGGAAAACACAAACAGAAGGGCTAGGAGAACCGACTCCAGTATTGCC
This sequence comes from Alligator mississippiensis, assembly GCF_030867095.1. Classification (NCBI taxonomy): domain Eukaryota; kingdom Metazoa; phylum Chordata; order Crocodylia; family Alligatoridae; genus Alligator; species Alligator mississippiensis. Next base: position 45,900,033 of record NC_081837.1, on the reverse strand, counting down.
AATCCTAAGCGGCCAAAAACCACAGACCTTTCTATTTTTAACAAGATTAACTTTTCTTTGTCTTCTGCTTCGAGCCTTTACCAAGCACTTCTTCAAGTTTTCCTGTGTGGGAGTGATGGCTAGAAAACCACTTTTCTTACACCGAGGCTGAGATAATCATAGTATTTCCTGATCCCAGAACACCGACGTTGCTGTTACAAACACAGCCTAGCGGCACGTAAAATGGCCCAGGCAAAAAGACATGACCGTGCTTCCGTGGAAGAAGAGGTGGACATGATATGGGTTTGGGACCATTCTAGCCAGAGGTCAGATAGGAGCACGTACATGCCTCACACTGCAAATGAACACTGATTTTATGCACATGCATAGCAAATACAATAGGGAAAACTACATTTGTCTCAAAACAATAATATTTCACATTACTATTGTGTGAAGAAAGTACCATTGTAAAACAAAATGGGAAAAAAAGTTAAAAAACAGAAGGTTATGTCCTAAATACATAAAGTCAGAGGATTAAAAGGATTGACCAGGCTCACAAAGGAGAGATCCAGATCAAAGCCTGTGGAGGAAACTGAAAGACTCCATTGGTTCAACACATTTTGGGCTGGGTTCTAAACAAAGAGGCACTATGTTTCATGATAGAAGATGTTTCATATTGAAGGTGCATAAAGGAAAACCCCAACGCTACTTAAAATGTGACTGGTAAATTCTTGAACGCTGGAAGGGATTTGGGTCTGAGACTTTGATTCTGCAGAGGAGGTGTTTATGATGTCCAGGACTGAGGCTATTCACAAATCCTATCGAGTTGTAAGGAAGTCTGGAGAGGAGACCAGAGTTTGTACCCTGGGCTGCCAGGTCTGCCCTTGCCCACCACAGGCAGCTGCACTCCAGGCACAGTATCCAGCTCCACCTTATAAAAATGGTTGCTTTCTTACTTTCTCAAAAGAGGGGAACAATAATGGACACTTACTACGCAAATAAAAACCCAGAGGGTTTTTTTTTTCCTCCTGTCTAGTATATAGACATTTTTTTTTAAATTAAAAGTTGCAACAAATACGTCTGCATTAAGTTTAAAAGGCACCTTATTATTTGTGTTCAGTTTCAAGCTGGCAAGAGCCCACAATTCAGTCCAAGAAAACATTAGATCAATTCTATATTTTTAACTATACAAGATTTTATACAGCGTGCTTTGATGAATTTTTCAAATCTCCAGTTTTACCACAGACGCACAAAGAGCACTGTGACAAATGTGAAAATAAAAGCCAAATTACGACTGGATAATGTGTCTAATGAAAGATAAAGAATTCAGAAAGACCTAGCAATTTTCTAGTTGCTCCCCACCACCCAAACAATTACTTCATTTTTTATCAAACACTGACATCCAGCCTCAATAGCTAAACTCGACAAGCATTTTTGCCTGTTGGGGTTCTTCATGGGTTATTCTGACTACTGATAAAGCCAGTAGTGTTGTGAGATTAAATTGCACTGGACAACTTGAACAAAGAGCATTAATCTGGACAAATTAGTTCCAACAATTAGAAAACAATGAGTATAATGATGTCATTGAATGGTTTCCTTGAGGGGATGGCAAAATTATACAGGAAACCCTCCCCCCCATCCCAAAGACCTTGGAAAAGGCATTCTTTTTTGTTTATTATGATTTTTAAAATGTTTTCGGTTTCTTCAGGCTGGGGTAAAACATGGCCTCAGTAGCCCTCGCCAAGTTTGCGGCTGATACCAAATTATTCCAGGTAGTCAAACCCCAAGCTGACAGAAAGAAGCTGGAGAAACATTTTACCAAGCCGAGTGGGTAAAAAATTGGCAGATGGACTTCAATGTTGGCAAGTGCAAGGTAATGTATACGGGGAAAAATAAGCTCAACTATATGTACATGATGCTGGGTTCTTAGCTAGGTGTTACAGCTCAGGAAAAAGACCTCGCAGTCTCTGTAGGTAGTTCTCTAAAACATCAGTTCAATGTGCAATGGCAACCCAAAATGCCAATACAAAGCTGGACATCATTAAGAAGAGAACTCTAAACAAAACGGAGAAGAAGATCATGCCCTTATACAAATCCATGGTGCACCCACATCTTGAATACAGTTCTGGTCCCCTTATCTCCAAAAGGATGTAGGTGAATTAGAAACGGTACAGAGAAGGGCAACCAAAATGATCACAGGCATGGAGCAGCTGCCATACCAGGAGAGACCAAAAAGGCTAGGACTCTTCAGTTTGGAAAGGCAGCGGCCTGGGGGGCGAGGGTATATCACAGAGGTCTAATAAAATTATGAAGGAGTCAGATAAAGTGAACAGGGAACCGTTATTCACCAAGTCCTAGAACACTAGAACTAGGAGGGAGCCACTGAAACTAGTAGGAGACGGGCTTACAACTAGAAAATGCAAGTACTTTTTATGCAATGCACACTTAACTTGTGGGATTCATTGCCACAGAAGGAGGTATAGGTGCATAGCACAGCCAGGTGCAAAAAGGAACTAGGCAAATTCAGACATGAAAGATCTACTAGTAGGTCTTGAACATGACTTGTGGAGATGTTTCCTCTGGCATATGCACCATCCAATAATGGTGGATACCAGGGAGGGTAACAAATGGGGGACAGATCACTCTGGGTGTACCTGATTCAATGCTCTCCCTATAAAGTGTCCTATTTGTTGTGCCAGTGTAACAGTGAGCCTTAGGCTCAACAGGAAAACTTTATGCTTCCCTTAAATAGGGAGGCTACTGGGAATACAACTGATTTCTCAGGGCAACAAATGTGAAAACAGGGATGAGATGTTCAGCTGCCACTTTTTTGCTTACTCACTTTTGTGAAGAAAATCCCCTGTAGATATTTAAAATGTGTGATTACTACTAAGCTTAATATCCTGGGGGAAGATGGCTAAGTCTGGGCTCCAGCACATCAGTTCTATTATGCCATCTATTCATCCTGTGGAGGCAGCAAATCCAATCGCATCATGGGCACTGTGTTCTGCCCCACTCAATTTGCCCTCATAGATACACTCTAAAACAGGGGCAAATGCATCCCAGGCAGGTACCAGACCATGGGATTCTTCTTATTGAGCTTAGAGGCCCTAAATTCTGCAGTAGACCCTGACCTGCCCCCAACTTCTGGTACCCCAGTGGGGCAAATTAAATGGGCTGTGCATCTGACACTCCTACTCTACAGTAAACTGATGAACTGGATCTTAACACGTCACTGACACCATGCAAGGGAGGAGTTCTCTATAAAATACCATGGGAGTTATCCATTTCTGTCCAAAGAAAGAAGAAGTGTAAAGGAAACAGGGACCTAGCAAGACAAATTAGGAGTGAGCTCAGGGGGGCTGAGTCCACCCATAAGAGATGAGAGCTTCCCGCCCCCTTACCCCCACCCAGATTTGAAAATCAGAACCTGGGGGGTCACTTACATGGACTTGTTCATCACTAAACCGTTTTAACTTAGTGTCAAACACCCCCTCCCCCTGCAAAGCCCTCCGAAGAGTCAAAGTGTACTTCGAACCCTGAAGGCAGCTAAATAAAGAATGATTTTTTTAAAATACAGCATTCATAATAGAGAGCTTTCACAGCTGCCATTATAAAAGCAGATCTGAGTCTGTTGTGATTTCTATCTCATCTGCTGAAAAAGTAATACCTATCTGATACCTGATTTTTAGTGTTCACTTTCCTTTGTTGTTCTTTAGTTTGTCCTCCATCCTATTTTAGCTACTAAGTAGCATACTACCTTGAATACATACCTATTAATGAAATGCATTGCAAAATGTTAAGGTAATATTTAATATACTGGTTTAGAATAGCATTCAACAAATGTATTTCAAATGTCCCTAAAAGTCAATGTACAGTATATAGTTTTTAAAATGAACGCTTTTGTCTACTACAGAAGTTCTTATTAAATCACTTATCTATTATTTATCGATAAGCCTGAGTTGAGAGAATAAGATACTTTGAAAAATATTATCCCGATTCCCTGAGTGAATGAACATTTATTTCTGCTTGGAATATCCTACGCTATATATAAGATCTATGACTGAAAAATGGGGCATGCAATTCAGCAATCATCAGTCTTTTATCTTTAACCTAATATAAAACAAAGCAACGTATTCAAATTCTTTCACATTGTACCGACAGCAAGTAATATTGACATGCAGCAAAAGTAAAATAGCTCATTAGTCTTGTGTCAGCACAGCCGGAGGGCACGTCCAGCGGCTGCAAGTTCTTCCTTTTCAGCTCTGAGGGGAAGAGGTTCCTGCAGCCTTCCCTGTAATCCCTAGGTGACACCTCTGCCCAACTGCACAAAGGAGCTTAAGATTCACAGAAAGCAGAGCAGGAGACCTGAACCTTGCTCATAACCTGTGGGACCCAGGACGTCCCGGCAATCCAAACCTTCCACGGCTCGCACATCCCTAGTCTTTACAGACACTCTCTTACCTTTGCCTCCGGGTTGCCTGGCATGGTTCTTGTTCTGCTTGAGGATATTGTGACCATGTCCTGGTCTTATTTGTATAAATGAATTCCAGGTGGTAAGTATTTTCATCACCTGTTTAACCAAGAAAAAGAACATTTTTTCCCTGAATTACTGAATCTACACTGCTGTCAGCAATGATAGAATTAGTATTTGTCCATCCTATCCATATTTTCATCTAGACACTTTATATTTGCAGTAGATTAAAATTGCTCACCATTTATTCTGGGCTTTGCGACGAGCACCCTGTTTTGAAGTACTTACTTCAAATAATGTTCTTCAGTGAGAAAATAAACTCCACGTCCCATTAGAAAACCTATTACATCCTTCTCCTGTACCTTCTGTCAAATAAGGTGTGAGCCTTTAGCTGAGCTAAGGCATGCTGAAGAAGAGTACATCTTAACATTGAAAACACAGCATTTATGAATAAAATGTTGCTTTCCTATACAGGCCATTTTGGTAGATACTCCATTGTAACTGGGAACTGGGATTTGCAGAAAAATTGATGTCTGGGCTCCTGCTGTTAAGCTTAATGTTTCCTATCAACCTGCAGCTGATGAAGTTAGATTATGGGTTTGTATAAGATCGTTTGGATAAGGATGATCCTGCCTCAGGTAGGGGGTTGGACTCCACTAGCTGGCCTATGGAGGTGTCTTCCAGCTCAATTTCTCTAAGATTTCTATGGTTTTCACTTATCAATCTCCTCCCCAACACAGGTCCTTTTCTTGGGGCTCATTATATTTCTTTCTTTCTTTAGTTTTGTTAAACAGAACTGCACTTAGATGACAAAGTGCTTTTAATTAAATCATGGCCAACATTTCTAAAAATATTTTCTTTTGTCATACAGCCTGCAGTACTGATGTGGGTTAACAATAAAACTGTCAAAGTTAAGCCCTATTAATACCTCTACTTGCACATAGTTTAGCTGGCTGCCAGTCCTTGTTTGCACAGGGACTTGAGCAGTGTGGAACAGGATTGCACTTTGGCATCTAAATCCACTTACGAATCTAACTGGCGGAACAGAATCTGGCCCTTAACCTCTCTGCTTCAATTCTCCCCCCATTACAGAGTTGACCGTGCCTCTGACATGCTCCAAGTTGATTTTAAATGTGCAAACTATATGAGGTTTTTTTTCATTGTTTGGTTTTTTTTGTGGGGGGGTGGGGGTGTCTTTTTTTTTTACTGAAAAGAATACAAATATTACAGAAAAAAAATAGCCTACCTGCTTGAGTATGAGAATAACTAATGTAAAGCCTTATGCTTTAAGATGAAAATAATCTAAGAGTGCTGATCACTAGGTATTTTAGAGGCTTAACAAATCATGCATTTTAGGGTTGCCAGTAACAGTAAACATGACTTTTAGTAGATGAGAGGACTTGAAAAGGAGCCACGTCACCAGAAAATTCTGATACTCGGTGTTTATTCTTAAAATATGCAATGGAGTAATTCATCCAAATAATTTCAAAGCTCAGGCACAGTAGGGCATATTCCTGAAAGAGATAAAGAGCGCTTGATAAAAATAAAGGTTCTGGAAGGCTGAGGGGCAGACAAAGCAGGCAAGCATCATTATCGCAGAATTTCCCTCTCCCACCACCACATGATTTGGGCTGGATGCCCCTGCCCAAACAAAGCTTTCATTGAAGCTAATATGACAGCATTTTCCATTCATGAGGGAAGGAGGAAAGGAGGTGGGAAGATTTCATGACCTTTAACAGGCGTGCAAACTCAGTTAATAACTGTGTGAAGAATTTATTTGAAATGCAGCTCCTGTAAAATGTGTGCGCACTATTTCCTCATACATATCTGTGCTTTTCCTAGCTAATGCCAAGGTGCTAGTTTCTTCACAATTACGACTGGATTCTGTTCAGAATCCCCCAAGCAAACAACATGGGCGAGGACTGCCATCTCCCTCAAGCTATTGCCAAGAGTTAAAAGATTACCCCAGCTAGAATAAGTCAATTTTAGCAGACCTACAGCGTACATGGTATGTAGTATGTACTAGTCTAATTATTCAGATCGCTCCCAATGTTTACCCAGCACTTAGAAACTAGGTCAACCCAGAAAGGTTTTATGACTAAAAAGAAGGAATCAGTTTTCAGGGGTGGCTTTAAAGTTGTATGACTTGTATTCAGATAGCAATAACTGTGCCTGTTGCACATAAATGAACTATGCAAAAGCGCTTCCTATTGTCCGAGGCTGCCACATGCACCTTTTTCACGTACACATATTTGGAGGTATCTGTCAAGCAAGGTTAACTGCAGACATGGATGTGAGAAGCACTCACTCGTTACGCGTGTAACACGTCACTGTTGCAGAATTCAGTAAGACGTCGAAAGGCTGAGGAGCAGGACGGGGCGCCAACCCTAGAAATTTTTCATTCTTTTTTTCTTTTCTTTTTTTTACTCTCAATCTACAAACTATTTACTGGGGGCGGGGCTTAATACATGTGACACTGAGCCCTTTTAATTAGAGCACCTGTCCAGGAACCTCCCCACCCGGACCTCTGAGCACATGTATAAGCAGCCAAAGTTCCTCCTAACCTCCAGCTTAAATTTCCCCTGCTGCAGCTTGAGGCCACTGCTCCTAGTCTTGTCCCCTACAGTCACAGATAAAAGACAATCTTCATCTTCTCTATCATCACCCTTCAGGTATCTGAAGAGTGTTATCAAATCCCTGCTCAATCTTCTTGTCCCCAGGCTAAATAACCCTAGTTATTTCAGCCTTTCCTCATAAGTCTTGCCTCTGAGGCCCCTAACCATTATGTTCCTCTCCGCTGGACTCTTTCCAAACTGTGCACATCTTTCTTGTAGTGTGGGGGCCCAAACTGGACACAGGACTCGAGGGGAGGCCTCACCAGTGCCGAATAGAGGAGAAGAATCACTTCTCTTGATTTGCAAGTGGCACTCCTGTCGATACAACCAGGATGCTGTCGGCTTGTTTGGTTGTTTTTTGCAGCAAGAGGACACTGTTGGCTCATACTCAGTTTATGGTTCACCATATTAATAATGTACTCAAATGTAAGAGAGAGAAGCAGTACTTAGCTGCATGTCCCCGTGTTAGCCTGCAAGCAGGGGGTTCAAGGAATGGCACATGTTGAAAGATGTGCGTCTTCAGGGCATTTGTCCCCTCTGCACTTGGCTTGACCATCCAAATGAGGGTAGATAAAGGGTTCTGGGTTCATATTCCCTGTCAAGCCTGCAGTACCAGGGTTGGAAGATAGATTGCTGGAAGATGCAAGAATCTTGACATTTTACATTTTAATTTATTTTCATGCAACTTAAACATTGCAATAAGCAGAAACTTTTCCCATTTAAAGTGCTTAGGAACTTCACTTCATAAATCTATTGGATACAAAAAATCATGGACCTAATAGAGACATTGGATTTATGACACATTGCAACCTGCCTCCAGCTGCCCACTTGCATTCCTTCACACATTTCCCTCCCTTCCCCCCGCCCTCCTCCCCTCCTATCTCTGCCCATTGTCTTCCTAACTCCCACTCGTTTATATTTTCACAAACATGCTTATCGTAAATTAGCTTCTTTCCTACCTTGGAGAACTCATAACACGAGCAGAGTCTGTCTGACTAAGGGTGTTTGTGCCCAAAAGCTTGCAAAGAACTTTTTTCCAACTATTTAGTTGGTCTAATAAAAGATAGCACATTTACTCAAAGAACCTTGCCTGCCTAAGAGGACTTGGACTGCAACTGATGCCAAATATGGTTCTATAGTGTGAATAACGTGTTTACTTTTTTCTGCTTACAGTAAGTTGAACTACGCTAATTGCTAAACTGGGCATTTGGGATATGGCTCGTTAAAGAATTAATAGCACTCTAGAGAATAATAGCAAAATTTAGCCAAAGCCATCTGTGAATTCAATGGCTGTAAAATGTTACAGCTCATTAAGAGTCTAGTCACGCAGCTTCTATGATCTAAAGCAGAGGTTCTCAAACCGTGGTCCGCGAGCTCCACTCGAGTGGTCCGCAGAAAGGTTGCGGAACAATCAAGAAAATCTGTACTTGTAAGGTAAGACTACTGATATTAAAATATGAACTGTGCGCTTTGATTTGCAGAACAAAAAAATGTTTATTGAGTGGTCCGCTGAGACCCTCAGCAATTTTCAAGTGGGCCGCAAAAAAAAAAAGTTTGATAACCACTGATCTAAAGCATTTGACTAAAGCATCCTTTTATCATCTAAGCGCAAGGAAATTCATATAATGCATTTGATAAAACAGTCATCAGATTCTAATACAGTACCTAGAGGGATATAGCAAAGTTGTAATAATATGTTTACCTGGCATACGTACCACTTCATGATATCATTTTGAGTGGCTTTTTCATTTCCTTTGCCATTTTGCTTTGAACTATTGTAGGAATAATTCCAGTGACACTTTGTTCTTTTTAATGTATATTTTCTAACTATTTTAGTTTTACATATTTGTGTTGAACTTAAATCTATTTGTAAGGCATAAATAAGTAAATATAGCTATAAACTGTAGTTCAAATTACGGTATCAATGCCAGTTCTCTCAATACAATCAGCTAGATAACCAGAATGACTATTTTGTGTAGTTTATTTCTACTACTATAACTTTTTTAACTTAATTTAACAGCTTCAGATACCAAAGGTAAAAGCTTTTTGGTAAAGAAGGCTTTTTGAAAAGGTTCTGACTTGTACAAGTTATTGATATGCTAATACATAAACATAGTTTAACGTAAGAGGGAGCTTATTCCACAGTCTGGACACCCTAGTTGTGAAGAAGATTTTCCTAAAGCTGAGCCTGAAATGGTCCTCCAGGAGTTTGTGACCATTACTCCTGGTTTTCCCCTCGGCTGTCCCAGTGAACAGTTGTTCACCGAGCCCTTGATGTAGTCCCCTAGTGTAGCGGTAAGCTGCTACCAAGTCCCCTCTCAGCCTTCTTTTTTCAGGCTGAAGCGTCCCAGATCCCTCAGCCTGTCCTCGTATGGCTTGCTGCGCAAGTCTCTGATCATACGGGTGGCCGTTCTCTGGACTCTCTCAAGCTTGTCCGCGTCCTTGGAGAAGTGCAGCGCCCAGACCTGGACGCAGTACTCCAGCTGCAGTCTCGCCAAAGCCGAGTAGAGTGGGAGAATCACTTCTTTGGTTTTGCTTGAGATGCATCGATTGATGCCTGCCAGGGTATTGTTAGCCCCGCTGGCTACAGCGTCACACAGGCGGCTCACATTCATACTGCGGTGCTCTATTATTACCCCAGATCCCTTTCATTTGTAGTGCTGGTCAGGTTGGCGTTGCCAAGCCGGTAGGTGTGCAGGGGATTGTTTGTCCCCACATGGAGCACTTTGCATTTCTCAACATTGAACTTCATCTAGTTCCGGTCCGCTCAGCTTGCCAGCCTGTCTAGGTCCGCCTGTATCTGCAGCCTATCTTCAAGCGTGACCACGTTTCCCCATAACTTGGTGTCATCCACAAACTTGGCCAGCGAGCTCTTCACCCCCACATCCCAATCATCGATGAAGATGTTGAATAGCACTGGATTAAGCGTGGACCCCTGAAGGACACCACCGGCCACTTCCTGCCAAATGACACAGATCCGTTAATTGGAACTCTCTGAGTCCTGCCCTGCAGCCGGCTTCCCGCCCACCTGACCGCCTCGCAGCTAAGGCCACAGTCTTCCAATTTTCTCGCTGGACATATACAAGTCCATGGGGATAAATGGGATGCACCCGAGGGTGCTGAGGGAGTTGGCTGATGAGACTGCTGAGCCACTGGCCATCATCTTAGAAAACTCATGGCGATCAGGGGAGGTCCCGGAGGATTGGAAGAGGGCAAACATAGTACCCATATTTAAGAAGGGGAAAAAGGAGGATCCAGGGAACTACAAACCAGTCAGCCTCAACTCAGTCCCTGGAAAAATCATGGAGCAGATCCTCCAGAAATCCATTTCTAGGCACTTGGAGGAGAAGACGCTGCTTAGGAGCAGTCAGCATGGATTCACCAGCGGCAAGTCCTGCCTGACCAGCCTGATTGCCTTCTGTGATGAGGTGACTGGCTCTGTGGATACGGGGAGACTGGTGGATGTGGTGTACCTTGATTTTAGCAAGGCTTTTGATATGGTCTCCCACAACATTCTTGCAAGCAGGTTAAGGAAGTATGGGCTGGATGAATGGACTGTAACATGGATAGAAAACTGGCTGGAGCATCCGGCTCAGAGAGCAGTAATCAGTGGCTTGATGTCTAGTTGGCAGCCGGTATCAGGTGGCGTGCCCCAGGGGTCAGTCCTGGGGCTGGTTTTGTTCAATGTCTTCATCAACGACCTGGAAGATGGTATAGAGTGCACCCCCCAGCAAGTCTGCAGATGACACCAAGCTGTGGGGAGCAGTACATACACTGGAGGGTAGGGCTAGGATTCAGAGTGACCATGACAAACTGGACGATTGGGCCAAAAGGAATCTCATGAGGTTCAACCAGGATAAATGCAAAGTCCTGCACTTAGGAGGGAACAATCCCATGCACCGGGACAGGCTGGGGGTGACTGGCTGGGCAGCAGCTCTGCAGAAAAGGACCTGGGGGTGACAGTGGGCAAGAAGCTGAACAGGACCCAGCAGCGTGCCCGTGTTGCCAAGAAGGCCAACGGCATCCTGGGCTGCGTTGGTACAAGCGTTGCCAGCAGATGGAGGGAAATGATTATTCCCCTCTGTTCAGCACTGGGGAGGCCACATCTGGAGCCCTGTGTCCAGTTTTGGGCCCCCTACTTCAGAAAGGATGTGGACACGTTGGAGAGAATCTTCACTACGACAGCTCTTCTGTGTTTCGCTGAAGGATTAGAGATCTTTCAACTGATGAGGGCCTCCCTTAAAGACTAAACTAATATAGGCCAGAAAGACTGACTGGAATGCACACAGATCATGAACAGAAACAGAGCCCATGTAGGAGGTGATTATCAGTTGTCTGTATACTATTTGTAAGGTAACTGTTACCTGGGTCATGGAGATAAGCCTAGATGCTGCCAGGTGAAGCTGACTGAGAAATTTGCAAAAAAAGGTACGCTTTAGGCTGAAAAACAGATTCGGCAAAACAATTGTCAGAGTCTCCCTGGGCTCTAGATGGTGCTGTGCTGTCATTAAATCAGAAGGCAAGACAGAAAAATGAATAGTATTTCTTTAATGTCTTTTAAAAATATTTACATCAGACTGTATTTATAGTCTGCTCTTATAATGTGGTAAAGTCCTCTTTGCTTTCACTTTGGTCTACTGTGTCTAAGTCACTTAGAAATACAAAAAGCTTTTCTGTTGATAAATCAAAACCAACACTCTCAGTGGAGATAATCAGACAAATCCCAGAATTCCTATCCCGATCCTTTTCTGTGCATCTTAGGGTCTTGGTTTTTTTAAATATCTGACATACAACTCCAGCAGACTCTACATCAGTGTTTCGTGCTTATATTTCGGCCAAACTAGGTGATCCAGGATTTCTTCCACCCTCAGCCACTTATTAGTCGTTTTTAGAGCATCTGTGATTTTCTTTTCTCATCATGCCCAGTTGTGATCAGTTTGTCAGGTAAGGTGTTTGCATCCTGTGGAGTCCATTTTTCTCTCGTGTCCGGTCTAACATGCACGCAGGTAACAGTTTCTGGACTAATGTGCATTTCTGAGCGTGTGCTGCTTATTTCCAAAGAAGAACAGGACTATGAAGAGAGTGATCATGAGGAGAATATACAAGGGGAAAGCAACCAGTGAGCAAATACTACCCTTTCCCCATAACACCATCAAACAGCCAAACAACATCAAACTTAGCAAACTGTATTATACAATCAAGAGTTTACAGGCCTCCCCATCTAAGTATTTCTAAGTATTTCTAAGTATGGGAAGCAGCTTCCCATCTAAGTATTTCTTCCCTCCATTGACTTAAAAGGAACCTAGAGACACTGGATTTCTTTTTCATGTGGTTTCACTCTGTGAGTAACAAGCCCTGCAGCGTACCGCAAATATGGAAAAAAACAAACCCACTTACCACATAATTCAGTCTGTAGAGCTGCTCTGACACAGCAATAGGGAGGGGAAAATGTTAAGAACCGCTAGATTCAGTCTCACCAAAAATCCTGACAACATAGTCATCTCTTACTTGCTTAAAATGTGCTTCCACTGCCTGTCCACATCCTCCAGCAGCTAGTCAGGCAAACATCAACGCTGGTGTTGAAAGGTGGATTCTTTCATTGTCGTGGCACTTCCACTGGAAGAGGCAGAAGGAAAAAGGGGGAAAGGGCAAAAGTAAGATGGAGGAGATGGAAAATAAGATGGGGACATATCAGAGAAGGAAGCACCATATGTTGTTAGGGAAATGGGGGCATACAGTCCACTTTTGCTTCCACTACATATATTCATTTTGTGCCACCCTCCCCCAAAAAGGCTGAGGGCAACGGTCAGTGAGAGCAGCAGGAGCCACACGGTTACTTTCTGAAAGGCCTTTGAAAGAAAAGCGGCCATCCTCTCGCTGTGAGGAGGGACGCCGGGACCATTTTCGTGTCATTCAGAAGCATTTATCTTAAAACACGCAGTGGCTCCTGCCTTCGTGCTTGCTCCCCACCAGGCTTGTGCGCCCCGCCGCTCACACCCCGCATCGCTGTCCCAGCCCGCTTGGCCCCGGGCCCGCGCTCACCTGTGGGCAGCGCTGCCTTCGGGCTCTTGCAGTGCCACCTGCCGAGGCCACCCGCACTGGGAGCAGCACCAGAGCATGGCCCAGGCCAGCAGCTGCCAGGCGTGCCCAGCTCGCCTGCCCCCCACCCCAGGCCGTGGCTGCACAGGCCGCAGCAGTGTCTGCCCGCCCCGCCCTGTGCCACGCTGCTCCGCGCAGCTGCAGGGGAGGCGGTGGTGTCCAGAACAGGGTCCCGGCTGCAGCGCTGCCTGACGGGAGGCTCTGCCCAGGGGGTGCAAGGCTGGCTGCCACCCTCACCCACGGGTGCAAGCGAGCAGCGAGCGATGGAAGTGCATCTCCGCATCCAAGGAGCGGGCAGCTGCAGGGCCGGGAGCTGGAGACAAGCACATCGTGCTGGGCCCCTACGGCACCAGGCCTGACACGTCGGGTGGCGAGCGGCTTGCACTGGTGCAGGCACCAGCGCAGCAGGACTCCTGGTGCGGTCCCCATGGTGCGCACAGCAGCTGTCACAGCGCTCCCCCGGCTACACTTCAGACACTGTTAGACCCCTGGTAGGTAAAACCACTTGTACTGGGAGGAGAACTGAGTTAACATGACGGAAAAAGAATGGTAACTCAGTAGAAAATGCTATTATTAGATCCGTCGTAATAACCAAGGGCTGAAATTCACGCGCACGTGTACTGCAGCGCCTGGGTAACTTGAGTCAAAACACTGGAATATAAATTTTTAGATTCATTACTTTTTAGGGGCTACAGAGATAGACTTTGTGGGAAGATTTATGTACTGTTTTCCTGTGACCGTCACCCCTCAGACTTAAGAGATTCCAAAGAAAGCAGTACATTAGGATGTGCGCCCCTACCAATAACACTACCAAAATACCACTTTTTGTACCGTGGTGGAAGGTCACATGCCTGCCATTTCTGAACCCATTTCTGAACAGGTCCTGTCTCACAAGCAGAGGGGTGGAGAAAACAGGCCTCCTTATGCTGATATCCCCTCTCCCAATAAAACCTCTTTTTGAATAGCTCTAACAATAAAACAGCTTTGACAATCCAGCTGGCAGATTAAGCAAACCTTTAGGGCAAAATTGCACTTTCTGGGGTCTTGGGGCAATGAATTCAATTGTGTCAGCTGTTCATGATAGATATAGCCAGTTGCCTACTGAACCCATAACATGAGGGATACCATCAAGTCTGGTGCAATGCTTGAGCATACTGTAGCTGTGCAGCAACAGGTACAATCTCTTTTAGCGATTCAGTTGCTTTAACCTTGAATAGAAAGCATTTAAGCAGGAGTGCAAGTGGCACGATGGTTGATTTCTGTAGTATAAAGCTCCCTTTTGGTAAGTCTATTCCTTTCTCGATGGAATGCTTTGTAGCTCTGGGCACTAGCAAACAGGAAATTATAAAAGGAGTTGGACGAACAGTTTTATTTCTGATTCATGGGTCCTGAATTATCTAAATCTTTGAATTCAGCACAAACCAGCCAAAACAAATAGCAAGTCTAGGGAGACAGCATATTGTGCAGCCAATTGGAAACAAAGGATCTTAGTCATTTCAAAATAGTGTTGTGTCCTCGCCACAACTTCTACTTCTGATTCATGATAAAGGATGAGATTTAGCAAAGCACAAAATGGAAAAGCTCTGTTGCCCTGTCAGGGTGACAGCCCTTGTTTGGCTAGAGAGCAGCTATTGTTCAGAGGATAGTTGTTTGGCCTGCGCTGGCAGTGAGGGAGATCCAGCAAATCTTGTCCCCTTGGCCTGTGTTAATCCCATTCAGCCCTAGTGCTACTGGGCACTGTCTAGCTGAAGTCAGTGAGGTAACAGTGAGGTAGCTGACCTTTCGCTGTCATGTATTGCCCTGGAAAAGCTGTCTAGTCCAAGGGATATCCTGATTTCCTGGATGTTCTAAAATAGCTTTTTTGGGTAAAATTTTATTTTGTTTTCTCTTGCTTGGTCACGGTCTGCATGATATATATAGTTTGCATTTTGTAGAATCAGTGGATATTTGGAAAGAGGAAACAAAAATAGATATTCAATTTAAAATGAAGTCCTGACTGGCATCCAAACGTCAAAAAGAGCCCTTATGTGATGTAAAGATGTTAACTTTGCTCTTTAAGAACACTGACATATATTTGCCAGAAAATATCAGTTTCAGAAAGCCACGGTATCTGTCAGCACCTTGGAATAAGAAGAAAGAAAACATAACAGGCTCCTTACAGGACGTTTTCTTCCTGTAATCAATCATGCAAGAGGAAAAGAGCCCATTGGGAAACACAGGAGCAGTTAATGTACTAGAGACACTACTCAAAAGAGAATCTGCCTGCATTTTCTGCCACTCCTTGGCCAGCTCTGTGAACGTGTCACATGGTTGTTTTGATCATTAATCCAATGCAGAAGAATGCAGTGTTAATCTAAGCATGAATTTTAATTTTTTTAGTATTTTGTCCACTGTAACATTAAATGGTTTCAATTAACCTTAAAGCATTTTCATTGACCCGTCTGCAGCATTCTGATAGGGAACTTACAATATGGGGTTCCCCAGAAAGAAGTTGATTTTCTTCCAGCCAGGGACAGCTAGCTTCACAAAGGCAGTTTGGTTCAGTTTGGGCGGTTTGGGTATTTCTGTCTGGGGCTGAAAGAACAGCTATGGGTAGCCTAATTATTATAGCGCACTTTTTTTCTTTTCTTTTCCCATTGAAGCAGCCTCGGTTCACACAATCCTCAGTTTCATTTTATTTCAGGACCAAGGAGAGGCAACAAATGGAGTGTTATGTAACACAAGGAGTGGTCAAATATTTGGAGTATACTAGCTCAAGAGTCGTCCCCCAGAAGTGAATGGGCCCAATCGCCAAAGAGTCAGAAAAGAGGAACTGTACACAATTATGTCAAAGAGTTTATTTTTCTAGAACGTCTTCATTCATTCTGATTGTATTTCATTGTCATGTATTGTATTATTAAAATCTAAAATCACAGAGGACTGTTCACTAGGTCAAAAGACTTTTGTGAACCTGATAAATCAAATGGTCTCCATGGTGAGTATCTTGGCTGGCTATTCCAGCTCAAATCACAGCTCACAGATGCTAAAAACTTAACATAAACCCAGGATTATTATGTGGTACTAAGGCAGACAAAACCGTGTGCAGAGGTGATATCTTTTACTAGACCAACTAAATAGTTGCAAAAAAGTGTTTTTTCTTTGAAAGCTTTCGGGCTCATACACCCTTCATCAGGCAAAGGAGAAATCAAAGATGGCAAGGGTTTTGTTAGGTGTTAAAGCCAGGTTGTAAAGAGCTGCTCTGTGAGAACGCACGCGAGGAGCAGACAATGACTATGTGGTACCAATGCATCTGAGTTTGAATCTGGCATACTTGGGACCCACTCTCCAGGTTTTCAGATACCACAAGAGGGTTATAGTTGAAGAAGTGGAACGGAATATAGTGGAGTAAACCAACAGTTAATTTTGGACTCCAGGGCAGTTTGGAGGAGAAGGAGATCACTTTTGACATGTTAGTGTTCTTCTGATATGTCCAACAGAGCCTAACACTGTAAATTGTACCTAACAATTTCAGGAAGCGTAACGAAACATCAATACAAGTTAAAAACTCTTGCACATGCAGCAAAAATCCCAGATTCCTAGATTCTCTGCACAATTTAATCCAAGGCAGCAGTAATGTAGCGAGAATATAGCAGACTGCAGATCTGAATTTAAAAGCCAAATTGTAAGCCAGATCCTGCCCTCCACTCTGCTGGTGTATGCAGAGAGATAGGAAAAGGAGATCATAGAAAACTCTTACTTCTCTGTGCACCACACTCTGGGCACAAACCTGTCCCACCAGTGTAAGAATAGCTGAGTTGTCGATACCAAACGGACTAGTCGTGGACCCGTGGCAATGTGAAGGAGCCAGTTCCAGATAGCAAAAACAGTCCCATTTTGGACGCACAACCCTCAGCTGCATGTCCAGGCACTCAGAGGCTGCCTCGGGTCCTCCAGGGTGCTTTTCTTTCTTACTCAGAAGTCCTCAATCCACCGACGGCCACCCAAGATCTGCATCACAGTGCGATCCCCGCATATGGGCAGCTGTAGTGTCCAGCCCCAGGCCTGCCTACAGGCAATCTGCAGCCATGGCAGCATGCATTGGCTGTCTACAGTGCTTCCCTGTCAGCGTTCACTGTGTCTGGTGCCCCCTCAAAGACCTGCCCCTGCCTTCTGAGGTCCAGAAACTATTGCTGAAATGCACTCCACAGTCTCCATGCTCTCGGTTTGCTTTCTGCTGCAAAAAATGCCTAGCCATAAGCAGGAACAGCTCATCCACTGGTGCAGATCCCTGGCTCAGCATGGGTTGAGTGCTGAGGAACTGGCAGTGCCTCTGCTAAATGTGTTGTCATACAGCAGCGGAAGGACAGGCATGTTTTCCCACAACACACCACAAAATAAGTCCTCAAGTGGGTCAGGTAATACGGCACTAAGAACCTTGGGAAACACCTCCAGAAATCCCAGCTCCAAATCCGGGTTCCCGCAGCAGCACTGTGGCCCTGCCTACACAGGTAGGAGAGTCACATGCCTGTCTGTAATGCAGGTGCTCACCAGTCAGAGTCCCTGTGCCCAGGGTACACTGCAAGATAGGCACACCTTGACGGTGAACCTTGCCGTGACACTGTAACTGGAGATCCTCTCACACCCTATGTTGGGGGAAGGGCAGGTGGGGGCCTCAATGGCCACATCCTAAAGATACCATGCAAAATGGACTGTTCAAGGATGAACACATTTTTACAAATATTTATTGCAGCAGGGAAGTATCCTATCAAGGATGCTATTTTCTATTTGCCATGAGAATTTGTTGAGAGCAGTCTCTGGGGATGGGCACTGATCCAACTGTGACTATGCTCCTTGGGTCTCAAGTAAGAGAGAGAAGGGACTGTTTATATGTTGTGCAAAACTAAAAAAGGTCTTTATTTTTCTAGAGAACCTGGCAAACTGTATCTTAGTAAGTATCAGCACAGAAATTCTCCAGGGAAGAAAAACGGAGAAAAACTTAGCAGTAGACATTAAAAAACTAGATTCCATGGCCACTTCTCAAATATGCCAGAAGTAGAGCAGATTCGCACTTTTACATACTCCCTGGGACCATCGAAAATACACACAACAGTGTTTTGAAAGAAAACAATGTGTGAAGCGATGCTGTCTCCTTTCTACGAGCACGGGAGGGTTACAACGAGATGTCACTGGGGACCCCTCCGAGAGCCATGGGTCTAGGAGGCAAGGCAGGAACGTGACAGGGCAGGCGCATGGGCACACACGCACACAACTGGCAGGCTGAAAGTTTCACCCATGCAGCTGGCCTTCAGGCAGCTGGATTCTGCAAGGATTTACAAACACTAGGATAGAAGTCCGCTGTGGTCTCAGATAATGCCAGGGGAAGTGGGAAGTTAAGAAGGTGTAGCAAGGGAAGAAAGACACACTTTCATAAAGGAGAGAAGTGACAAGGCAGGAGCTGCAGAGGAGAGGGTTGTGCTGTGATTATGCAGAGAGATGTAGAGGAGCCTAGGTCTAGATGGGGAAAGGAGCAACAGGAGTAGAAAGAGGCACGGCCCACACTATGGAGGATTTTGAACTGGATGCCTAAATATGCAAGGGGCCTCCTGACAACCAGCATATCCAAAAAGAGAGACAGCAGCATTCTACGCAAGTTGAAGCACAGAGAGGGAAAGGGGAGAGGGAAGTGTGAGAGCATATTTAACGGTTACCAAGTAGAGCATGTATGACTAATGCAAGGTGGTATTCCCCAGCGTGAAGCAGCAAGCCTGGGTCAGTCATTGTAGGACCCCAGTGTTCACCCAGCAGGTCTGCTACATGGGGAGGCACCACTGTTGAAAGTGCCACAACATCTGGAAGAAAATGAAGGCATGTCTGCTGCACAGCAGCAGCCAGCATGGTTGTTATGAAGAGGCTCCCCTTGTTATGCACGGTAGGTCAAACTCCAAGCGGTGACCAGAGCATCTCTTACCCCATCATGAGAACAGGCAGACTGGCTCACATCTCAGCACACTTATTTCCATAAGACCTTCACACAGGCATCGTCTCTGATTCCCAGTATGACAGAATTACTCCTATTTGGTATTTTCCATGGCCCCTAGATTCCTCACCAAGTTTCTCTTGGTAGTGGCCATGCACCTCAGGAAACAAAGATTTACTGATATCTCAATGACTGAGGACAGACAGGGGCTATGCATAGCAAGTTTGAGAGGGTCTGAGGGTCACTATGACACCCTTCCATTCCCTGGGCCTCAGTAGTCAGCAGAGTCAGCCCGGGTGGCAGCAAGGTCTTCTCTCCCACATGATTGACTCTGAGCTCCAAGGGAAGTCATCCTATAGTTGAGATCTCTCCCTTGGCAGATGCAAGAACCTAACTCTCCATAACTGGCCACATGGCTTCCTGTACCACCATTATACTGGATACTAGAGCTCACCAGAGCGGTTTGCCAGCTTGGTCACGGACAGTAAATTCTCCAAACAGACCACCTCCAAGCACAGCTCTGTCTCATCGTCCCCTGCTCAGTGGAAGAATTCAAGCAATATTTGCAAGGGTGTACCCTTTCTTACTTCCTTCTTTCAACAATGCCAAGAGCGCAAGACACTTTTCTCTTAGGATGGGAGACCTGTGCTGACCACCTTTGGACCCCAAAGACGCTAAGATCCATCAACGTCGCTTTGTTGCTCAAGGCAGTACGCAGAGCCTGCGTTGCACTTATTCCTCACATTCAGAGCTGTCATGGTCAGCTCACGACAGACAATATTACTAGCACTATGCTGGCAAACAAGGTGGCAAATCTCCCTGATTAAATGGGAAAGCATGCCACCTCCAGCTCTGGCGCATTTACTACCAGATACTAGGCCTGTGCGAAGTGGATAGTATTCGCTTCGGATTCGGCCGATTTGGGGAACAGGGATTCGATTCAGTGATTTGAATCGCTGTCCTGATTCAATTTGGCCAAATCTGATTTGGAGATCTGGCTGCTGCCAAATCTCCGAATCAGCCAGGCCCATCCCCTGCCCACTCCCCCAGCCCGGCCACGGCTGCCCTGCCCACCCCAGCTCCTGGCACTTGTTTAAGAAAAAGCCCTGACTCAGCGGGTGCTGCCAGGCGGGGGGCAATCCCCGCCGCCCCATGCTGTGTGGGGGGCTCTGCACGAGCCCACGAAGCCCCGAGGCTGCACCAGGATCGGCGAGTCCCAAGGGCTTTTCTCCGTTTTCTCTTTTTCTTTAAAGGGCTGGAGCTGGCCCGGGCAGGGCATCTGTGGGGGGCCTGGGGGAGCAAGGGAGGGGTCCAGGAGCTCATGGCAGAGCCCCCCATGCAGCATGGGGCAGTGGGGATCGCCTCCCCCGCCCGGCAGCACCCAGTGAGCACCGGGGCTTTTTTTTAAAGTATCAAGCTGGGGCGGGCAGGGGCAGCATGGGGGCTCCGAGGGGGTTGGCAGGGGTCCCCCCCCCCGCCGTGGTCCCCTCCTCCCTCCCCCAGCCCCCTTCCCCACCTCTAGTACTTACCAGCTTGGAGTCAGCTGCAGCCACCACGGACTGCCCAAATCATCAAAGATCTCCAAATCTTTTTGGAAGATTGGGAGAGCTTTGAATCGATTTGGACATTTAAATTGGTCCCGGTTTGTTTGGATTCAGAGATTCAGTCACCGAGTTGGGGCAAATCTCCTCCATATCAAATCACCACCTGAAGCCTTGCAAGGCCCTACCAGGTAACTCTTTTCACTGTGCACTTTCCGGGTCTTCTGAATTTTAACATGGACGGCCCCAGCAAAGTTTTTCCCTGGCATCCACATTGTTGGATAAAGGGCTCGGTCCTCCACTCCATCTGTGAGGACCAAGGTTATCTAGTGCCTGGAGTTCAGATCTAGAAAATCATAAATGTTCCTATAATAACATGCGACTTATAGGCTCACTATGTAGGTATATGTACAAGGAAGGTAACGGTGCAGTGTGCAGGGACTGATGCTAGTCCCCCATTTCTTGTACACTTCACAGGTTTGGGAGAAAAATCAACAGTTTTGCCAAGAATTTATCATCGTTAATCCTGTTTCTCAATGCAGAGCTCATCTGCCTTGTTCTGAATCCATGCAGGCTCATTTGCCTGTTTTGGATAGAGAGAAACACAACTTCATTGTGAAGTGTACTAAGAGGCTGGGTGCCATGCCACAAGTTACTGATGATGTGAAACAAAGGCAAACGGCTGCCTTATGCAATAGTTTTGAGACTTATGCACAACATCCTAGTGCCTGAGGCATTCAGACACATCATAACATCATTTCCAAAGATTTAAGTTTAGTTGGATGAGGCCAAAACATCTTTTCATCTTTGTTTTGCTGTTTAGAAAGGAGTGGTATTATATACAGCTGAAATAATGGGTTTATTCTTTTAAAACTGAATTCCAAAAGACAGAGTGCATGCAGAAAGATAAAGTTAGAATCAAGCAACTACCATTGCGTACTGCTTTGCCCAAATACTGCTTTTGAAAATAGCAATAAAACAAAAGTATGTATGTAACCCCAGGGAAGTCATTGATGTTATTATGGGCCCGCTGCCTATCTCTGGAATCAAAAGTTTCCTTTAAAATAATACCGGTTAAGTTATTGGTCAGACTTCTACACAAGGTGTCTTAACTTACAGAGGAAAAGAATAATGCTGTTTCATTGTTTAAAACAGCTATAGCTTGCGTCAGTCAAGGAGTGGCTGCTACTGGTCATCCCAATAAAAACAGAACAGTGCAATTACTCATTGGAATAATTAAGACTCTGTTGATGTGGCAAAATTGCCTCAAACACTGAATTAGAAGATGCCCAATAAGTAAATGAGTGACCTATTTGTTTCCCAAGCGGTGCTTACATTAAGAGCCTGTACAGACTTTTTCTTCCTTAAAGATTTTCTCTCACTGACAGCTAGGGCGACTTACACCTGAAGAGACTGGTGCACATAAGCAGACATATCTATTAACAAGGGAAGGGATGCTGCTGCGATTTGAAATGCTCAGAAAATTTAACAACTCTGCTTGTAAACTCTCGCATTGCTTTTTGCATCAATTTGCCAGAGAGAACCCAGCTTGTTTCTCCTGAAGATTTCTAAAAGGCGATTTGAGGAAGTTTGGAAAAAGCATAAGGAGAAATACTTCCATGTTTCATGGGGTGTTGGTTGCAGCGTGTTGGCCTAAGGACATAGGCAAACAAGATTCTTTGGGTAAATGTGTTATCTTTTATTTTTATAGTTTCATAGTTGTTTCATTAGTTTTAGTTTATGTTATTTTATATTTAGTTGGTCTAATAAAAGGTATCACATGTACCCAAAGAATCTTGTCTGCCTGAGGAGAAATACTACGCAGCATCCTTGCGTATCAGTCTTGGGTCCCGATAGTCAACAACAAAAAAATCCTAAGATCAGTAAGAGCGATAACTTGTCTATTTGTCCAGGTTTTGCCTTCTAACACCAAGCGCACTGATTGTTTCAGAAGATGAAGTTTGATATAATCACTTGATTTACCCAAGTCATATTAGTTGTATCAACGTGTACTTAAAGACGCTGTGCTGAAGTTGAAGACTTCATAAAATGTAGTTACCTTTAGAGTAAGATACTGCTGCGTGGTTTAACTTCATCATATGTGTACCTACTTGCTCTTGCTCTGTAAAGGGGGAGAGCCTGTTTCATGAGTAGTTCTCACAAGTGTTGACAGCAGCATCCAAAAGTGGTTCCACATCTGCCAGGTAACTTCAGTGAAGGTGGGGGCATGGATGATGAATCACGGGTGGGAGTGATGGGGAGATCTGGCCTGGCAAGCACGAATGAACAGGGCCTACTTTCATTGAGTAAAGAGCTTGCTTGATTCATTTGGCACATCAGAATGGAATCGGGTATTTTAGAAAGTATTCCAGTGACACAGAAACTTCCCGTAAATTGACTAGTGCCAGTGCCTCAAACATCTGGCAAAGGATGCAGCAAAACTCATAAGAAGACTTCTTAATAAGATTTACCCTTTCCAGTGTGACCATTCACTTGGACATAGCCATGAAGATTAGTTAAAAGCACTGTTGGTCTGGCCTCTCAAGAGTCCAGACATAACCAGTCCAAACTCTACATTTTACCTAGTACCGTCAGCACTTTCATACTGATGTATAAAAACAGATGTGAAAACATTGACAAAAATATAACTGAAGAGCAGGGGGCACTACAATATTACGGTCTTACGCAGTAAAACAGTGTCTGCCTACTGTGGAATCTGTGAGTGTCGTTCCAGGCGAGCATTGCATATAGGCTTTCTTGTGGTAGGATAACACACGTGTATGCTTTATCACGGGACAGAGCAAAATACTAATGTGCTAGATCCAACAGCTTTTTTCCTCAGTAGTTTCACAGCATGCCCGCTAAGACCCAAAAATCCAGCATATTGTAAATTAAAAACAAAAGCTAAGTGTCGAGACTACGTTGCAGAAGGTTATTTCATTAAACTGATTTTTTAAAATTCCTCTTACAATTTCTAAATCAAAGGCCCTCACCTAAACCGCCTTCAAAGAAAGTACATCGTATTTTTATAATTGTATTTGTTTTGATTTGAAGAACAATGCAAAGAGCTACCTCCCTCAGGGGCTTTACCAGCTGTCCAGGCATACAGAGGAATGACGGTGGTTCCCTCAAAATGCTCAAATTCGGTACAGTTCCCGGATACGCAGGAGGACGGTCACAGCGCACTGTACCCACTCTGCTGGTGTTTGCTTAGAGCCTGCACAGCTTGTTTTGTTTATGTAAGGATGACATGCTCCTAAACCATATTGTGGAAAATCATCTTTCTGCCAAGTCATATCTAATCTACAGCCTGACATTCATAAATTAAACAAAAATATGTTCATTGGCTCCTCTATCATGTTAAGTATGGAGTAATTCTGTCTAACCCTTGAGTCGTCTTGTAAGCTGGAATAGAGATTTTTAGTTTTAAAATCCATAGGTTAACAACTTGAACCAGGGAACTGGCTAAAGCATCTCTTAAAACCCACACATGTATAGTGCGCTATGATACTCTGTATAGGCAAGCAATATTTCTAGTAGCTTACTACTAGAAATGTATTGAGCACTAAACAGGATTTTTATGCAAGTTTTGGGAAGTGATTACCCCTCTATTCAGTGCTGGCAGGACTTCATCTGGAGTATCGTGTCCAGTTTTGAACACTGCACTTTAAGAAATGTGGCCAGATTGGAAAGAGTCCAGAAGAGAGAAAAATATTGGAAATAATCCTAACACAGTTGGAAAGATTAGAAAACCTGGGATTTGTCAGTCTAGGAGAGAAAAGACTGCGGGGGGAAGGAAGGGAATTTGATAACAGACTTTAAATAAAGGGGCAGGTTGTAACGGAAGGGCTCGTGACCAATGTTTCCTTGTGTCCGCAGGCAGCGGGACAAGGAATAATAGACTTAAATAGCGACAAAGAAGTTAGTTGCTAGAAAAAAGCTTTCTAGCTACAAGTGTAGCTCAGAGACAGAGAGAGACTGTAGGATTCCTGTCTTTGGAAGTTAAGTGTAGATTGGACAGACGTTTGTCTGGGATGGGTTTAGACAGGGATAATCATGCCTAGAGCAGCAGGTTAGGCTAGATGTGACCTCCTGAAGTCTCTTCCAGCCCTGTTTTTCTGATTGTGTATCTTGTACCATGTGCTCTGGAACTGGATGTTCTTTATAATTGGCTCTGTAGATTTTACACCCTGTGATGATGTAACTCATCATTGTTTTTCAAATAATCACCCTAATTGATGGAATTTGGTTCTGTGTAGGAAATATTTGAAGCTGGCTACCATGCAAGTGTCCTAAATAATTCTATATCTGATCTAAGCTGTCAGAGTATATCCTAGAGTACATCTGAAGCGTCTCTGCCCTGCCCAGCACCATTTGTCATCATTTACTCTTGTGCAAAATGCATCAGCAAATGACAACCTGTTTTGGCAGCATTTTACACCCACTTTGGACAGGTGTGATTGGTGATACTGGGTGCTTGGAAAGGGATAATCAGGCTCTGAGATTCAAAAGAGGTTTCTCTTTTTCTCCTTCCAAAGGGAAAGAGAAAAGTAAAAATTCTTTTGTTTATTTGGCAACCACGGACAGGAAAAATATTTTTATTTGCACTTAGCAACCCTCTGAATTGGATTCTTTAGTACAAAATAGGTTTTGCAGACTAGATGCCATTACTCCTGGGCAGTTGCAATATCTCTTCCCCTGCTCCTTCCATTTTATAAAATTTCAAGGAAAGGATTGTTTTCAGAAGACTGTATTTTGGGAAAAGTTTTGCTAAGTCTCCGTTAATGACATGAAATAAAATTCTTCTAAGATAAAATCCCTCAGTTTTTACAAATGTCACAGATAATGGTATAAAAATCTACATAGACAGGACATCAATAGCAATCAAAAAACGCTGCTCATAAGGAAGACCAGAAGTCTTGAGGTCAGCTTCCCTGAGTGACCGAGACAAGACGTAGTACCGCTGCTGCTCTGAGCCTATCCTCCGTTCTGGATGTATCCCCGCCAGTGCACCAAGAGACAGTTTTGGGACAAGACAAATGTGGGGTTCACTACGATACCTGGTTAGAGAGCATTTGTCATCCCTGAAGTTCTTAGTGCAAGTTTTACAAATATATAACAACCAATGGGCTTCTTTAGCTTACGTAGTAGCCTTGCCAGTATCTTTTATAAATCATAAGCAAAAGAAGACCATTGGTTATTTTATATTGCCTATTGGGTTTGGGGTTGTTTTGCTGTGTTGTAGGTTTTTTTGTAAAATGGCAGTGACATGATACTTTTCAGCAGTCTTGAAGAAGCCAGGCAGTCTGTATTATCCAAGGAGAGGGCCCAGAAGCTAATTATCAGAAAGTGAAACTGCTTTAGTTTAAACATTGTGGTGGAAGAGCTGCATAAAAGTATGAACTTTCTGTCTGGTTCTTGCAGGTTTTAACTGTTAGAGATGGACCCAGCCTACAATCCTGCATCTCACCTGAAGTCAACCCTTTTTACCTCATCTGGACCCAGACTCGCCGACAATGAGATTTGGAAGATTCAGGTCTGAGGTTTTGTTTCAGCCCGTCACAGAAATATTAAGTGTGTATCCTGAACTGGATTTAAGTCCACAGTTCTGATGTGGGGGACTACTTCTAAGTATTATGAGACCTTATTCTTTCCTTCACTCTCTAAAATAGTGGGCAGTGAAGGGAAATAATAACCAGTAAAATAGCTTCTAGGCTGCTGGCTAGAATTTTTCATGACAGTAAGTTGGCTTCAGAAAATGAACACTTCTCATTAAGTACAGATGAATGGCATTTTCTACATTCATGAAAGTACAGATCAGCATTTTAAGAGCTATCACATACATCTAGCCCTCATCCCAATTAGCTATGGTAGTTTAAAACAAATAGAAAAAACAAGAATCCATTGTTAGTTTTATATTACGGCCCCTTTTTAGGCTTAATTGTAGTTCCACAAGCTTTGAAATTCATAAAGCAAATTTAACTTTCTGTAGTTTAGAAAAAAGAGTCCTACACTAGAAACTTAGTTAATTTTTCTTCTTTATGTATTCAATTTGGCTTTTCATATCCGTGATTTAAGAGCTAAAAGCTGGAGGGTCTTAGTCACAATAATGAGTCACATGCAATATTGGCAACGAACCACTTACAGCAGTCTTCTAACAGGAACTAACTTCAAATCAGAGATTATTCATTTCCAGGCAAGTAGCACATGTACTTGATATTTTTGCCTTGTGGCCCTTACGTTGCTTTTGTAAGATCTTTGTAAATATTCTTAAAGACGGCCTAAATCTTAGGCAATAGCTTATAAGAAATCTTTGTACTTCACAGATGGTAACTGCAACTTTTTGTGTAACAGAGAACATCTAGTCCAGCATAGCTCCTCCTGCTCACTTCAGAAGAAGCTGGCTTTTAGGAGAGCTGTTACCTTTGTGCATGTGAGTTCCTGTCCAAGTCAAGTCTGTTGTCACGTATATTCATGATATAATTAAATCAGCCATCAGATGAGGACCTTCTGGTGGGCAAGCCAGTGGTGATCTCATTGAGGTATAAAGTTACTCTTGGCTAGTCTCAGGATTTCCCAGACATACCTAAATAGTCAAGTCCCCTTATCTGGCATATTTCACAAACAGCCTGCAGATGCTTGCAGTGAATCAGTGTAATGTTATTTAATGAAGAGATGTTCGTAGCAAGGAAAATACTTTGGTGAGTCGAACCCAGAAGGTTGCACGCTCCTGCTCAGTAAGGCAAGAAGAGATCTAAAGGTATAGATAGCTATAACTTCTGATAAGTTCACTTCTGGGCCTTTTTCTTAGAAAATTAGATATATGCTGGCAACGTGAAATGGTAGCGAAAAGACAATTGGTTGTGGTCTTGTAAGTCAAAATAGCCAAAGGCAAAGAGATCATTTTTCCTTTAATCAGCTGTGGAATGTCGAGCATACGTTGGGACACCGACCCAGAAGAATGCATACTTGGAACTTCGAAAGAGTGCCTGTGTGCCTGGAAAGGACCATACATCATACAAAACACAGAGAACTGAACACACATTATTTGGCTAAATAATGACTCAGGGGATGACAGAGATACCAGAACTGTTTAAAAACATTTGCAAAACCTGCAAAGAAAACTACTTTACAATGGTAAGCAACTAAACAAAGTCAAGCATCTATTGTATAGGAGGAGAATAAGTGAGACCCACTAGGTTCTGGAATGATTTTCCAAAGCAAATGGCATCCCATGTTTGACCAAGCACTCGTGAATGTGTTGGAGAAAACATTCCAGTATTAACAGCGAGTTGGGAAAGATGATCTACTAGGTTTTTTCTGTCTCTAGTTCCTATGATCTTCAAAATACCACCTTCACTCCGCTGCATGGTTTCCTGAATCTGCTTGTGCTAATGGGAAGAGGTTTGCATTCTATATGAAATGCAGGGCAGTCATATCACAAACTTGGCTTAAGCTTAGTTTCTCCTCCCGCCCCCGAGTATTTTTTTCTCCACCGTTCAGATCTGGAAAGTAGCAAGCTGACGGAGCTCGGGGTTGTTTTTTTAAAATGTTGTGATTCTTTCTTTTTAGAATCCGTGCCCTAGTGCTTCTGGGAAACTCGTGACCTCTACATTTTTAATTAGAAGTTGTAATTTTCCCATGGCAACCTATTTTGATGTCACAAATACAGAACCTGTGAAATCAAACAGCTTCCAATGAAAAGGCATCTACCAAAAAAAAGATGGATCTGCAGATAGATGGTGGCAGGGTACTCAGTGACCTGCAGCGCAGGGGAGAAAAAGTTAACTGTTTCTCTTTTCATACATCTTCACGAGGCTCTAATGATGAGATGGACAACCATCTCATCTTCCTGGGCAAAACTAAAGCTAGGTTTGAATGGGATTGGTCGGAGGAAGACACGGGTTAGGAACTGACATTTCCGAACCCGCTCATCACTGCCTGCCACAATGACTTCACTCACCCTTCCTGATATTGCTGGGAAAGTTATAAACAACGTTTCTCTCTCTTGTATGGAGAAGTGTTAAGAACCAAATATTGTATTTTCAATTACCGTGTCCTATTCTCACCCTCAACAAAGGTTGAGCACAGCTCTCTCCAAGCTGCTGGCGAAAGATAGATCATTGTTGCCGTTGCAGGTTACTGGTAATGCAGCATTACAGGGGCACCTCAAGGAAGGAAAAGTGACTATCGATTCAGGACTATCGTCTTTCCCCGAGCTCTTTTCTGGTTAGGACTAACCATGGCACTGCCTCGTTTGAGTTTCCATTGCCCGCAATCAACCCGCTGGCACCACTGGAATGCTAGCCGACACCTGCCGTATTCGCCGTTCTGGTCGGGGGCCTGACCACAGCTCCCGGGAGCCGTCACCACAGTCAGCATCATCCCTCACGTTACATAGCAGCTACTCAGGAACCATGTTGTCTGCTCTTATTGCTGGATTAGAAGAGAACAGTTTATATACACTGGTGAAGGATAAGTGAATGCCATTAATAGGATATGCAGACCATGGTTTCTCACTCTCTCAGGATACATTCACGTTTCCAGGCATTATTGCAAATCAACCAAAAATAGTTTTCACCTCAACAATCAGAAAGACGGCAATGCATGTGCCCAAGCTGTGCACAGGCACAAAAATCAAGGCTGTAGCTTCATGCTTCCACTGTTCGAGGGAAGCATGGGCCCCTTTAAGGAGTCACGGAGAGGAGGAGCAGAATGGGCCTGCATTATGGGATAACTTCCAACCTGACCAAAAAGACAGTGCTCTCTTGTGAAGCACAAGTTGACATATTATAAATGCAGTGGTGCACAGCCAAAGGCAAAGTTTCTCAATCTTTTTCACTTGGCAATCCTTTATTCAATGTCAAAATGTTTTTATAGCTGCTATTACATTTATAGTAAAAATAAGAAGAAAAACATACTGGCATTACGTTGCTGTGACTGATGTGTGCGCGTTTCAAGAGCCTGACCAAGAATATTTGACCTTGAAGGGTAAGAGGGTGAGAGTGTTGGGAAGCAACATTTTCTTTGCTTCTTTTACTGTCATGCAATTTTTAAAGACTCACAAATCACAGTTTGCCTTTCATGACCTCTTTAGGAACTACAGCCCAGCAGTTGAAAAAGGCTTGAAAAAAATGCTAATATCCTGTTTGTATGGACCGTATAGCTAAATGAGATACTGGTGCACATCATCAGAGGAGAGAATGGAAACGGTCTGGTGAGAGCCAGGCTGTAAGAGCTGTTGTCCTGCTCCTGCAGCTTAGTCACTGAACCCTGCTTTGCCTCCTACTCATTCTAAATAGAGGAGGACAGTGCTAATTCCTCTGTTATTTAGAAGGACTAGCTGCAAAACAGTTCAAAGGATGTCAGAAGAGCCAGCTTTTGACTTATTAAAAACCCTGTGGTCTGATAAGATCTTCACAGATTATGTGTGTCCGAAATCATTATCCAGAATGAACAACTTACATACTTCATTCCGAATGGTGTGAGAATCAATTAGCCCTCATATAGGAAAGGGTGTGTTTGGTTTCTCTGGTAGGTACTGCAATGGAAACAAACAAACACGATCCCAGATGCAACAACATCCCACAGTATTTCATTAGGAATCTACTGAAAAATTTTGGTTCAATAAAAAAAAACTTCTATTCCATCCTGGGTTGCTGGTTGTAGTTTGCCTATGTCCTTAGACAACATGACAAGGTTCTTTGGGTAGATATGATATCTTTTATTAGACCAATGCAAGAGTTGGAAAAAGTGGTCTTTGCAAGCTTTCGGGCACAAGTGCCCTTCTTTAGGCATAAGGTGTTTGCGCCCAAAAGCTTGCAAAGACCAATTTTTCCAACTCTTGCACTGGTCTAATAAAAGATATCACATCTACCCAAAGAACCTTGTCTGCCTATATTAGGTCAACACATTCTGATTGCAACACCTTCATGTCTTATATAAAACCAGTTTCATTTCACAAAGTCGCTTTGTGAATCCAAATGATTCTGTTCTAGACTTATCAGGATATTTTAATATTTTTTTCTAAATATAATTTTATAATACATGTCAATATTACTTTTAAATGTTTTGATTTCAATGAAAAAGCATTTCCCAAAGAGCACTAAAATATTCACCCTGTTTTGAATGTGAACAACATTGCTCCCAGCTCTGTTTACACTGAGCATCAAGACAAGGAAGTTGCCACTGCTACATCCCAAAGGTAAGACATCTGGCATTCTTTCCTGATTCAAAGGCCATGCCTAGTATCTTCCTTAAACATATCACCCCACTTCGATGCTTCACAAAGTGCCAAATTTTCTTTAAAATTCAAATAAAAGAAATGCAAAATAAACACTTTATAGTGTTCAGCAAACAGTCTTTGTCGGATGTTAGCATGTCACTGAGCCTTCCCTAAGAAGGACCAGTCAGGTTGTTCTGCTGGTGAACTGGCTCAGGAGTCTCAAAGAGTAAGTGGGAGAGAACGCTTGAGAACCCCCAAAGTTTGGGTGAAAAGAGCAGCATCTGTTAGCTGCAGAGGGTTTACTACATTTTCTACTATTTCCACAGTTCACAGCCTCCCGCGGGAAGGAAAACAGTCCCCGAAGCTGCCAGACCCCAAAGAGGGTACAGTGAAGGCCAAAGCATTACAAAAACAGCCCTCAAAAATCCGGAGGGGAAAAACATATATAGTTCTAGAAAACAGCTTGTTTTAAAGCGATCAGACCCATCCCAGTCTTCCTCAGCCGATTCAGATCTTAAGTCCGCTTGTTCCCCCGCAAAAAGGAAGATGCCCAAACGTGTCCCTGAGGCCCTCTCCCCTGCAAGCTACGTGGCACCCACAGCCAAGCACAGAAACCCCACAGCAAGGGAAACAGTGTGTTCAGAACAAGGGGGAGATTTCTGCACAGTCCCCCACCAGCCTGGAGAAGCTGCCCAGGCTCACAGCCGGTCTACCACTGCATTAGCCTCAGAGCCCCACTATCTAGGTTTGAGCTCTCAGTGCCTGATGTGAGCTGTCGTGGGTGGTCCTGCCGGTTTCTGAGGATTTAAGCACGCCGTCAAGACTCACTAATGCACGGAGACCCTGCGACCTGTGCAACAAATAGGAACCACTCTGAAAATGTACGTGTTACTGCAGCTCTTGGGAAATGGATGTTGGCTTGGCCAAGGGCTGCTAACAGTTAGTTAACTGCTTTCAAAAGACGAGTGACCGATAGGAAACATCTCTGATTGTTATCTCAGGAACTTAACTTACACATGAGGAAAGAGCGCAGCCCAGGAGGAAAGGGTTGGGGGCAGAGGGGTTTGAGGTACACTGAAAATCACATTTTTAAAACAGCTGCACTATGTTAATTTTGCAAGTCTCGTTCATTTACACATGGAAATAGATTGGCTTCTCAGGATGAGCCCTCCCCTCACCATCACTTTATCTGACTCCTTTATCCAGCAATGTGTGGATTCACAACCGTGGCATTAAGTTCTGAACAAATACGGTCATCAATGTATAATACCAAAGCAGACCAACCAGGCTGCCATCCCAGCATTGGATAGGAGAAGCTGAGACGGGAAGGAGCCTTTGAACAAGTTCCACTGCAAATTCTTCATTTGACCTAGAAGCTGCAAAGGAATTACTAGATGTTCTTGTCACAACCCAAAGTTGTGATTTGTTGTTTGTGTGCGCTTCGGCATCGCTAAATTATGTTCCCGCTAAATTGCAGCTTCCTCGCACGGTGGAGTTCTCTGCTGCGGAAGAGAACTCCGGCGCAACGGGGAATTTCCCGCCAATTTGTAGCTTTCTTTGCATGGTGCATTTCTTTTGCATCTCAGAAATGCACGGTGCAAAGGAGTTCCCGCCATTTGTATGAAGATTCGTGCCACGTTATTGGCCAATTCTAATATATGCACACGTAACAGCTAGCGATTGGCTTGCTAGCCGTATAAAGAGCTCGAGTGGTTTCCGCCCAAGTTGGAGGACTCCACGAACACCAGGAGAGAAATCACTTGGAGAGAAATCACTTAGAGCGTGAAGATCTCTAAGCGCTGCGGATCCTCACGGACCCAATGCATTTCTTAAGCAGGCAACAGAGGTCTAAACAGCCTCGGGCCTCTCCCCGTCGCCGAGCGCAATCCTAGACGTATCCCTTTCCTGTATACTCAATTTTCGAACCCACGGAGATTTAACAGCTCCGGGGCCTGAGAACCGAACAGAGCCCACGGAGCTTCGACAACTCCGTGGGAAAGAAATTGCCGAACCCGCGGAGCCTTAACAACTCCGGGGCCAAAGAACCGAATTTGTCGTAGTCCTCCAACGAGGATTTAAGCGGAGCTGCACCTGGAAACTGTCCAGCCTACACCGCGACCATCTTGGGTGTAAGTAAATAATCTTTAAATCAACCATTACGCCTCTGTGACTAATTCTAGCCCGTGCGTGCCTTGCCGCCGCACGGTCTCCTCCGACCCCGCGTGCCCGGGCTGCTGGCCACAGCCCGCGTGCGCAAAGACGGGCCCGGCTCGCCCCCGGCCCGCACAGTTCTCATGCAACAACTCCATTTCAGGTCACGACTGAGAATCCATTTCTGTTGTAGACCCACATTTTTTCCCAACCCACACAAACCTGATCCTATTCCTCTCACGAGGAGGACTTCCTTCCCAACATGTTTACATTCAAAGGTTGAACAAAATTAACATCTGTACGTCTGGAACTATTTTCATTTGTTTCCAGTTTAATGTTGGGTCCCTCAATATATGTCATAGTAGGAGGCTTCTGCTCTGTGTTTGGACCATGATGCCCGCATCTTCAGTCCCGCTCGACTGGTCAGGTCAGGTCTGCAGGGCGGGGCAAGAGCACAAATCTGGAATTCGGGACCTCAATTTCACTGTGTCCTTTTATGGATTAGGCCCTTTGTGTGTGCACAGCTTGAAGAAGACATGTACTATATAAATGCAGAGTATTATCATCTACCACGGCACATGGAAGCATTGAGCTGTTGTAGAATTTATACTTAAAAACTCAAGCCCTGTCTCTACGAATCCTCAGCACACGTTTTGTAGTTGTGTCTCCGCCTCTTGGGAGTATTGGTCTGAGAACTCTCTGCTATGGTTTTGTTTGGTATTTGAATTAATGTATTTAGTTTTAATTTGTGTTTTTAATAATAAGTCATAGCAATTCAAATGTGTGGGCACGTGCCTGTCTCTCCCCCTTGTTAGAGGGACTTAAGAAATATTCATAGGACGTTAATTTCTAGAGCGTACGGTCAGACTGCAGCACGGGATATTTGGATACACGTTTGAAGCCAATCGAACAAACGAGCAAGAAAGCTGAGAAGTGCATGTTCAGAGAGGAAGGGCTGCAGCAAGTTGCTGAGGATTGAGCAGGCAAGATTTCAGGAGTTTCTGAGGGTCCCGATTGAAATCCTACTTTGTTCCACCCTTCTGCTGACTGCAAGAGAACCATCTCTTTCTCTCCAAGGGAAGCGCTAAGGGGATTCATCCACTACCATTAGATATCTAAAACATACCGGGTGTCCATCAGTGTCTGAAGCTCTGAGACCAGGGTGCTGCAGTTCAGTTTTGTACAAAAGACGTTTGATTTCTCACTGCATATCTGCTGCTCTGACGTAGGCTTTTTCTGCACATCCTCATGTTTCAGCAATGCACATCCTGAAAGGCCAGGTCATCCTAATACAAGACATTGCAGGTGTCTGTTGCTAAATGAATCCTTTCTTTGTGCATAAAGCATTCAAATTAATTGTAACGAGCCAAAAAGAAACAACAACAACAACCCTGGACAGCAATGGCTGGGGGGCCCCAGGCCCCAGCAGGTGAGTCCACTGCAATAATTACAAACATAATTTCCTCTCTATGGGAAACTATTTGTACTTTTGAATCTGAACTTAGTTTCCTAACAAAGAGTCAAGTTGTGGGAAGGAATATGGAGCTCTTAGAAATGGGAGGCAGATGCGTAGCATCAAGTTTCATACAAGAGAAAATAAAATTCAAGCGAGCAATATACAGAGGGACAACGTAACTTTTGTGCAGAAATTCATCCCTAATTTGAAGGCAGATGTGACACTTCAGCAGCACATAACCCTCTGTAGGGCCTCTGCATAGGAAATCATCACTTTTGAGATGTTGTAAGTACCGGTGCTAGACAGTATTCCGCCCGGCACCGACACCCAAACCCGACAATTTCACAGGACTCTCAAATATATAACGTTACTTATTATTAATTATAGTATGATAATGTTACTCATAAATTGCATGTAGATTTGTACACAAAAAATGGATTTATTTCTCTTTTCCAGAGACAGCATCTGCAGGTGACATCATCAGCTGAGTCAGGTAGAGCAGCACCCCTGGATGGGGGCAGAGCACCTTCCAGTCCCTGCTTCCCGTTGCCAGCTTGCTCCCTGTGTGCTCAGCGATCTTGGCCCCGCTCGCTCCTTGTTGTTTGCTGAGAGTGTTTCAAAGGACTCAAGAATCACATTGCAATGAGAAACTGATCATTTTTAAAAAAGCATAAAAAATACCGAATGTCTGCAGCATGCTTTTGAGCTTCTACCGCAGCAGACCCTGAATCTGCTTTGGGGTTATGAGGAACGTATTTAGCATCTGTTACCAACTCCCCATTATGCAGATGCAAATGTTAGGTTTGTGTTTACTGTGATAAGCACATCCAATGCCTGTCCTGGAACTAATCGGTTGGAACCGGACATGTGCATACTATCACTTAATGAGTATCTGGTCCTTACACGGATTTTGGCATTGCTATAACTACCACTCCCACTCAGCTAAAGGAAGGGAAACTAGAAAAATGAGCATCATACCTCTGAAATGAACTTCACCGTGTGCCTCAGATTTACATTGTGCAAGGAAGGCACGAGCTCTGTAACTGCACACAAACGTGCTACAAAGTGCTTGGACTCCTGTGCTTCGCACCACAAGCACTTCCCTAGACAGGTGGAGTCTCTCGCTAGTTCTGTATTGGGCTTTTTTCCCTTTCCTATTCTGAGGCGTCAGGAACTCTGCTCTTAACTGTTAGTTTTGACTTTCTTAATGTGACTGCAGCGTCGTATTCAAAACATGCTCTTTTTGTCAGCACAAGCAAACGAGCAGTTAGAGATCAGTATCCTGGAGTAGATTTGGTGCCCTGGAAAAGCCCAAGTGGTCCTGCTGTGTAGCCTCTGACAAGTGAACAGACAAACTAGAAAGAATCGAATTACACTGTCATCCTCGTCTGTCAGGACATAATTTCTGTGAATGATTAACAGAGCACAGCACTGGAGAAAGAGTGAAAACCGTATGAAAGGACAGGGGTCACGTAGATTGCCTGACATGAAAGAGGAAATGCTAATACTGTTTTGTCACTTTAAGCCCACCATCACATGCAGCAACATGCAGCGTTTGTAAGAACTCAGCTGTCCGGAGTCGACGCGCTCGTAGAGCGCTGGGCGCAGCAGGCATTGGGAGCTGTGCTGTCAACTTCCCAAAAGGACACCTGGGCAGAATCTGTCAGGATGAGTGGCTTTGGCCACACGCTCACCACCCGCCACGCTCCAGACCACTGTGCACATCAGGCTGTTAGTCTGTCTGCAAAACCCTGGGTACGGCACGGTCTTTATTTCACAGTCTGAGTTCACTAGCAGGCGTTTGGGTAATACTGGACAGCATTCTCACGTGCTCAGGTAATAAAGCTAAATGATCTGGACCAGTGGTTCTCAACCTGTTTGCCATAGTGGGCCACACTTGCAGCTGTCAATGTGTTATGTGGGCTGCACCCACATAACTTACGTCCCGTGTGTCCGTTTAACGGGATGTGACAGGGACCGCAGCAGGGTGCTGACTGGGCTGCATGTGGCCCGCAGGTTGAGAACCACCGATCTGGATGTTTTATTAACATGTCAGTGCTGAAAAGGGCAGTACGGGTTCTCTAATACTTGAAAGATCTGCTGACCTAACCTGGACTTTGTGCTATATACGTGATTGTGTCTCAACAAAAAAGCACATTTCAACGGACACCTTTACAACTGTGACAAGTTCATTTTATATGTAAAATGCAGTGATGTGTATACTTTTAAATAAGAAGCACCGCGGTGTTTTCCTTTCCGTTTGTTTCTGATGGGCATAGTGCTGCCAGCTGGACTTCTGTCGAAATGGCAGCATGCTGACTGATGTCTTCGCTGGGACTGGACTGCCTGTCGCTCAGAACGTTAGCAAGGTGTTTTGGGGGCTTTTTCGGCGTTTTTGGACATGGGCGTGTAGAAGACTTACTGCTACAGAAGCACGTGATGAGACCAGAGCCAAACTACATTTTTTTAAAACATGAAATTGAAACAAAATCCGGGACATCTGGCTTCCCCAAGAGCACAGGTCGTAGAAGTATCTTCAGAACACGTAATCAAAGCAGTCGATTTGTTAGCACCTGGAGGCTGAATTGGAGGTAAGCAGTAGCCGCATGCATTTCTCAAGGGCAAGCCATGCTATCTAATCTGATTTCCTTCTGCGAGGTGGGGACACGTTTTGTGGATTTTGTGGGGAGAACAGCAAAGAAAGGTGAACCGCAGAAAAAACACGCTGGACTTGAGAATACCAACGCTTCACCAAATTCGGAGAACTGGTAGGCAAAATCTTTGGAAGCCAAATCCAAGGAGAGAAGGAACCCAGGAGAACTGGTTCTTCCTTGAAAGAGAGACAATGCTACAGACACAAGGGCATACTATCCTGAAGCAAAGGCCAGCCAAGCTAAAACATAAGGTTCTCTACGACTTGAAATGTAAAAGGAATCTTACAAAAAGGTGGAAACTGGGCCATGCTACTAAAAATGACTATATAATTAACATAAGACCATGTAAGGACAAAACAAGAACAAACAATGCACAATTCAAGACATCTAGCAAGGGGCATAAAAGGCCACTAAAGCATTCTATAATTATATTAGCAGAGGAAGACCAGGGAAGAGTCGATCCCTCTTGAATCTGCAGAGTAAAGATGTGTGCCTAATGCCTTTTATTTCTGTCTTCTCAAAATAGAAGCAGTTGCCAGATGATTAATCCTATTGGCACCAAGGACCAGGGACCAAGGACTCAGTTTAGAGTAGAAGAAGAACAAATCAAAGTGGAGACGGCTGGTGTTTCACATCAGGAGGGCTGGAAGATATTCAGCCTAGAGTACTCAGAAAATTGACCTAAGTAATTGCAGTGCCATTGGCCATTACCTCTGAAAAGTCATGGAGAATGAGTTAGGTCCCAGAAGACAAGTGGGCAGATATAAGAGCTAGTGCCCACCTTTAGAAAAATGGGGAAGGGAGGTCCTGGGGAGTTACAGATTAGTCCAACTTGGATTCCTGGGAAGATGCTGGGACACATCATTGAATAATCTATTTTTAAACCCCTACAGCAGTGGTTTTCACCCTCTTTGGACTTGAGACACTTCTCATTGGACTCCAGACACCCCTCCATAACTTTTGTGAATTGAATTGAGTGGCACCCAATTTTGAAAACTAATTTATGTGGTGCTTACCTCCTTGCAGAGGGGCTGGGCAGTGCGGTTGGGGGAGCCTCCAGGCAAGGACAAGCCCAACCTTGCACTTACCTGTTTAGTTTGTATTAACTTCTCATACCTTGGGGCACCTTTCAAAGGATCTGGCAGCATCTCAGGATGCCCCAGCACCCTGGTTGAGAATCAACTGCCCTAAAGGATAACAAGATTATAATTTACAGACTATATGGGCTGGCCAATTAAATTTTATTTTCATTAAACACCTTACAGACTAACTTCAATTAGTGTACAAGGTGCTACCCTGCTTTCTACTTGTCAAGAGCAAGTCATGCTTGCCAAACCTGATTTCCTTCCCTGATGACGGGGAGAAGCAGTGCATGTGACATACCTAAATGCTGGTACGGTTCTTGATGCTGAGGAAATAGGTCACCATGATATTACTATAATATGAGCGCATAATTGGCTGGGTTATTGTGCTGAAAGAGTAATCACTAACAGCTCACAGTCAGACTGGGAAGAGGTATCAAGTACAACGCCCGGGGTTCTGTTCGGCATCGGTCCGATTCTGTTATTCACGATCAACATAGAGGCCAGAACTAAAAACATTCCCAAGTATAAAGTGATTTTCAGCAAGTGAGCGAGTTCAAGCTCAGACCCCGATTTCCAGGAGTTGTTGCTGGTGGTGGTGATACAAGAGATAAGCACTAGCGTGGGCACTGAAGAGTGCCCGACACTTAATCCGCTCACCACGCTGAGGACTCTGTCCTGTCCCCACTGGAAATAATGAGAACAAGGTCTACTTCCTGCGAAACAGAACTGATTAGCTCTTTGCACCATTCTGTCTAAAAAGATGAGAAGTTCAGATAAACTCTGTCCACATATTCCTCAGCCCCATCCTGTGCCTTCCTGCTGGCCAGTGTCACGTCCTCGTTCCACCTTCCCACTCCACCTCCCTTCGGTGGCCTCCACAACCCTGCAGAAGTGGATTACCAAACAACGTACAGACTCCTATTAAGTCACTGTGACAGCAAAGCGGTGCGGCTGAATAAGACACCCTGCCTCTTTACACATGAACTCACTAGGAAATCATTTGGTTAAAACAATCCATTTTCAAGGGGATCCTCAGTCTCAGATATTTTCAGAAGTATTCTAGAGTATTTTAAATACCAAGCATGTTAGAAAACACTGACTACATCCATAGGACATTACTTGTCAAGGTAGTAAAAATTAATTTTACTCGGGAAGTAGAAAACTCTGCAGCTCATGGCAGGAAACATTAGTTGCAGGGAGAGGCTTTGCTGATGCTTTCTTTTCATGTAAAGTTGAGGTTTTATTGCCCCAACATCAGTATACCGACATATCATGATTCTCACTGCAACTCTGTCCCCTCGTGCACGCTTGGGACTTGTCTTTACGTAATTAGTCCCTCACCTCCTAGTTAGGGGAGAAGTTGGAATAAATGGACACAGTTCAGTAATAAACTACTAGTTAACTTTAATGAGCTACCCACTGGTAACAGGAAGAAACAGAAATAAGCTCAGTGTAACATCCCCATGCCTGCCCACAGGTAGTACTAACTCAAAGATTACTTTTAAGAAAAGTCTGCGGCAAGATCCACGCCACTTTCACAGCCATGGCTCAGTGTGCACGCGTTGGCAACTGCACAAAAGGTAACTCCAGCATATACATGCAAATACATAAGTCAGTGGTTCTCAACCTTTTCAGACTCAAGGCACCCCTCAGAAAACACCAGTTCCTAGTTTTCACCTATTTTTAGCTACAGAAAAATACTGGAGCAATTCTTCCATTGCAAAGAACGGAGAAAGATCACAACAGGTGAGAATATCTTTAACACTATGGATTTCTATTTGAAAATTCTGGGTTTATCTTGCGCATCATGTTTGCAAACGTAAGAGTGGTAGCATCATGTGACACCCCGCAGCACCCCTGAAAGGGTCTCGGGGCAGCGTCCAGGATGTTGCGGTACCGTGGCGGAGAATCACTGACATAAACGTACGCACAGGCAGGATCTGAGCACATGGACTAGAGTTAGTGCGTATGCAAAACTACACATGTGCTCTAACCCCAGGCGTTTTGAAAAGTTGGGCAGATACTTTCATTTAGAAAGTCTCCATCCCAGGGGCATGAGGGACCCAGCCCAAAAAACGTTAAGCAACATAATTAGAACCATCCTAGAACAATATAAAAACGAGTTAAATATTAAAAAGGCAAAACAATGTGGCTTTATTCCATCAGAAGATGTGCAGAGGAGGTCTTAAACAGGGACTGAAAATAACTACAGCTGAAAGCACTCCTGAAAAAATAGTTACAGATGCTGCTTTACAACTGAGGGAGGACACTCCAAATCAATGCTTAGGTTCAGGGCTGTTACAGCAAAGATCAGCCATGTACTAATATGAAGTGCTACATGGGAGCTCCTAACAGGCAGGTGGTCTTGAACTGCAGGATCCCCAAGGGGGGGCGGTTATGGCAAGTGGTTGGGACTCGGAGCCAAATCCATCCCTGGTAGCTTTATCTCACGTGAAATGATACGAGTTAGATCGGAAAGGGGATAAGTCCAGATCCTGGAAATAGGCCATTACACGATGAAGATAACTTGGCAAACATTTCCCTTTAGTGACTGCTTTAAAAACAAAACCTGAACCTCATTTTCCCTTCTACAATGTTTTCCAGGCAGGTCTATCATTTTCATTCTTGCTGACTGACCTAGCTTGCCAGTCTCTCTGCAGGCACTAGTTAGCTGCTTTGAGGATATTCTCTGAATTGCCACACACAGTTAAACAAGGGAACATTCACAAGAATAACATTCAACATAGTGGACCAAATTCAGTAGTTCCACTGAAGAAAACAGCATTATACCAGGGATGAGTTTGGTCCCAAATTTTCAACATACTGCATCATTCATTAGCAAATACTGAAAGCTGAACTTTGACAGCATGCACTTTTAAGTAAAAATAGGATTCATTACTACTAGATTCTCCCCAAGTGCCTGCTTCTAGCTTCTTACTGGTATGTTTCCCATCCCAATGCTACATGTTTTTGCAGCTGGCAATTGATACTGCCAACCAGCCTGTATGTTCAGTAATTTTAATGTATTCCCATCAGAAAGTTATTTTTACTGTTCATTTAAGTATCTTCTTAAAGCTTCTTGCATAGAGGTTCATATTTTAATTTGCATTTTCCCATAGGATAAGGACAACAAGAAGAGAAAGAAATAGAAATTTAGCTCATCTGCTTGAGGGTGAGTTTCATGAAACACCAACCCAAGTAGTATATGTAAATCAAATACAAAACAAAGCTGCATTTGTTCTTCTTTAAGTTTCAGATGGTTTTATTGGAAGTCATTATTTCATAGAGAGGCAATGTAACAGGACAGGACATGCTTATGGAATTATTTTCATACTTAATTCTATATTTATGTCCTAAACATGAATGAACTGTACTGAGTTATCATTACTGGTTGCCCCTACTTAGTTCGTTCTTCCTAATTCCTTCAAAATATTCTCCCTTTACAGAGAAGTTAGTTTGCCAACAGGGAGTGTGGTGCTTTGAGACAGAGCTAATGTAGACCCTACTGCAGGTACATGTGCACCTCATGCATGCAAGGCAGGATTTGTCTGGACTAGCAGTGTCTCCTGGCCATACAATGGCCTCAGGTCTACCTCCTGATCCCATACGAGGGCAGAAAGGGTAGGACAGCTCTAGCCACCCCGCACTTCCTAAGCCGGTGTTGCTGAGGACTATAAAGTGTGCCATGGGGTTCACACTGGCTACATCTCAGAAAAAGACAGATCTACTGCAGGGTAACCAGGTAATTTTTTCTGCTTGCAGAGAGCATCGGCACAGACCCCAACACCGATGACCGACTATTTGTGTTCTCGCTGGGCGGTGGAAGTGTGCGATCTCAGCCACCCTCGTCAAACAGAGCCAAGTGCTGCTCCACTGCACTCGGCCTCTAACCTGGCTGCCGTGCTAAACAAGAAACCATTACCAGCAATGCCTGGGTCACCCCACGGAGCCACCTTGCAAGGTACAAACTGCCACGCTGCTGAAGCATGCAGAAGAGGTAGCCTCCCTCCAGTAGAGCAGGCACTGATACTGGGAGGGAGACGCTCTACCTGCGACTGACAGCAGGTGGAAGCGCACTGTGGGATTCACTCGGAAGATTTTTAATTGGGGGGCGGGGAGCTGCCTACGAGGCCGTCCTACTGAGATCCAAGAGCTGGGCTCCCGAGACACGCAATGTTTCAAGTTTCTTCTCCCATCTTTGCGTGCGCCTTTGAAAACGTAACCGATTAGTTCAGGTGGAATTCCAAGACCAGGTTAGGGAACTGGGCCATTGTTTCATCATTGCCTCCTCCCTGTGTCAGGCTGCGAATGGCAGTTCAGCCCTAAAATCCTGAACCTTGTGCTAAGGTCCATTGTGCCTTCAGAAAGACCGCTTGG
This sequence comes from Alligator mississippiensis, assembly GCF_030867095.1. NCBI lineage: Eukaryota > Metazoa > Chordata > Crocodylia > Alligatoridae > Alligator > Alligator mississippiensis. The sequence continues at coordinate 45,857,421 of NC_081837.1, read as the reverse complement.
AAGTGCTGCTAAGGTGGTGTATTGAGTGCCCTGACAGCTCAGAGCAAGGTTCCCTGTGCTTTTAGATGGTGGCACTGAGGTCGCACACAAGATTTTGCGTCTTGTGAAGAACGCACTAAAAGAATTTTGAGAGGAGCGCAGGACGTGAAGACATTGGAGTGAGAGGTAGACTTTTTACTTAGACAGGAGAGGCCACATGATAGTACCATTTTGTAAAAGATCCATTCAATCATCAGTACATTTGTGTAGAAGATAGATAAAACTCAACTCCAAAGCAGCTGGATATAGCTAAGAGACATCCAGGTCATCCTCTGTGCAGTTAGGGCTCTGCAGCTTTGCCAGCATTGATGAATCATTTTCATTTGTCTCCTGAAGAATTGCAAGTGTCTGGGTTTGATGGACATCTGAGAAGCCTGGCTGCACGTATACTTAGCATGTTACACTTGTTAAGGAAATGTGCTTTTGAAGTCTGGATTGATTGCCGCTTCCCTAATGCCAGTTTGTGAAGCCATTTTCAGGGTGGACTAGGGTTAAGCTGGGACTCTCTGATCATGCAACAGAAATACAATAAATCACTTGCATTTAAAACTTTTTGAATTTACTATGGTAGCCTCTAAATAAGAGAGCTATTGCATAGCAATACAGTGTGCGCAAAGCTGCTGCCATGCCTGCAGCCCGAGGCCACCTTATATTACGCAGAGCACATCACCCTATAGCTTGCTATGCGCATGTAAGGGCAGCATGGATGCCTCTGCAGTTTTCCATTTCAGATGCCGGGGACCAAGTGTTCCACGGGTTTCTGAATTCTTTTTCGAAGGCATGATTTGGTTCTCAGGCCAGTTTTAAGGTATTTGGCTTGTGAAGTTGCTTTATCTGCCCCCAAATGCTTAGAGGGGCCTGCAGGCGAAGAAGTAGCTCCCATTCCCTGCTCGCACTCCCACCCACCTCTGGTACACGTTAGAAACTGCCAAGATTAAGAATGACCATTGAGCTGGATACATGATTGGTTGAATAACCACAAAAAAAAAGTATGTAGAGACACTGGAGAGGTTCCAGAAACAAGTGACAAAAATGATAAAGGGGCCTGAAAGTAAGCACCGTGAGGAAAGATTGATGGAACTAGGTATGTTCCATCGGAGAAAAGGAGATTAATAGGGGACCTGATAGCAGTTTTCAGGTAGTTGAAAGACTGCCGTATGGAAGGTGGCAGGACATGTGACAATAGGTTTAAACTTCAGCAAACCTGATTTAGGTCAAATCTCAGGGAAAAACTCCTTACTGTAAGAATCTTGGGATAACAGCATAAGCTGCCAGGGGAAGTTATACAGTCTCCTTTCTGGAGGCTTCCCAGAAGATCCTGGACAGGCATCTGAGGTGTGTTAGGAACAGCGAATTCTGAATTTGTGCCAGGAGTTGGACTAAATGAGCCCTGATGTCCTTTCAAGGCCTGTGATTCTTGTTGACCTCGAGACCTTCCTGGCAGGGGGATTTCATGGAGGTAGAATATTATTATCTAATATATATATATATATATATATATATATATAGATATACACACACACACACACACACACACACACACACACACACACACACTCACCAATGAGTGATGGTGGATACGGCAGCTATTCCACTGACTGGTGGTGCACACACACACACACACACACACTCACCAATGAGTGATGGTGGATACGGCAGCTATTCCACTGACTGGTGGTGCATTTTCTCTCGTGGCTGTAAAGACCAATGTTAGACTTGCAGGTCCTGCCACAGTGGTCCCAGGTGTACATGGTGTTAGGGGCTCCTGTACTGACAGGCTGTTTCCTTCAGTCACATTTCTGCTATCATTTGAGCGAGTGACCATTTCTCGTTGTGATGTTGGACTCCATGATTGAGAAGGGAGCGCCACTTTGTCCTAAGTAGTAAATGTGTTAAGTTGGGTTACCCAAGTTGTCACCGTGCTAGGATGCTAGCTCTGGAAAAAATAAAAAGAGCCGTGGACTTTCAAATCCAGAATTCAGGAGCGAGAGCCCCAGTGCTATGGTGTTTCATTCAGAAGTTGTAACAAGAACGCTATCAAGAATCCTTTTCTAAAAGGACAACACTGACAAGTCTCAACAAGCAATGCATACTTTGATCTGTTTTCACAAGGCAAACAGTTTGTTTGGATTTTTTTTAGACATACCAATGGTAAAAATATTTACTCTTTTTAAAATAGAAGCTAGACATAATGGTAATAGCTGGCCCTTTGTGTTTTTTCTTTCATAAATATATGTTTGAAATTACCTAATGTTCCCATATCCCTTATGCATGTTCTCACAGAAGGACACAGGAACAGGGGAGGACAGTGCCAAGAATAGCTTTGAATTTCCTTTCTTTGTTGCTTTATGGTATAGATTTAATGTTAAACAGCCATCAATATATTAAATATCTTCATTCCATTAGCAAAGATAGAAAAGAGAATATCGGTCTTTGTAGAACAACATGGAATTCATATTATTAGTCCACATCAAGAATTGGACTTTCACATGATTCATACATTTTCACACCATCTTATTTGCTTAAAAAGCTGGCTGGATAGGAAGGGTATCATGCTTTCTACTGCAAGGTGTCAAGTTCAAGGTTTGACAGCAAGCCTGAAAGGATCATATTTGGCATGCCCTGTGACCTGACGCAGTAATAAAGGGATGCAGCAAGATGGTATTAGATTTGCCAATGCCTTCTCCAGTGACTGCAGTGTTGGCCTTTTTGTTTGTGGTGTTGGCCTGCACGGACTCACATGGAGGAAGTATCACCTACTTTTAGATGGGTTTGAACCGCTTTTTGTTCCTCCCTGTTGCAATACCACTGTTGCCAGTGCCCGAGTCACTTCAACTCCATCAGCCTTTGAGTCCTCTCTCTCTCATTCACACGTGCCGAGTCTGCGAAATTCCTGAACTAGGCCTACCTCAGAATCCGGCAATTGGCTGACACCCAGCTCCTCCTCAAGTTTGCTTTTTCACGATGCAACATCAGGCAGCGCAATAATTAGCCTTTTGTCTGCATGGGAAAGTGCAGCACTGTGGGATTCGCTGTGTTTGAAGCTATATTGATTAGGGACCAGGTCCACAATTCATATTTAGAGGTAAGCTACACCTGTCTGCTCAGGAGGGTCTACTGAAGAGTGGCTGCTTTGGGACAAGCTGTGAATTTCCTTTCAAGACTAGTGGAAACACACACTGTACATTCAAGACCTAAATTTTTATTCACATACAACCAGCATATAAAAGATGACCTCTTGAGCAATCCTCAAACCAAAACTTTCTGCTGAATTGGAAAGATCATCTTCTGTGGCCACAGAAGTTATGTTTTGGGGTTGTATCAGCGTTACTCCCATTGAACGCTAGATTATCTGCTTCACATCCATTTAACCACAGGAAGGTTATGACAGTGCAGACAACAGTCCGGATTTTACTGGCTGGGAAAACTGTCCTCATAAACTTGACACGATACATCTGGCTCCTTGGCTGCCTTCACTTATGCCCATACGTTCAGTTGGCTTAGTGCCTGCTCACTGGTGGATCAGCTTCTGTGGCTACAGTTCAGAGGATTTTCTGTCTTCTTCTCTCCCCTACAGAAATAAATATATCCTAAGAACTAAAGAACAGGAAGACATGTTTATGGGTTCTGGTAGTTGCAGTGAGAGAGAATATGTTAAGTGTTTAGGAAGCTAAGACCAGCTCAAGTGTCAAACCTTGATTACATCCGTGCACCCATTTCCCTATCGAGACATTTGCATTGTGCTCGTCACCATGATATCAGGGCACTTGTGAAACTTTCAGTAGCGTACATGACATGATACTCTGGAGTGCCGAGGCAGGTACTGAACTGTTGTTAGGACCCTTTTCTTACCCCAGACTTCTCATAGGCTCCCCCTCCAAAACTGTTTCAATGTCAGCAGCACAAATCCAGTTAAAATATATATATATATGTGCAAAGGGAACATACTTTACAGCTGGGAATGAAGACACAGAACTATTTGTGATATTAATGCAAAACACGCATTGTGATGAAAATGTTATTCCAAGTTGTGCTCTACCCCAAGAGCCATCAACTATCCAGAGACGTACATGTTCCAGGGGGTAGGACGTTCAACTTCTGAATCTGCCAAGTCAACCAGCCAGTGCATCACGTGTATTCTGGAGCCGCAGAATATCTGGTTGCATTTTTATGGGCTTTTTGTTTTTGTTTTTGACTGAGGCAGCAAAAGGGCTTGCACTTTACATGATCTGGCCATTCTGCAATTGGAACGATTCCTCATTTATGGGACCTCCTTTCCAAGCTTATATTGCTTGGAAGGACTTTTCAGCCCATAAACAGTGTTAGGATAATCAATTAAAGCCTTCACATTTTGAGCAAGGTCTCCCCACTGCAAAAACTTCCCACATCTTCAAGGTAGAGAGTTGCAGTCTCTTCCAATAGAAAATAAACTTCTACTCCTGAAGCCAATTCTAAGAAAAACAATAAATATCTCAATCAAATGCTTTCATTGGATTCACTATCACTGAGATTGACACTTAGGAACCTTGACATGCAACAGAGATGCTGCTGTCATGTTTCGAGTGGCAGAACAGAGGTGGAAGCTACTGCTGATTCCAATTTTGGGGCTCGGACTGCTCTAATTCAGACAGCAGAAGTACAAACTTCTTAGATAAATATGTAATTTGGTTCCACAGCTGATTAAGAATCATGTTGGAAGCGTATGAATTATTTGCTGGGCAGATACAACGCTTGTAAACCATATGGTTGCAGAGTTTGGGATCTGTGCTGTATTGTGCTGATTTCAAGCATCAATATTTAAATGTATGGTAGGACTGTAGTGAGTGACCAAATCAGGCCAGACTCCTGAACTAATTCATGTCATGAAAGGTATTTGCATGTGAGCGGAGAAAGGGCTCACGCTACTGAGACCACTTTCTACTATTGGCTGGGAAGCACCAATTCTCTAATCAACAAGGAATCCGTAATTAGTCTTGTTCCACTTCTCACCAGTTGTCCAACTCCGCCAAATGCATTTCATAAGCTGGGGCAAGCTCTGTGAATTGTAGGTGATGGAATAATTCATGGAACCCAGTGACATTTTGACTCTGTTTATTCCTCATATTTTAATTGAATTTTGTGGTTCAGACTTGGTTTCAAGCTCTGTGCTCTCAGAGAGTCAGCTAAAGTACGAAACAAAAAAAAGTTATAGTGGGAAAAATCAGATTCTTGATTTCTAGCCAGCTGGTATTGGACAAAAATAGATGCAAAGATTCTTATTGCAAATTTGCCTCTGGAAAGAAGGTTCTTCCCCCTCCTTTTCACTAAAGCCTTCTTGGTAGGAAGGAGAATATGAAAAGAAAACCAGTGGGAAAGAGAGTACTGCTTGTTCCCAGCAAGCAGGTTAAAAGTGTCTAGCAGGTTTGGGGGGCCTGACAAACTCACAGTCGATTATCACAGATACCGCTTAGCAAAGTGGGGCAATTGTCTGTCATTTGGATCCTTGCCCATTGTTCATGTCTGACAGCACGGCCTTCCATTCAGTTATCTCGGGCAAACCCCAGGCACAGGAGTACCAGGCACAGGAGTGCCCATTGCCTTTCTGTGGCACTTCTGTTCACAAGTAAAATTTGCTCCCAATTGACAGCACGTGATCTAAGCCTCGTTCTCTCTGTTGAACTTCAGATAGAAAGCTTTGAAATGCAACATATGCCTCAGTGCAGAGTCGATTGCAGGCAAGCAGTGATATGTTGGGCAGAATTGTGTACGTCTTGCTTGCAGCTACTCTTACATCAAGTAGCGAATAGAGAGACAGATAAGGAAAGTGAACTTTTCACATTATGCTCAGTCTAGTGGGCGCTTCATTGCTAAGAAGTAAAGAGGGGATTTAGGGCCCATGACAAGTACTGGATTAGTAGGATCAGCACAAGAGTAAAAGGACAACGTAAGCCCAGGCTCTTTATACTCGGCACCTCACCCCTCCAGCACTATGACAAGGTCTAGTCCTAAGCAAATTTTGGCATCACTGACAGCGTGCGGCGGTTCTGTGACACGCAGAAATGACGACTAGGGTGAACATCCAGAATCACTCATCTGTGGCTCCAGAGCCCCTCCTTTGCCCAATAGAAGAATGGGCAGGATGAGTATGGAGCTCAGTGCTCAGAGGCTGGCATGAGACCAGCTCCTCAGTCCGGCACAGATCTGGTGCAAGTGCCATATGGCACTTCTGCTTAGAAGTTGTAGAAACCTGCATGTTGCATGACCAGGCATGAGCTGGATCACACTGCATCACTGCTGACAGATGGGTCATGCATTCCCGAAGCATGTAGGAACTGGTGCTAGCCAGGCTGGGGAAGAGATCAGTGAGCAAACAGTTGTTTGCTTTCAAAATGATGACAGTGTATCGTGATGCAAAGCTGAGGATAAAGGAAGACTCTGGCTTAAGGTCAAACTAGATCACACTGCAGACATGTCTTGCTTCTGAGAGCATCCCCACACTCTTCGTTAAGTCCTTGTATCATTTATAACGGCAAATGCACAAAGCCAAGTGTGTGGCTGTCACAGAGAGGTGGTATTGGATAAGTCACCTTGACATGACACAGTGACTTTTTTCTACTAAGACAGTCTATTGTGTGGTATCAAGAGATCATCCTATGCCCTTAAGAGCTGGGGACTGGGTTTTTCCATCTACTCTGTAACGTTTTCTACGGAAAATATTTTTTCCTACTGTTATATTTACTTTTAGATTCAAGTTGTGAAAAGTGACAGAGTTGATTTTATCATAGAAGACTGTTATCACATTTATAGCAAAACCAAGAGGTCCTGGGTATTCTTTATAGGGAGAATTTAAGCCTGTTTACAGCATGAAATTTATAAGTCTGAGCTCTGCTCTTAATATAGAAACTCTTGTAACTTTTAGGTTACTTTCCAGGCAGGATGACTCTACCAGTCTGACAGCTCATGTTTGGACTGCTGCACATTTTAGAACAGGTTATGGAGTGATAAATGCAATGGAAATCTCTTCTAAACCTGTATGTAGACATGCTGAGAGGAAAGACCAAGGAGGGAATGGTATTGCTAGCAGAAGACTTCAGAACGCAAAGGTATCTTTCCAGCGTGATGTAGCGGAACAAAACACCACACGCGGCAGGGTAAGAAACGTGAATCAGGTGCCCGTTCCACCTAGGCAGTGCTTAAAAGAGGTGTGGCAGGGAAAGGGGTTGGTGCCAAGAAAGGCAGGCACAGAGCGCCAAGAATCTGTGGCTAGCCAAGTCCTCAACGCTGCCCAGCCGGTACGTCACTGCACGGGTGCTCTGCTCTGCGGTCCTGAGCCAGCCACGGCAGCATCCCATGGGAGCAACAGTGCCTAGCTAAGCACTGCATTGCTTCCTAAGCCCTGATGGTGCAGGAGAGAGGAAGGCAAACCAGAGGAGGAGAATTAAAGGCCCTGAAGCAGCACAACCTTTGTGTCTTTTCCTACACAACACCTGTCGTGTGCACAGACACAGGCTGCTTCCAGGAGCTGCTGGCCAGTTCTTTGCTCCTCTCCATCCATGTTCTCAGCAAGGCCTCCTATGAAGAAGAAAAGAATGGTCACAATGGGCAGAGGACCAGAGAAACAGCCAACCTAGCAGCCTCCCCTCCTTCCTCTGTGGCTCAGCATGGCGTTCAGGGCCCTTGCTGCCACATCTATTGCAGAGTTGCATGGAGCAGAATGAGTGTATTTCCAGATGGCAGCTGTACCAGCTGCAGAATAAGCATGAGTTTGGATGTGCTCCTTTTCAATGGTGTTATTCCAGTTTATAAACTGATCTGCTTTAATCACAGCTGACAGGCCTGGAAGAGACCTCTTGGGTCATCTAGTCCAAGCAGGAAGGGGGATGCAGTCAAGCAGAAAGGCCCTATACAGTTTTCTAACTCCAAGAATCAAACGGTGCCAGTCACCTGAAAGACGCAGCGTCAGATTTCTTCCAGCAAACCCTTCCTTGTCTTCCATGCTGCTTCACTTGTCCTGCAGCAGCACAGGCTTGACCCCCAAAACACTTGCATCCTGATCAGTTAGACAGAAACTATCAACTAACACATTTGTTTGCGGAATGGATTTACAAATCCCACTCTGGTCTCCTGACAATAGCTGGACAAAACAGGGAGTTTTTCCTGAAACTGCTTGCAGAATCATGCTCCCAGGTCCCTTCAAGCTAAGACCAATGAAAACTTCTTTAGATGGAGTCAGTTTAGATGCAAAAAAAGTTTGTTAGAGGCCCAACCCAAATTGCAGGAATTCATCATCTCTCAAAATCAGGGCCCACAAGAGGAAATAAAAAGCATGGTGATGAAACTCCCAGAGTTACTGAATTGGAAACCGCTAAGGTCACAGTCACGATGTCGAGAGAACAAAAGGGGGGCAAAGATCCTTTTTCCAGCTCATTGCTTTCAGCGTCACCGATGTCTCGCATCTTGCAACTCCCTGTCTCTGCTGTCACTGCAGGATCTATTCTCATCCAGACGTATGCTAGCGAGATACTGACTTCAGCTTCCGAGCGGCCGGTAATGTAGCCTTCCTTGTCCACCCAGTACATTTTGAAACAAGCATGTTGTGCTTTTTTCCACACCGTAACTCATTCATATCCACAAAACACTTGATGGCAAGGGGGTGGAGGGGGAGGGAGGGAAGAAGAGGGGGCAGCTGAATTACTAAGGTCTCTTAGAGTATGATTGCTTATCATTCGCATTGCATTCGTAAGAGATTAGAAATATGGGGATGTGTCTGACCATTAGTTTCAAAGTACAAATCCCCACTGAAACCAGAAATGCTGCCTAAAAACTGACGGCACAATAAAGCACCAGAAGACACCAAAGAGAGGACTTTATGGAAAAGTATAGCTGATAAAGTTGGGAGAAAAATTGAACCATATATAAAGGCCTTGGGAAGGTGAAGCAAGGGACCTAGAGAAGCTAGTGAACAGCTCATCAACAATATACTTGCAATGCTGTCCATGAAGCTTGGCACTGCTCTGGCCCTAAGTGACTAGCTCAAGCCCAGACAGGATGCACAGGATGTTGTGGCAGGGTAGGGCATGAGCCCTGGGTCTCCCAAGCTCCAGGGAAGCATCCTTCTAGTGAGAAGGATGCTTCCAGTGGGCCCATCCTCCCCTCCCAGTGATATGTGGTCCCTGCAGCACAAGGGATACAATTGTCAAGTGTCAAAGTCACCAGGGATTCTCAATATCTCATTAGGTCCTTTCCTTGTCCAAGTCCTGAGAGCCCACGCACTACTGTATTGTGCAAAGAACCGCTACACGATTCAACAGGGACACAAAACAAGATCCAGAAAAGCGCTGAGGGGAGCAGAAGCAATAAAAGCCCATGCTGCTCCTTTCACAGCCAGACCCAGCTCCTCTCTTGCCAGCCTCTAAGGGACTGTCTCCAGGCAGCCTAACAAAAAGTCAGCTACTTCCTACCCCGACTTGCTTTCATCAGAATGCTTTCCCTGATCCGTTTGAACTTCTGCCCATTAAACAAAGGCACTGTTTGCTGTGGCCTGCGCGACAAGTCAGAAGGACATGGTAGGGGACCTACAGATCGGTAGCCATCTGGGGGACAGTGATCACCTAATAATAGAATTCACCATAAGACGTCGAGTGGGTAAGGTAACTAGTAGGGTGAAAGTACTAGAGCTTAGGAAAGCTGATCTCAATGCACTCAGGCGATTAGTCAAGGACGCACTGCAGAGTAGGAGTTTTGAAATGATGGGAGCCCAAGAAGGGGGCTGTGCCTTAAGGAAACGATCCTTCGGGCACAAAGTGAGACGATCCCCGAGCGAGGTAAAAGAGGGAAAGGGACCAGGAGGATTCCCTGGCTGACCAGAGAAATCCAGGGCAGCCTACGGGCCAAAAGGGGAGCACATAAAAAGTAGAAACAGGGAGAGATCACCAAAGATGAATATACCTCCTCTGCTAGTGCTTGTAGGGAGGCAGTTAGACGGGCCAAAGCTACCATGGAGCAGAGGATGGCAACCCAAGTAAAAGACAACAAGAAATTGTTTTTTAGATATATAGGGAGTAAAAGGAAGGCCCAGGGAGGAATAGGACCGCTGCTAAATGGGCAGAAGCAATTGGTGACGGACAGAGGGGACAAGGCTGAACTCCTCAACGAGTTCTTTGCCTCTGTGTTCCTAAGCGAGGGGCACGACAAGTCTCTCTCTGGGGCTGTAGAGAGGCAGCAGCAAGGCACCAGACTTCCATGCGTAGATCCTGAGACGGTGCAGAGTCACTTGGAAGAACCGGATGCCTTTAAGTCGGCAGGCCCGGACGAGCTCCATCCGAGGGTGCTGAAGGCACTGGCCGACGTCATTGCATAGCCACTGGCGGGAATATTCGAACGCTCGTGGCGCACGGGCCAAGTCCCGGAGGACTGGAAAAGGGCTAACGTGGTCCCCATTTTCAAAAAGGGGAGGAAGGAGGACCCGGGCAACTATAGGCCAGTCAGTCTCACCTCCATCCTTGGTAAAGTCTTTGAAAAAATTATCAAGGCTCACATTTGTGAGAGCCCGGCAGGACAAATTATGCTGAGGGGAAACCAGCACGGGTTTGTGGCGGGCAGATCGTGCCTGACCAATCTAGTCTCTTTCTATGACCAGGTTACGAAACGCCTGGACACAGGAGGAGGGGTGGATGTCGTATACTTAGACTTCAGGAAGGCCTTCGATACGGTATCCCACCCCATACTGGTGAACAAGTTAAGAGGCTGTGACGTGGATGACTGCACAGTCCGGCGGGTGGCGAATTGGCTGGAGGGTCGCACCCAGAGAGTCGTGCTAGATGGGTCGGTCTCGACCTGGAAGGGTGTGGGCAGTGGGGTCCCGCAGGGCTCGGTCCTTGGACCGATACTCTTTAATGTCTTCATCAGCGACTTGGACGAGGGAGTGAAGTGTACTCTGTCCAAGTTTGCAGATGACACAAAGCTATGGGGAGAAGTGGACACGCCGGAGGGCAGGGAACAGCTGCAGGCAGACCTGGACAGGTTGGACAAGTGGGCAGAAAACAACAGGATGCAGTTCAACAAGGAGAAATGCAAAGTGCTGCACCTAGGGAGGAAAAATGTCCAGCACACCTACAGCCTAGGGAATGACCTGCTGGGTGGCACGGAGGTGGAAAGGGATCTTGGAGTCCTAGTGGACTCCGAGATGAACATGAGCCGGCAGTGTGACGAAGCCATCAGAAAAGCCAATGGCACTTTATCGTGCATCAGCAGATGCATGACAAATAGGTCCAGGGAGGTGATACTTCCCCTCTATAGGGCGTTGGTCAGACCGCAGTTGGAGTACTGCGTGCAATTCTGGGCGCCACACTTCAACAAGGATGCGGATAACCTGGAGAGGGTCCAGCGAAGGGCAACTCGTATGGTCAAGGGCCTGCAGACCAAGCCCTACGAGGAGAGACTAGAGAAACTGGACCTTTTCAGCCTCCGCAAGAGAAGGTTGAGAGGCGACCTTGTGACTGCCTATAAGTTCATCACGGGGGCACAGAAGGGAATTGGTGAGGCTTTACTCACCAAGGCGCCCCCGGGGGTTACAAGAAATAGTGGCCACAAGCTAGCAGAGAGCAGATTTAGACTGGACATTAGGAAGAACTTCTTCACAGTTCGAGTGGCCAAGGTCTGGAACGGGCTCCCAAGGGAGGTGGTGCTCTCCCCTACCCTGGGGGTCTTCAAGAGGAGGTTAGACAAGTATCTAGCTGGGGTCACCTAGACCCAGCACTCTTTCCTGCTTATGCAGGGGGTCGGACTCGATGATCTATTGAGGTCCCTTCCGACCCTAACATCTATGAATCCATGAATCTCTGACATAGATTCTTCTACAACGCCTTGTAGCATACTGCTGCCTGGACTTGGACCCCACTAGCAGACACGGGTTTGTTAAAAAGCCAGGTGAAGCCTGGCCACAGCGCTGGAGCCACTTCTTATTCTGATTTTTCAGGTTAGTTTTCTTAAACTTGATATAATTTGTTCAGATAAATAGGGCCTGAATCTGCCAGCTGTTTTATAAACCTCCATTTTTTCACAAATTTACATTTCCCTCCAGATTTTCAGCAAAGAATCTCTATTATCTAAGGTTCAGAATTCACTTTCGTGCTCTGTCCAAAAAAAAAAAAAAATCCACTTTGCAGAAAATAGGACATGTTCTAGAATTATTTGTATTGCAATGAGCATAAAAAATAACCATGAACATTGTTTTAAACAATGTTTTCCACTTTGTTTTCTACACGAACACTTCTCTGTCTTTGGCTCTGCAATGAGTACCTCAAACATCTCTCACTTGGTCAGGACAATGAAAAGCTTAAACTTATTAGTTTCCTGCTACAGCAGTGATTCTCCACCTTTTTTTATTCAATGCACTCTTGGATAGACTTGAGGCACCTCCCTGGAAAATACCAGCTTAGTTTTCAGGCAAGGTTCTTTGGCTAGATGTGATATCTTTTATTAGACCAACTGAGTAGTTGGAAAAAACGGTTCTTAGCAAGCTTTTGGGAGCAGTCACCCTTCTTCAGACTTAGCGAGTCTCTGCTGTTCTGCGACTCCAAGGAACGAGAGAAGCAAGAAGTGCAGCAGGATGTCAGTGAGAATGTAAACAGGTGGAAATTAGAAAGACAAAAGGAAAAGCAGGGAACAGATGTGGGTAAAAGCAGTGGGGAAGGCCAAAGATAAGTAGGGGAGATACTGCAGAGGTAGTGATTCAAGGTAAAAAAGAGGCCGTCTGTGAAAGGGGAAATAGCTGGAAATGAGCTTAGTTTTCACTTGTTTTTTTAAACTATAGAAAAATACTAAAGCAATTCTTCCATTGCGAGGAACTCGGAAAGACCACAGCAGATCAGAGTATTTTTGACACTATGGATTTCTATTTGAAATCTCTGGGTTTATCTTATGCATCATGTCTGTAAACCCAACAGTACTCACAACATGCGACACCCTGCCACACCCTTGAAAGGATCGTAGGGCACCCCAGTGCCAAACCACCCTGGTTGAGAATCACTGCGCTCGGAGGATACAGGAAGTAAAAAGAACAACCACTGCCTGCTCTGCTTGGTACAGATGAGAGATAACAACGTCTCTGAGGACTACTACGCTGTGGTCTTTTGTGTGCATTGCAGGGTTGTGCAAATCAAGGCGAGATTTTCTGCATGGTGCCAACCTTCCTGTTTCCTGCAAAGCTATGGGTGTCTGCCTACTGGAGGCACACTCAGAAACGCCCAGTTATAGAAATAGGAACCTCTATATTCAGAGCATCCCAGATCTTTCCACAGACCTTAGATGTTTCAGATAATGAATATCATCAAGCACAAATTAAATTAACAATATTTCATAGGAGCTGAAAATAAGCTATTAATTTCTGTTCCAGTCTTCCACAGAGCCCTGAAACTAGCACTATTCTCAGCACTTAATATGGGCACCACTGCAGTATGCTATGACGGTGAACACATAGATGGTTATTTTACTAAGTTTGTGCCCATGTCCTGCGAGACAAATAACCTTTTAATTCCTGGACTAAAATACTGTGCAAGCCATATATGTAATCGTGTGCACATAACATCTCTCATTTCTCCCCACGTGTTCCCAGTGTCTAGAGCACATTTCTGTTGGGCAGCCATGACATGGCTTCATTATGTAAAGCTGCTGCTAGGAATATCAAAACACATTCAAGCTTTAACTAAGACAATGTGTTTCAGAATTTGCTTTCTTTGGAGCAGGAATGTCCCCATAAAAAGGCATGATCTGTGCTAGACTGTGCTGCCCAATCATCTGCAAACACTGCATGCTGTGCCCTGGAGTAAACCCTTCATTCTCCTAAACCAGACTGGTGTGGATTTCTACTGTGCACGCAAAGAACGTTTTGGAAAGATCCTAAAGCTACAAGTAGCAAACCTGTGCTTGGATGTGTATTGCACATGGGTTATGCAGATGGGTGCCCTGGCTCTATAGCACAGAGCCCATTCACTATGCATATGTCCTGAAAGCCAGGTCTGCTGCTCTGTCCATGGCTTGTCCCACCGATGACCTCTACTGAGCAGTAGCACAGATAGGGCTTTGTATGTAGACTCCCAGGAAAGGGCATGCTTTATTCACCCAAGGAACCTTGTCTGCTTTATTCACAAGCACCTTTCTTGGAGCCTTCCCCCGCTAGAGATGGTGGCAAAGCTGGGACCTGTCTTCCAGGAGTCCCTCGGCTGGGAGCTGGTTCCAGGTTGAGGGACCAGGGATGAGAATGATCTGCCACAGTGCCTGGCACCAGCTCCCCTGTTCGGCACTGACAACAAGTTAGCATGCGCTTCCTGGGCCCTACTGGCAGCCTGCAAAGGAGCTGGGTGTAGCAGAGCCATGTGACACTATCCACCCCAGCAGGAAAGCTGTTCAGACAGCCTTATTACCCGACACACGTGCCCCCTTTCAGGCAAGCTCCAGGCCTGCTCTGTATTCTGGCATGGACTGGGAATATAATCAGACAGCATCTTCAACCTCGCATGCATTCACTCAGCTCGGTTCAGGAGACAGCCTCTGCTGGTGCCACACTTCGGCCCCAGAAGCTCCCGTGAACTGGCACATGCACTGCCTTTGCATCAAGGCTGCAGGCTCTGGCTTCTTAAAGGTCCCACCTTATTCTCCCCAGCTCCCAAGAGCTGTCCTGTTCCACACCATGGGATGTTTCAAGGCATAGCAACATTGCAAAGAGCAGTACTGGGGACACACTGGAAATACCGCATCGGTGCCCTCTCTGTTCTGTCTGTACTGCCTCAGACATCACTGCCTTATTTCTTTGGCCATGTGCTTCTGACAGTTTTGTAAACACCTTTATAGCTATAGTGGGACTTGTACCTGGCTCTTCCCTTAAGTAATCTAAAGATGTATTAAATCTTGGATTAAATGATGAAGAGTAAATTATTTTGGCACCGCGTAGCAATTACTTTCCCGAGTATGAAACCAGACTCAAACTGTTGAATTACAGCTGCACAGCCTGCTGGAGACCATGAGTTACTCATCATGAAATAAAGACTATTCTATTTATTTGCCAAAGAAAACAATTTGGAGTGAGATAAAATATACTGAAAATATGCTATTGCTAGAGTATAGACCAGCAGAACTTCATCACCCCAAATACAGTGTCCAGTTCAGCTCATTCCATTGGCAAACAGACACAGTGGAAGAAAGAGTTCAAAAACAGGTGACGAGAATAATGGGGAGCTTGAAAAAAAAACTTCTATACACGGCAAGTCAGCAAACATCAGGCCCATCCAGAGAGGAGATGAGTGAGAAGGGACATGACAGAGGCCTGAGCATACTGCATGAATAGCACAAGGAAGGTAAATACCGGCTCCTTTTCATCCTCTGACAACACAACAAACAATAAGCTCAATGGAACTAAAGGGCAGCAAATTTGAAACTGTTAAAAGAAATAAATTGATTACACTATGCAAAGTGAAACTGTAACTCTCTTGCTGATGTATCATTAAGGATGCAAAGGTAGCAGGATGAAAAAAAGGATTAGATATTTCTATTGATAAAAGCAGGAGATTTAAACCTTCCTGTTTTAGAGTATAAACCATTTGATAACAGGCAGGGAACAGGGAGAAACTTCCTATATGAGACGGCTGTTCCATAAATGGTCTGCTGTTGCCCTGTTTTCCACCTTTCTCTGAAACAGCTGGAACTAGCTGCCGCCAGTGACAAGACAGCAGATTGCAGGCACAGCAATTTCTAGGGTAGCTAAACCAAGGGCCTGAGCTGCTTCTAGGGTAGTAATAAATTGGCATGGGACTGGAGCTGTAATATTGAAACGAAACAACATGGCAGCCAGGTAGCAACCTTTGTTCCATAGAGTAAAATCCAGCTTTTTGCATCACCAAAGGAGAGGCACGAACCTGGTCTCTAGGGTGGAACAGATGCCCTCTATGTCTGTGGGGCTGCACATGTTATTTTCCGAGCATGCAACAGCCTTGAGCAGCACATCTTCTTTAATTAAAGTAACGTTCTGAGAGTGAAATTGCTCTGTGACAAGAATAAACAGCCGAAGAAAAGCTGTAGTGATTAGCCTTCAAGGGACTTGCATAATATGATGCTAATGAGATGCTGAATATCAGAGTCACTTCTTCAGAAGGGGGCTTTTAGCAATGAGCATTTAGCCATTTAACAAATGGCTTAACTGCTGTGAAGAGGCAAGTGATGCCATGGCATTTCACTATGAGAAGACAGGCGCGCAGATCTGGCAATCTGCTCTAGCCACTGGTTTCAAACCCCTTCTCTTTTCCTTCCTGACACCTTTGATAAACTGAAAAAACAGCTTCTAAATTGTTATTCCACTGTAAGATGCCCAGGATGAAGCTGCTCTGCTGCTCCTTCCACATGTGCATGTAGAGCGAATGAATGCCAGTGTTACTGTTGGACCTAGGGAGCCCTAGCCTGGGCCGGGACCCCACGATGCTGCCACTCAGGTTCCAGCCAAGGAGGATGGACACCCTGGGCCAGCACCAGGCTGATCCCTCCTCAAAAAGACAGACAATGATAGCTAGCACTGGTACTACAACCTCTCTTGAGGAGGGCAACAGAAAGCAGTGATTACTGTAGTTGCAGCGGCCCCTTTATGGAAAATTCACCAGCTGGGTTTCAAACATGCAGGGATTGGGAAGGAATTGGTTGGTTCCCCCTAAAGCATTACCAGAGGGGACTGTACCTACCATCTCACAACATCCCTCTCTCAGGGCACCAAGTGATTCAACGCACCAGGCAAAGATTGATGTGGAAGTGCTTAGAGTGATGAATTTCATGTTTGCTTCGGGGTCGCGGTTTCTTTGACTGCCGTAACAGGCTTGCGTATCAGTGACCGAAACTCTGAATCCGAATCGAATCAGAGGACCCTTTAATCTCTCTGAATCAAATCGGAACTCTCCGAATCGACCCTCCGGTTATAAACTCCTGCAAGACCGTTTCAGGCTGGACACAAGGAAGAATTTCTTTACTGTCCGAGCCCCCAAGGTCTGGAACAGCCTGCCATTGGAGGTGGTTCGAGAACTTACTTTGAACACCTTCAAGAGCAAACTGGATGCTCATCTTGCTGGGATCCTGTGACCCCAGCTGACTTCCTGCCCTTCCTTTGGGCAGGGGGCTGGACTCGATGATCATCCAAGGTCCCTTTCAGCCCGAATGTCTATGAAATCTGTGACATCTATGAAATGTGTCAGTATGGCAATATCGGTCAGCCTGTCAAGGGGTGGGAAAAGCCCAGGATAAGAGGAAAGCAGCCCTGAAGCAGCTGCCCATCCCAGAAGAGCCATTCAGAAGGTGTCTGTGGATATTGTGGGGTCCCTTAGCAAGGCCACCCAGTTTGAAAGAATTCCATTTGGCTCTCAACCAAAACCAGCAGTCCTCTCAGATTACCAGCTCCCGAGCAGCACGCAGACATCAAGGAGGTGATGCAATCAAACACTCAGGTGTTTTCCAGTCAACCTCACTGCACCAGCATTGCTGCTCACTGGTGAACGTGGAACTACGCCTCTCAGTAGGAGACGTGCTAAAATTGGGGGTTGATTTATTTGTCAAATAGCCCAGAAAGACAGGCCCTTGAATTATGGGTAGATCCTAGAATATTCAGTGCTAAGTGTCTAATGCAGACCTCATGCCTAGGACAGAGGAGTTGGTGGACATACCGTGGGGCGTGCATATCACCCGTGTAGCTTGACATCTGCCAAGGCAGTTACCTTTGGTCCCTGAAGCTGGACTGGAGTCTGTCTTCACCACCGCAGTATGGCTTGTTGAGCTCCTAGTCTTTACCTTTTGGACTAAGCGGGGAACCCATTTCAGTGTCTAGTAGCTCAGCATACTGAGAGAAATGAAGGAATGTGCCCGGCATATGTTGATGGCATTTCAGACAACCTGGATGGATAAACGACCCCAAGTCATGAGGGTGTTTGACCATGGCAAAGAGAAGGGACTGGTGGAAGAGTGCGCAGTAGGGAAGGCAGCAGAGGCTCATCTGGGACAAAGGAGGAAGAGCTGGTACAAAGAACACACCTACAAAGGTGGGGGCTTTGACGACCAGTTTGCTGCCTAAGCCAGGAAAGGGAAGATTTCACCATGTGGTCCAGACAAAGTAGTACCTAAGGGCTTTCCACACATTAAAATGAGCTATAATTCATTTCTAGTGAACTTTAACTTCAACAAACTGTGATCACCAAAGCCACATCAAGCAAGAGCCTGGGCAGCATACTGATGCAGACTAGTGCTAAAGAGGAACATCCCGTTGCATCTCTGTGTAAAAACAGGCTTCACTGGAGAAAACTATCCAGCTACAGGAAAGATGTGTTCTGCACCTCGTGGGGCTCTTATGAGAGTGCAGCTCTGCACTGCCCTCCCTGTTTCTTGCAAACTTCACAGAATAGTTCAAATTTGAATGGCCCAAACAACCCACTCTGCCAGATTGCTATGACTAACACCAACTGCTAATAAAATGCTGGGACTGACCAAGTTCACCAGAGCTGCAGGCCTTTGTACGCTCCCGTGCTAACTGCAGTTCCTGGTGGCCAGTAGAGATCTGTCATGCTCATTATTCTGAGACTGGCACAACAAAGAACTGATACGGGTAAAGGCTCTGCTCCACGCTCTCACACTGCCCCGCGTCACATTTTCATTTAAGGTCACCACACTCGGACAGCTGAGAACAGCCTGCCTGTATTCATCCGAATGCCTTTTGTGCCGGATCTTGAAGACGTTTCCTTATAAAAAAGCATCAGCGAGACAAGAGCATTCCTACTGCACCCGTTAAAATCCCAGCCAGCCAAGAAAGAACAGGATCAGCATAGCTCATTTACGTAACGCACGAATATGGAAAGCTTCCGAGCATCGCTTGGTCAGAACTGCAGCACACTACAAACAAAGCAAGTATGGATTGACCTGCTGATTGACTGTCTCCTGACCGAGTTCTTTGTGCATGATTGATTTCACTGGGAGTCCATGTGGCAGAAACAGTTAAAAAATATTTACAGAAGACTGAGTTCTACAGTCAATCAGTAATGAGTTGACTTGCATGACCCATTTATTTGTAATCCATGGGTAGGATACTGGTTTTCTCTAACTGTGTCATAAACAAGGGACTATGAAGCATTGCTATACAAAATGTCTCAATGAAAGGAGACTGTCTCATATTTTGTAGCACCTGACGAAGTAGGCAGTTGCTTACAAAAGCTCATGCCTTTCTGAACAAGTTAGTTGATAAAGGTGCCACACTGCCCCGCCTTCTGCCAAACTTCAGAGTAACACACTAGCTACCTCTCAGTACATATTCTTTAAACCAGACGACCCTTCCCTCTTTGTATGTAAAATAGGGCTGGATGTAGTTGTGCGATCATCACGCATTCAATATCCTTCTACCCTTCCAGTCAACATCTATTTGGCCAAACGTTCTCAGTGTCTTCACTCTGCGAAGCGTGTGCAAGTTAAAAATGTAAATCCCATCACATATCACATAGGTTTAAGACTGGAGCCTTCAGACAACATTACACAAGGTAACTAGGATCATCACTACATCACAACTTTCTGGAAATTCCTTTACTTAATTGGAAGTGATAAATCTTTCAGCACAAAACATATCCAGGTAAGAGACAGGGGCCCAGATAGTCCTGGGATTAGGGGGCGGTGCATACACCTTCAGGAGGCCTTAAATGCCTCTATACTAATGCTTGTAGTATGGGGAACAAGCAGGAGGAACTTGCCCTCCTGCTAGCTAACACAAACCCAGACATAGCGGGGCTCACAGAAATGTGATGGGATCCAACGCACAACTGGGCGGTGAACATCAAGGGCTATGGGCTGTACAGAAGGGACAGGACAGGGAGGAAAGGCGGGGGCGTAGCACTCTACGTCAAAGAACAATTCACATCCTCCACGAGCAGCACAGGGTCAGAGGAGGGGCAAGCTGAAGTGCTCTGGGTTAGAATACAAGGGGGTCAGGGAGAAAGGGATTTAACAGTGGGGGTCGGTCTACTACAGACCACCCAACCGGGGGGAAGAGCTGGACCGAGAATGTTCAGGTCGGCTCGCGGAGGCAGTTAAGTCAAAGGACGTGGTCATCCTGGGTGACCTGAACTACCCGGACATCTGCTGGGAGGAGCAGTCAGCCAGGTGTGACCGCTCACGTAGGTTCCTAGCCGAGATACAGGACCTCCACCTAACCCAGGAAGTGCACAGTCCCACCAGGGGAAATGCCCTGTTAGACCTGGTCCTGGCCACGGGTGATGCCCTGGTGACCACCTGCGTGACAGGAAGACAGCAGCCCTAGACTTCAGGAGGAACAATTTCACTGAGCTAAGGAGACCAGTCGGGGAGGCACTGAGGTCCTGGAGGGGTGGGGAGTTGGGAGTCCGAGAAGAGTGGTCATCCCTGAAGGAGATGATCCTTCAAGCCCAAAGAGTGGCAATCCCAACACAGATCAAAGGGGGCAAGAGTGCTCAGAAGCTCCCATGGCTCACCAAAGGCATCCAGGAACGTCTCCAAGCTAAAAAGGAGGCGTGCACCCGGTGGAAGGGAGGACTATGCCTCCGTTGCTCGGGATTGTATTGGGGCGGGCGGGAAGGCCAAGGCGGAGATGGAACTGGGACTAGCGACCCGGATCAAGGATAACAAGAAATCCTTTTTTAAATACATAGGGGGTAAAAAGAAGGTACCAAATAACGTGGGGCCTCTGCAGGACATGCTAGAAAATCTGGTGGTCTCACCAGATGACAAAGCTAACCTATTTAACAATTTCTTTGCCTCCATTTTTCTAAGCAGAGACCAGGTCATCCCCTCCACCAGGATCCCCGACGGACCCAGGCGGGGCGCACCCAGGCCCAGGGTCAGCGAAGGCCTAGTCTGGGAACTTCTGGAAGGACTGGACGTGTTCAAATCAGCAGGTCCTGACGATCTTCACCCCAGGGTGCTGAGGGAATTAGCAGAGGTCATTGTGGGACCCCTGGTATGGCTTTACAAGCACTCGTGGTGCTCTGGTGAGGTGGCAGAGGTCTGGAAAAGGACCAATGTGGTCTCCCTTTTCAAAAAAGGGAGGAAGGGGGACCCAGGAAACTACAGGCCTGTTAGTCTTACCTCGGTCCTGGGGAAGCTCTTTGAGAACATTATCCGGGAGCACATCTGCGAGGGGCCGGCAGGGGGATCATGCTGAGGGGCAACCAACACGGGCTCATTAGAGGCAGGTCCTGTCAGACCAACCCGGTGGCCTTCTACGACCAGGTCACAAAATCCTTGGATGCAGGTGTCGCGGTGGACGTAGTCTTTCTGGACTTTAGGAAGGCCTTTGACACTGTCTCTCACCTCATTCTCGTTAAAAAATTAGGAGATTGTGGTGTCGACCCCTACACAGTCAGATGGGTCACCAATTGCCTGGAGGGCCATACCCAGAGTGGTGGTGGACGGGTCTTTTTCGACCTGGAGGGCTGTGGGCAGTGGGGTCCCCCGGGCTCAGTCCTCAGACCCGCGCTGTTCAACATCTCCATCAGCGGCTTGGACAAGGGGGTAAAAAGCTCCTCGTTCAAATTTGCTGATGACACTAAGATGTGGGGGGAAGTGGGCACGCTAGAAGGGAGGAATAGGCTGGTATCAGACCTAGACAGGTTCCAGGGGTGGGCGGATGAGAACAGGATGGGTTCAGCACTGACAAGTGCAAGGTGCTGCACCTGGGGAGGAAGAACCAGCAGCACACCTACAGGCTGGAGAACTCCCTTCTCATCAGAGCAGAGGCAGAAAAGGATCTTGGAGTCATTATTGATGCCAAAATGAACACGGGCTGACAGTGTCGGGACACGGGCAGGAAGGCCAGCCGCACCTTGTCGTGCATCCACAGATGCCTCCTTTTGAGCAGGTCCAAGGAGGTGATCCTCCCCCTCTGTGCGACACTGGTCAGGCCGCAGCTGGAGTACTGCGTCCAGTTCTGGGCGCCGCACTTCAGGAGGGATGTGGCCAGCATGGAGCGAGTCCAGAGGAGGCCATTCGCATGATCTGGGGGCAGCAGGGCAGGCCCGACGAGGAGAAGCAATGGGACCTGAAGCTGTTCAGCCTTCACAAGAGAAGGCTGAGGGGGGATCTAGTGGCTGTTTACAAACTAGTCAGGGGGACCAGCAGGCATTGGGGGGTGCCCGTTCCCCCGAGCGCTGCCAGGAGTGACAAGAAATACCGGTCACAAGCTGGCAGAGGGCAGATTCAGACTAGATGTCAGGAGGCGCGACTTCACTGCCAGGGCGGCTAGGATCTGGAACCAACGTCCAAGAGAAGTGGTGCTGGCTCCTACCCTGGGGGTCTTCAAAAGGAGGCTCAATAATCACCTCGCCAGGGTTGTTTGACCCCAGCGCTCTTTCCTGCCAGGGCAGGGGGTCGGACTTGAGGATCTGCTCGGGTCCCATCCGACCCGACCAACTATGAAGCTATGAAACTATAATGTAAATTCAAGCTGATATTGTGAAAAAACCCACTTCTGATGTTACAGAAGTAACACTCTGCTTTTTCTTTTTGATCTTCCCAAATCAAGCGCAACCCAACACAAGGCAAAGACATGTGGGATGCCAGCCGTGGTCACGCACCTACCATTTGCCTCTGTGCAGCTGCTCAGCGGATGCCAGAACAAGTCGTGCCCCGGCCCAGACTAAACCTATCAGCCCCGCCGCTCCCCGTCATGACAGACCCAGATGTGAAGCCAGTGGCGGAGCTCGTGGGGCAGCCCGACCGCAACGTGGGCGGGGAGGTTCGGGCAGTGCCGCAAGGACCGTGCCCGGCCAGCCGGGCCCTTCCCGCCCTGCCCCGGGGTGTGCAGCGCCGGCCACCGGCCCCGCGGACACGCAGGGCACTCAAGGAGCGGGGCCCGGAGCCCCGGCAAGGGAGGAGCTCCTCGTCGGTGCAGCGTGCGGGACAGGGGCCAGCGGCACAAGGAGCTCCTCAGGCAGGTGTCGGGGCGGCGGGCGCGGGCCGGGGCCGGGGCCGTGGGCGGGGCGGGAGCCGTGCCGGGGCCGGTGCGGGGCGCGGCGCTAGGACCCGGCGGCGCGGCGGCGCGCGGGGCAGGTCGCAGCCCGCGAGGCGAGCGCTGCAGGAGGCGGCGGCGGCGGCGGCGGCAGCGGCCACGGCCACGGCCACGCTCGGCGCCGCGGGACCGGCGGGAGCCGCAGGTGAGGGCGCGGGCGGCGGGACGGGACGAGACGGGACGGGGCGGGGCGGGGCGGGCGCGGGTCCGTGCGGAGCCTCCCGGGCGAGCCCCGCGTGCCGGCCAGCGGCGCCCCCGCCTCCCCGCCCGCAGGGCTCCGCTCCGGCTCCGGCCGCATCCGCCCGCGGGCAGCGCCGCCGTTGCGCGCCCGCAGCTGGAGCCGGAGCCCCCGGCGCGGCGCGGCGCGGCGCGGCGGGGAGGACGCCCGCACGTGCCCGGCCAGGCTCGGTGCTGCGGCGGGGCGCCGTGCGCGGGGTACCGGGGCGGGCAAGGTGAAGCGTGTCAGGAGACAGCTGGCACTGCCCGCCGCTGCCAGGGAGGGCTCCCGCACTCGTGCCGCCGCGGGAGAGGGCCACGCTCGCACGGGCCGGGCCGGGCCGGGCCGGGCGGACGTGGCGCGTGCGGGGTCGGGACTGACCCGCGCCAGCGAGAGCGGTCTGTCCCCGCGCCAGGAGGACCCCGCTCAGCCCACCCAAGCCAGAGCCGCGCCGCGCCGCGCCGCGCGTGTCAGCCCGGCTGCAGCAAGGGGGACCTCTGCTGGCAAGTGCCCCCGTCCCGACAGGAGCGGCCGTGCTCGAAGCAGGGTGTAAAGTACCCCGTCCTGCTCCACACGCACACGGGACCTGCCCCCCACCCTCCCCGCAGAGCCCCCGGCGCTGGGGCGTGCCAGGGCATCCGCCGAGCGCACCCGCACCTGTTGCAGGCGGAGAGCACAGGGCGCTTTGTGCAGGGGCGGCGGAGGGTCCGCGATTAAACTCCCTCGGCAGGATTTAGGCCGTTCCTGCCTTCGCTCAGAACTCGTAATACCCATTAGCACCAGATGTTCGCTCGCATGGAGCGACTGTGCCCGCTGACGCAGGCAGCTGAGCGAGTGCAGATGACCTCCTTTACATTGGGAGCCTGCGGAGGGGAATCCCACCCCCCGCCAGGTCTCGCCTAGCATTGCCCCCAGGACCCGGCAGCGCGGGAAGGTCGATGGCTTGTCAGCGTCTGCACTGAAGGCAGCCGCCAAGTCATTGAGAGTGACATCGTGCAAGCTGCATGGGGTTTCTGTCAAGACTAATGGACAAGGAAGTGAAGGTTTACCTCACACTGAGGCCCAAGTCAGTGGAGTAGGTGTTAGTGTGTGTTTGTTTCTTCTCTGTAGGAAGAGCTTAATGTCTCAATGCAAAAAAACTGTAGTTGAATCAGGAGCAGATGGGTCTTGCTGCAGTCCCTCAGTCAGAATCCTAACAGAAATATGTAACTTGTCAGCCCGTGGTGGTCGTAACCGAGTTCAGTCGAGTCAACTACTCCTGCACGACATGCTGGCACAACTGCGCGTGCACACACACATGCAGAGCTGGGTTTAGAGTCAAAAAGGCAAAAGAGCTCACTGTCAGACTGGGAAGATGAGGCAACGTATCCTGCTCAGCCAGCAACAAACCAGTAAGGAGATAAACAGTAGCAAGGAATTATCATGTAAATCCCTTGCTGCTCTTTATCAGTAGCAGGGAACATGTGTAAATTAACACCATCCTTGTCCCGGTCCTGCCTCACACCTGGAACCTGCACACTTGAAATAAGTTCCCAAAAAGGCTTGTGTGGGGCAGGCGGGGTGGAGAGCTCTTCACTACGAGGAGAATATTCTGAAGAGATGTAACAGGGGCAGGAACTGCTGAATGACATGCAAGGGAAGTGAATGTTTTGAGTAACTCCTCCCCACAATACCCGCAAAGGAAACCACAAGAAAAATTAAGAAACAGATAATCTGTTAAAAGATAAATACTCTTTTTCCTCCTCACACCCTAGACAGATACTTCAGTTATATTCCAGAGAGGACTAGAGGTCGATTTAAATAGCAACACCATCTGCAGTTACACTAGTTAGAGGAAAAGGCAGCTGAAAAGTCTGCAGATATCAATGGTGTAGTTTCTACAGCAATCGTGGTGTGGCCTGTCTCAGTGCAAGTAGCATTTTATATTGCTGTTACATTCCATGGTTTATATTACAAGGTATTTGCAAATATGGCCAAGTTACAATTGCAAATTAGGATACACTGCAGAGATACTTCCACAGTGCATGGGTCCCACAGCATGCCTGCGTGGCAGCATGCTCTCATGTGACACCTTTCACTGCCTAAAGCCATAGTCGAAGGCCAAGTGCAAGAAGTGGGAACTCCCCGACCAGCACTCTGCTGGCCACCCACCCCTCTTTGGGCATGACTGGTTTGGAAATAATCCAGTTGGTAATTAGGAAGGAAGCTGCCCTTGGAGGGCCTCCGTGTCTGAGGGCCAAAATACACACTCCAACCATCCCTACACATGTCCCAAGCCTTGCAGATTTTGCTCGCAGCTGTGCTAAGCTCGGGCCTGAGGCCAGGCCCAACTCGTCACAGTATTGAGCCTCTTTCTGCCCTGGTAAGGGCCACACTCATACCTCCCCCCTCTCACACTCCTGCTCTCACCCCGTCTCTTTCATCCCACCCTTCCTGGGCCTCACTCCTACTGCCCCTTCTCTCCTGGGGACCACATGCACCTTGCCCTCACCCCGAGGGTCCTCAGGCTTGCTGCTTTTCACTCCCTGGCCAACAAGTGCACAGCCTTTTGGGCATCTCTCTCTGCCCTCATCAGCACAAGCTCTGGGCTGCTCACTAAATGCTGTGCTGACTCTGCCCCGGTCTCCTCCCTGGGCAACTCCCCCAGCTGCTCTCCAGCAAGGGGCTAATGGCTCACCCCCTTCTCCTTGCAGCTCCTCCTCTGTTGCCCTCTAATTGGGCTTGGGCACCTGAGGGCTTCCCTGGGCCTAACCCAGGCCCCTGTGCTAGCAGGGCCTTCACCCAAGCTCCTGCCCACAGGGCCTGAACTCATGCCCCTCACTCACAGGGCTTCACCCCTCCCACTCTCTACTCTGGGGTCAAACACCCAGGAGGCTCAGATGCTGTTTGTCGGCATGCCTGGCCCAGAGTTCGCCCCTTCTCACCAGGGCCTCGACTGCTCATCTTACGGGGTCTTCCACCCCTTCGGGCTCAGGCGCGTCTCAAAGCTTACCTGGCCTTCACCACACCCCTTCAGGGTCGTGCACCCCATTGGGCTCAGATGTCCCCTATGGACTTCCCCGGCCCCACTACTCCCTCTCCAATGTTACCACATAGCCTAGTGGGTGGGAGGGGGAGGGCTTAGGCACCCGGACCTACCTTTCACCGGGAAGGTCCTCAAACCTGGCATTTCAATGGCCCTGCCCCACCAGAGGCCGGACCACCAGCTCTCCCGGCCCCAGCAGGGTGCAGCTTTAGGCCATGCCCAGGACCACTGGGGCCTCCTCCTTCCCCACCCATATCTCTACGCTGGTCTTGGAGCAGCAGTTCTTCCCGGCAATGTTACTTCCACGGTGCCTGGCAGCAAGTGCTGCCTCCCGCCCTGGGACTTAAAATGGCCACTCGTTAGGGCTGGGCCGCACCTGCCTGCTGCCTGACCCAGGTCTTAAAGTGGCAGAGCCCTCACACTGCTCTGACACCCCACCCCCCTCCAGTGTTTATCGGGAAGGCTTTTCCCTGCTGCTCCCAAACACAAGCTCCCCCAAAGCCTGTGATAGCCCCGAAGTGGCGAGCACCCCACTGGTGCTGCGCCACACCGCAGAAAGTGTGGGCTCGTGACTTCAGGTCCTTTGGAAGCCCCCTTGGTGCACGAGACATTCTCCTCTTGGGCTGGTTTAAGATCAGGAGCAATACTGAGGAAGTCAAGGTTATGCTGGTGTGAATGGCAGAGAGAGCAGCTGCTGACAGGGTGAATCATTTTAGACAAGGTTGTGCTTCCACAGGACTCTGCTCACCTCAGAGTGAGTTTAGCCACTCAAAAATATGTGAAGTACTTTATGAGTCAAGATTGTTTTTTTTCAAGTTTGCAGACTGTGTAAGAGGCTAAATGAGATCAAAATAAAGGAGGTACTTAAAACGATTACTGTAAGATCAAGCATGGACTTTTGCACCCAAACACTCCATTCTTCTAAGGGTTGTAAGAACCTGAAACCAGGGGCTTGGGATGAATGTGCCTGCTCAGCCATACCAGGGTCTGTGTCTGCTGAATTACGGTTTGTAAGAAATAGGGATTGTGACTGTGTCTGTGCATTTGGGAAACTCACAGTTGAGCGCAGGCTACCATGTGCGGTGATATCTAGTGAAGGCATAAAGAGAGATGAAAAGATGTTGAACCTAACGTGTGAAGTGTTTTAAATCCCCCGAGATGAAACGAGTGTGATATGGCCTCTTGGTGTTCAGTGTTCAGCCTCTGCTCACGGGGTGAGGGTCCAGCGCAGTCAGCAAGCAGTGCCTCCGTGGACTTGAGGCCACGTGCCCGGCGCTGCGTGTTTGAGAGAGCGAGGTGCGAGCTGATGCTGTAGCTGGAGACAGAACATGCATCTTCTCCATCCAGGTGAAAGATGTTGGCACTGCAGCCCATCTCTAACAGGAGGGGAGCAGACGGGTCACTGCTCCAGACTGCCAGCCCCCTCATTATAAATTAAGCTATTAGGCGAGAAGGTTACAGCTTGCAGGTAGAGACCGGGGCATTGTCTGAATGACAAAGGAAGGGAGCAACAGCTCAGTCCCAGACAAAACCTTTGGCCCAAGATGGTTTGAGAGCCTGGAGTGAGCATGACTTCATTGTCAGCAGCATCCCTATAAATCCCATATCCCACTCTTCAGTGTATGAAACAGCTTGGACTTCTCCTCAGCACAGAGGAACGAAATATTTACCTCCCAACAAAGATCCTTTCTTCTTATTCCAAGGATCCTGCATTTACAGAAACTCTTTGAGACTTTATGGCAGAGTGGCTCCTGTTGGCAGAAGGCCGAAGCAAACCCAGTCAAAATCACGTTCTCCATTACTGAGAATAGTAGTATCTCATGATTGCACTATCCAGATTTCTCAATGGCCTCCTCTGGAAGAAAGCTCTGTTATGGTTACGGGCTCCTGTAAACATCGTAAGCCATTGTTTGATGCATCTGCCTACAGTACTCTCTTCCCCCTGGCAATCGGTCATCAGGCTAGGTCCCCAGTAGTATCTGTCTCCCAACTGTCGCTGGTCAGTGACCCTCTAACTGAGGTGGCACTGCAATTGCTTGGGTCATTGTAGGATTAGAGAATTGGCCTGGAAGTTTCTGAAATGGAGAAATGAAGTTAGTGTATTAAGTGTACTCTGAAAGGGACCTTTCAAAAGGGCAGTCTTTCGTTTATGGTCCTGCCCTCAAAAACCATGTTTCCCTTTCCCTTAGTATACTATAGCAACATGTTAATCAATGAGCAGATCCTGCTCCCATTGATTAAATAGCAAAACCCCTATCTATTTCAGCGGGAAGAGGTTTGGGCATAAAGAGAGGATGAGGTGATTTTTTTTGCTTTGCTTTGGGAGCTTACCAGCCGTTGTCTAAAATGCGATCATCATACACCTTCGTCAAATGTCAAGCCCTTTCTGGAAATACTATGATTTCAATTCTCTCCTTTGAGGCCAGTCATTTATTTTGAATTGCTGTGGGAGAGGTGTTGCAGCATTAAAGTGTCTGATAAAAAGCTTATTTAGCTCCCTGCTAGGTGGTGACTGCTTGGAAAACTAATAGAAGATTAAACTGTTTCTGACAGGCTTGAATCACAGGGAGGAAATTTGCAGAATACAAATTCCAGTGGGACATGGATTTTTTATTTTTGATGGCTTCCTATTACTCTAAGTTTATCTGTTCTTCTGGCTGCCAGCTGATCTTGGTTTTGCTAGCCTAAACAGTCTCATAGCTTTTTGATGATATTTCTAATGACGATTCTCATTAATTCACAGGTTCCCCCCCCCCACTAAGTAGCTGCATAGCTAATGGCAGCTCAGAGCCCTTCCTGATTTTCACAGAGGCAGGTCTCATACACTCATTCCCTCTGTTTTGTCCCCTATGGGATCATATGGAATCAAGGTTAGAAAAGGTTAATCAGAAGTCTTAGGAGGATTTGTGAGCTGGATCATTTGGCACGTTACTTGGATTGTCTCCTGCTTCAGCATCTTCAGCTCAAGAAGCACTTTATCCTTTTCTGGTTGGAAATTAGCCTTTTATCTTGAGACCCAATTACACGCCAGACTGTGACATGTGTTCGCACTCAGGCTGCTGTTGGACCCAAAAGCATATCCAGTGTCGGGTAGAGCACAACTCGGATTCTGGCAAATGCCTCTTCGTGCGGGCATCGCCGTGCTTGGAGCATCCTGCTAAGGGTGTTGATGACTTGAACTGCTGTGCCATGCAGGTCAAACACATACTTTGCATTAAACAGATGTTAGTCACATTCAGAGTTTAGCACCTTTCAGGTTCCAGCCCGCGGTTCCTCATATTGGTACAGAAACGTTGTCCCCTATTGCCTTTGTTGTGTAGAAGTGTGGTGGTAGATACTAACACATCTCCTCACAGGGCTCTGAAAAATACTTTCACCAGTAAGACGGTCTCCTTGCAAAGTAGTGGGATGGGGCTTAAGTGACCAGTTTCAGAGATTTCAAGCTGCTATGGCTGTGAAGAAGCCTAATAACGGGTGCACAATGGTATCTCTGTCTGCAGGCAGGCAGCACCAGTGCTTTTGCTGCTGCTCAAAGCCCTCCAGCCTGCCTGCATGGTCTGTTTTGCACCAGCATCAGCAAGGGGCTTTTTTATTCCATTTTTCAAAGTAGATTCCAACTTGAGTACCTCCGTTTTTACACATCAGGTTTTGAACATCTAAACCCTGATGTTGAGAGGTGCTGAGGAGCTAAAACTCCAACAGGAGTTAGTAGGAAGCTTGGCTGTTGAATAACTCTGAAAATCATATCCCAGGCATCCAGAAGTAGATGTGTAAAGAAGTAAAGGCTACCTTTGAAAATGCTAGCCTGCAGGGCACTAACCATTGCTAAGGTGAGGAATGCCCTCATACCCCAGACATGGCGTGATTACCCTTCTTCCCAGAACTGGTGCGCAGTGATTTCCATAAGGATTTCCAAGAGTCCAGGGTACAGTTCTTTGTCTTGAATTCCTTATTTCTTCTTTGTGCACGTATATGTATTTCTGCGTAGCCAAATGCACACTGGATTTATCACAATAAATTAAAACGTATTTTAAAAAATCTCTTCTAGCAAAATCAAAAATCCCCAAGTTCCTTTGTTTTGTTACTTATTCCCATTTGTCATACACGAATACTTTAAGTTGTTATTTTTTTAGCTGTTTAATTTTAAATATCCACATAACTCTTAAGGAATCTAGATACACTATTAATGTGAAACATTCAGCGTCTGTGAGGCAGATATTCTTGCACAATGTCTAGTCAGAGAAGTAAATTGAAGGGGATTTAAGTATTCTGGATTATGTTATTAACAGAATAATTCATTTGAACAGAATATGAGCTTTCATAAAGGGTGCCTGATTGTTGCCTGCACTTTGTACAGTTACGTTTCAATGCAGTCGAGCAAATTTTGGAACCGGCAGAAGAGCAAGAGGTTCCCAAGTAACCACAAAATATTTCCTATCCCATACCAATATACTGAGCTTCCTTAAATTGTTTCTGACAGTGGTAACTTTAGTAACCCTAATGTGCACTGCATTATCTCCCATTTTGAACAGGAGCCTTTCTGGGGCCCTGGTTCTCTGAGAATGATGTTGCATGCATGCCATCCATCCATACAAAGATAGGAAGTCCTTACTTTAAAGTAAATCATTGACCTTGTTAATCCTGTGCCCCTCCTTGCACCTAGCAGTTTACTTGCAAAAGTCACAACAATCTGACAGAGACTAGAGGCCCTCTGGCTAAATGAATTGCTGTCACTTGGGTACCTGCTCTTGTATGCTGAGGAGAGGGTAGACTGCTAAGATAGCAAATGTAGCATGCAAAACTCTTAATATAAAATGGCTCAAATGCCCTGTGATGACTTCCTTTCTGTTTCTGAATATCAGACGCTAACTGCATTTGTAATATTTTCTTCTTCAAGGCTCTCAGCTGACACTGTACTCAGTTTAGGAAACAGGCATGGGGTTCATGGGTTTTTCATATGCAAACCCTTTGTAGTTGACATCCTCCCCGATGCCAAGTGGGAGAATTGATCCCTAATAGGGGAGAGGAATTTCTGTCTGAATTACATTTGGGTTTCCACCCAGTGTTCACACTTACAGAAGAGGGCTGCACTTGCAGTTTATGGAGTCAGTGCCTGAGCAGCGCAGTCCCTGTAAGGATGGGGCCCTGTTAGAGACTGTCTTTGAAAAGCAGCATCGTCCTGTAGCATTGAACGGGGCTAGGTCCCTGGGTCAGTCACAGCCTCATGTGGTGACCAGGGATAAGACTTCGTGGCAGTGGCCCCATGAACAGCGATGCATACGTCTGGAGCCACTTGCACTGTTGGGGGGTGGAACGCGTGGGAGCCTGACACGTGCAGCCCTGACCCACCCCAGGACAAACGTGCTGCTGTTGGGGCAGGGCTCACCTGCTCTCAGGGGCTGCATCCTGCACTCGTAGCTTTTTGAAACTGGGACAGCTTGATAGGCCGTGCGTTGGCTCTTCTGCTTGCCCATTGCCTTTCTCTGCCTGCACCTCTGTGCCTCTGCTGTGAAATGGGGTAACACTTCCCTTTCTACCGCCCATTGTCTGTCATGTTTTGCCTTTTCAACACAAATTGTTTTGGGGAAGGGATTGCCCTTTTTTATGTTTTCACAGCATGCAGCACAGCAGGGCTGTAGGGTCCCAAGGTGCTAGTAATAGGATATTTACTACTTAATAAATAGCGAAAGAGTTATTTTTCAATTCTTAATCAATTTTACATAAATTCAGCAATAAGACCAATAGAAAATGATCACTCTCAACTATTAGTAACAGCTGGAAACACTGACTCTGTGAGAGACACTGTCCAAGTACCCCTTTGCACATAAACAGCAGATA
The DNA here is from genome assembly GCF_030867095.1 of Alligator mississippiensis. Classification (NCBI taxonomy): domain Eukaryota; kingdom Metazoa; phylum Chordata; order Crocodylia; family Alligatoridae; genus Alligator; species Alligator mississippiensis. The sequence goes on along the minus strand of NC_081837.1, from coordinate 45,825,279 downwards.
ATATTCAAGGAATTTAAAAAGTAAAAGGAAGGAAAGTGCTTTGCCAAATCTGGATTTTTTCCTAAAGACATAATTATAAATAATGCTTTCTGGATTCTTGTTTGCATTGCTCGGCATGAAATCATAATCCCAAAACACAGACACGTCAACCCAGATCTGAGCGTATCTGACACAGACCCCATTTGCTATCATCTGGCTCAGGTTTACTTCCAGTTTAAATCCTTGGCACTAATTGGCGTGCAAGTGCACACTGGGCAACACTTGAGTGTACGGAACGGTAGAAATGGGCATCGTTACCCTGGGCAAATCAGTCCCTCTGGGGATGCTTTAGTTTCTCAATATGGAACGTGGGAGTGAGTTAGCTGGAGGCCCCCACTGTGATGGTGCCACAGCGAGTGTGATTTCACTGTGCCTGTTGTGTAATTTAGGAGTGTTGCTGTGACATTTCAGGAAGGGCAGAGTCTTATGTATTCATCACCAACTTGATATGATTTATCCCACGTAAAAGCCGAATTCCAAGGCAAACTGAGCCAAGTACCATGTTTTTAGGGATTTTCTGAGGGATGCCTTATTGCCATCTTTGCAAAAAAACCCAACCCATTAGGCTTTCAGTAGATAAATGCTCCAGGAAAACAAATGCAAGCCAGTCTGTGAGGAAGAACAAGAGCTGCGCGCAACGGTTAAAGCGCGTCAGTGCCCTAGGATGTTCTTTGAGCGACAAACTCATGGAATAGTAAATCCACATCTCGTGTAACAAAAATACTAGGGCTGAATATTGCATGAAGTGGGCATGGCTTTCTGAAACGTTGCTTTCCTGGGCAGCCAGATCATTGTTGTCCTGTGCGTGGAATCAAGGCAGGCTACTGCGGTGAGCTGTGAGCAAAATCCTGGTGCCGTCGCAAAACCAGCTGGAGCAAAACTACAGTAGATTCCACGGATTGCCACCGAGGGAGCAAGGAACCAGGACAGGGCCCTCTGTGATCACCTCCTCCACTCCAGCTTTGACACCCAAAAGCTTCTCCACGTCCATGCCCTCTCCGTTGGTTTTCCATCCTCAGGGCCTCTTTTCTGTTCTGACTGGCTGCGGTTCACAGAGGTGTATCTGGGGACTTCTCCTTACAGAAGGCCAGTTTCTTCCCTCTCTTGCTTGATCCTGCGGTGTAAACGAAGACAGCGTGCTTCTGACTCGAGCAGGACGGGGTGCTTGGAACAGCAGGAATCGGGTCCGACGATCTAGCGGGTTCTCTACTGTAACGCGTGTGTAATTCCACCAGCGACAAAACACTGCTGTTGAGTGCGTGTCTGGCACCCTGCTCCCTCTCTTCAGCAGGATGGAGCCCAGACTTTCAGACTTTTCCTGCAGGGGGACCAGGTCCAGGGATGGTCCAGGGACAGGCCGCAGAAACTTTAGTGATGGCCCGTACCCACAGGACAGGGCCAGAAGGTCAGACGTGGAGGCAGCCTGATGGCTCTGTTCGGAGCCCTCTTGAATCGTGGACGCAAGAACTGCACGCAGAGCTCAGCAGCGTCACCGCGGTGCAAAGCACCGAGCTGCTGCTCAGCCTTGATACTGCCCAGAGCGTGCACCAAGGATCGCACGAGTGCTTTGGCCACAGCATCGCATGGGGGGCTCCTGTTCACTCACTGTCTGGATCCCTGCGTCCTGCTCAGTCTCCACCCCGTAGTTTTAGCCTCCATCCTTTGTTCCCAGAAGTCTGGCTTAGCCATCAACTGTGAAACACAATATTTATTTCATGTGCCTTGTACCTTTCCACCAGTCTTTTCAACCTTCTCGCAGGCACTTTCCAACTGTCTCCCAGACACCGATGGGCAGGTTGAATAGCAGAAGGCTACAGACATTCTCCCTTCCTCTCCTGGCTGCTGCGTGTTGCCAGCAGCCTCAGCCCAGCGCAGCTCTCCCTCTGGGCCCAGCTCCTGCACAGTATTCACAACGGGGAGGCGTCTCGTCTTGGACCCCACCTTGGGGACCTGGACGTAGGCAGGTGCAGTCTGCCCATTGACTCCTGGTCTGTGCAGAGTGACTCCTGCTTAACTTACAGGAACTCCGGGCCCGAGAAACGGACAGCCTTGGAACTCCCGTGCCAGGAAGCTTCTCAAGGCCCCATCTCTCCCCGTGTTATTGTTGCACGTTATCCGCATTATAAATACTCTGCAAAGACGTTTCAGCGCTGCCCAGATCCAAAATCCTTCCTGCCCTAGTAGCTCTTGCCAACTCTTTTCTCTCATCTTCTCAGGCGTACGCTGTAAATAGATGAGTGCACAGGGTTCACTGCTGAGCAGCGCATTCCAGGAGACTCTTCTGTGCCAGACGAGTGCACTCTCCGCTCTGCCAGAGCATGTGCAACTCCTCATACTAGAGAGAAGGGATCGGGCCACAGGCTTAGATGCCCATCGCTGGATGCGCCTCCCCCCAAAAGAACTCATGCAACACAAGAGTCGACCGGTGCGCTGTCTTTCTACCTCCTCCCTTCCCATTTTTCCGTGAGAGTATGTGCATGCCCTTACACACTAGTGTGGGAGAGAGAGAACATGCATCTTCTCCCCCCCTTTTCCCTCTCTTTTTGTACAGAGGACTAAAGAAATTATGGCTTCTGATAAGCAACATTTTTCTCCACTTCTTGTCACTATCAACAGTTTAACAAACTGCAGAATTTCCTCCTGCTTTGATCTGGATTAAAGTATTACGTTTTCCTTTCACAAGATGAATTGTGAGATCTCTGAAAAAGCGATTTGAATTTGGTCTCCAGCTTTGAAAGTTTCCTCCATGTCTGCTGTATCCTGAAATAAAATCCTAACATGTTCAAATCTCCTTGCTCTGGCGAGGATGGCAGTAAACATAAGAAACAGGGCACTGACTCTGAAGGTTGTTCGGAGTCCGGACATTCTTCATCGTATGGGCCCAGGTCCCAGGGCAGGGGTTTTGAAGTGATTTCATGCTGCAGACTACATTTTCACAAAGAGGATATATTACGAACTCCGTCCACATTCACATTCACTCAAACCACTTCACCCCCCAGGCCCGATAAAATAACATCCCTGTAAAAACTCTGGATGTGTTTAGACTATTGGTTAACACCTTATTTCATCAAACCAAATAAAATGTAAATGAACTCACTGAAGGACACGTGACTTACCCAGACAGAGCAAGAAATGCCATTATGACACATCTACGGCGAAGAAAGAATGATAGAATGACGGCAGACTTCAGCTGCTGCTGCTTGCTGACCGATCTGTTAGTGACTCACCGTGGAGGGAAACATGGACTTTCCATCAGTCTTTGCCTAAGTGCTGTGGGGCTGTAAATATGCAAGGTCTCAACCTCTGGCTTTACACACACCTCTGTAACACAGCCAGGCCTCTTCATGACCTTGCAGCACTTTGTGAACTCACCATGGACTACATGCAGTGGGAGCGAGTCATCTGCTTGGGGGTGCCAAGCTCCCAACAGAAAGAGCTTCGCACCCCCAAAAGGCCACAGCTACGTGGCCTTAAAACCACAGACCTCTTCATTCATCAGTAAAAGGAAGAAGTGGATTTTCCTTGGGTCACTGTGACTCCCAGAGGCCTGGCACGTTGCTCTGGTCTGTTGGTTATCCAGCAAACTTCTACTGGCTGCTTCAGAGAAGGTGCATACAAACAGCTGGCTGCTTACGTGGAAGAGTATTTCATGTGTTTTAGCTTCTTTTAATGTGACGTTACAGCTGCTAACAAGGAAGAGGAAGATGCATGCACAGCCATCCATCCGCATGCCCAGCAGTGCCCCATTAGCCAGGATCATAGATAGCCCCACATCTGCTTGGAGCCTGGGGCAAATGTGAGAGCTGTTCAGTGCAGTGCAGCACCGGGCTAGATAAAGGAGTGATTTAGGTGTGCTATCACCCTGCACTGAAGCACGTAAAAGACTGATGCATTGTGGCCACGGTGCTGCCCCGTGTAGTGCTACCCTGCCTACAGGAAGAGCGTTAACAGTCTCAGCCCAGAGACCAAGGCAATTTTGGACTGGAAGTTTGGGCTGCCCGGCAGGGCCGTGTCCACACACGAGGACACATGCAGTTTATGGTGCCACAGACTGCACATGCTGCATGTTGAAACGTGCACTGTGCTGCTAATTTGCAACGTGATGTCAACATTTGCTGCTGGGATTGCCCAGCAGCAAAAAAAAGCTTTGGAAAAAAATGTGGTGCAGTGCACGTGAAAAAAGCACGCGCTGGGACAGACGGGAGCCTGGTCCTCCAGTGTGATGCTCTGGCTGCCAGCCAGGCATCTCTAGTGCTCCGGTTGTGCCCCTGCTGCTCCAGCACGCTGCGTGGTGCGCTGGCAGCAGCCAAAAGCACGGCAGGGCTTGCAGCTGCCTGCTGCTGAGCCTGCCGGGCGTCCAGGGCCTGTCCTGGCGCCACAGGGGCAAGCAGGGCCAGCCGGGCTGCCCCGGGACCTCTGCGTGAGGGCCCCCCAGGCCACAGCTGCAGCAGGCACCGAGTCCGCTGCGGGCAGGTTGGGGGACCCGGGCGCAGGAGTCGGCGTAGGTCAGGCACCGGGGACCCAGCTGGTGGCCCGAGGAGATGACTCACCTCCTGGCCGTTTGGGGCCGGGAGGCCACACTGCAGTAGTTCACCCACGAGTACGTTTACTGGGCAGTTGCTGCACAGATGGCCGAGCTGGGGCACAGCAAAACATGGCAGCTGTTCCAGAGCAAGGCCACGGCATCGCGCCAACAATTTCATGCAGTGCACGATTGCAAGCAGTGCTTGGGGGCAGGGAGACCCAGCGGGGCCCACTGGGAGGAGCTGGCCAGAATCCTTGGGCCCACAGCCACAGACCACGCCCGCGACTCCTTTGCCACGAGTGGGGAGTGGAGCCGGCAGCAACCAGCCCCGTGACCTGGCTGGAGTCCCCAGAGGCAGGACCCTCCTCCAGGCCTGCAACAGCACTGCCGCCCGGCCATGCCGGGACCGCCGGTGAGGAGGGACTCGTGATGCCGCTGGCAGGGCCCTCTGCTACACTGCTGCAGCGGGTCCAGGGTGCAGGGCCACTCTAGCTCAGGGCTTCTGCAGCAGTCCAGCTGGCACAGGGAGCTAGTGTCCCCAGATGCCAAGTGGCTGGGCCGGGGACGCTCCTGAGGGCAGGTAGCCCTGAGCTGCTCTCCGGGCCACTAGTTTATCCCACTAGGACAGCACCTCCGTCTGGATGGAGACCCGGAAGGAACTCGGCAAGAGCAGTTTGCCCAAAACGGCACAAGTTTTCTGGCGACCAAGCGTGCGTTTGGGTGCGTGCACTGAAGCACAAATTACTGGCACAAATTTGTGCCGCTACAAGCACGCAGCCCTGCATGTGTGGGCATGGCCTAGCGCTCCCAGGATGGGGATGTGAGACCTCCCGTAGGCACGCAGCATGAATTAACACAGGCAGAGAGAGAGCATGGGGGCGAAGCTTGGGCCAGAGGGAGCCCTGCAGCCCAGCATCAGTCGTGCCCTAGCATTTACCTCATGTATTCCCTCTCCTTCCTCGAGGATGGGTCCCCTTTTCATTTCAGTTTTACTGTCACTGATGGAAGCGTTTTAAAGAAAGCGCCTTTGTTCAAACATTGGTTTCGTTTGGAAATTCTGAGCCGCGGCTTCGGCTCTGAGAAAGGTGCAAGTCCTAATCTGTCTAGATGTGCCTTGTAGACTGGAGTTGCTCATCTTCAGCATTCATCACCCTGTGACTTTGGCTGGGGTAGCGTGAAGACCATAACAGCACAAGCTGTAGCGATGGTCTGGCCCCGCTTGGATCCTGCGGCCTGTGTTATGTAGGTTGTATGGGTCACAGTACAGAGCACAGCTGTAGCAATGAATATTCAACTCCAGATCCATAACTCGAAGGCAGTTCACACGGTTGTAACTTTTATTGCTCCGTGGTTAGTAATTAAAGAAGAGCATTGCATCACACTGGGCAGTGATGATACATACGATTATTCATTCGTACGAATGAGTAAAACGTGACATGGCATCAGGCAACAGGTTTGCGTGGAATTTCCTATTTTACACATGTGATGAAATCACTTGAAATGACACATATCAAATATGGCATATCAAAGCCAGCAGACCACAAAAGTGAAACTGCCGGAGTCTGGGGGCAGGAAGGAAGAGTGATTCAGTTACAGATGTGCTGACAATAAAGTTCTCATGATTGCGCATAACCTGGGGCAGATTTGGAACCAGGCAGTGCCTTCAGGAAACACCACAATTTTTGACTTGCCAAAGGTTATCGCAGATAATACAGGCTACAGTCAGCTCCTAAGGCGCAAGAATGTGTTTCCTGCCTTTCATAAAAACTTTTTTTTGAAATAAGTCATGCTCTTTTGGGGGACTGTCCTCAAGAAAGTAACAGCAGAAGCAGCTGCTAGGCGCTCGAGCCTTGCTGACTCGCTCCCAATGTGCCATCTCGTTTCTAGGTGACGTTTTTCCTGCCTGTAGTACTATTTGTAGGTTGCCAGCAACCAGTGCAAAACAGATATACCCCTAAAAACTGTTGCTTTCTCCTAGAGCCCAACCCAGGATCCTAAAGCACCAGGTAGAGCACGACGGTCCCAGGAGCGAGGCAGTGTAATCGAGAGGGGTCAGGCTGAGAGGAGGAGTCAGGGCACCGTGCTCCAGGCTTGCCTCCGCATGCGACTTGCTGGGTAGCAGTGGCACGGCTCCACAGCCTCTCTGTGCCTGGGCTTTAAAATCCTTCCCTAGCTTCTGGGGGAGAATTGCGAAGGCCAGTTTGTCTGTGCAGCGCTTGCATCTTGCTGAGCTGTAGACTGTAGGTCCTCTCTTTTGCCGCCTGTTGTGTTTTGGGAGCAAAGGTTCTGCAGTTGGTTTTAGCCAGGAGACCGTGCTGGGCAAGGGCACTCACTGCCAGCAAGGACCGCTGTGCTCCGCGAGCCCCTTCCCGACAGCAGGACCCAGGCCTGCTTGGATCAGCTTCCCCTTCCGCAGTTCTGGAGCAGTGTGAGGAACGTGCTGGCTCTTCTGGAAGAAACAAAGTCATCGCTGGAAATATCACACCACTGAAGGTCTTTTAGCTGAAAAATGAGCGTGTTTAAGGGTATTTCTAAGTGGCTCAGGGAACTCAGCCACACATCTTCGATTCATTTCAGCATTGTTTGGCATTTCCTTTATTTAAAACTCTTTCCTTTCTGTAATCCTTTGGGTGCTGGCTGGAGCACAGGGAAAGCTGTTCACACCAACATGACGACTTAAACTATTGATGATTCTCTTGATTGATCAGTTTTCTTATTGTTCAGAACAAGTACATGCCAAACTTTCTTGACTGCAAAGGGAGCCTAAAATCACTGTTAGGGTTATAATATCGCTCACTTAATTACCTCTCAGCACCTCCGGCTGAGCTTCCAAGAGACAGTAAGTGCGCGGTAGGCTGCAGTCTCTTCTGGAGCAGCAGCAGGGCTGACAAGCACAACCCTGCAACCGAATCCTGCTGCCTCTCTCACAGCCATTGATCCCTGCCCTTTGTGGGAGGAATGCCAGACTTTACAAGAGCGAGTTTTTTCTTCTTTTCTTCTCTTCTCGGCAAAATTTGTCCCTAATTTGGATTAGGCCAGAAGGATACAATCACTGCATGGCAAATAAAGAAGCACTGCCAATGGCTGTCTAGCCAAGTGGCCACTGAGTCCAGCGCTGAGATGTTTCCCCAGGCAAATCTGACCTCTTTCTTTGCTAGACAGGAGCACAGACACTGCTGCTGGGCCGCAGTACATAAGTTGTCTCTAAATTATGAAACTTTGATCCAAGATTTCTCACAGAGAGAACCAAGAAGCCAAGTGAAGGGAAACGGCTGGATAGCACATCTTCAGGAGATGATAGAAGTGGCAGCAGGCTGATACTATCGCTGTTATTTATGTACGGTCTGCCTTTAGCAGCAAAATGCTTGCGGTGCTTTGCCAAGAAGTAGGACGACGTGGTTGGGTCCCCCAGTATTCCCTGTCTGAAGAGGGTGAGTGGTGAAGTTAAACAGGACCAAGCTAGCTAACTGGTTCCAGCGCCCCTTGACCCGGCCTCGTTCCTTCCTGCTCCAAGCGGGGTCTGCCTTGGACAAGCTAGAAGCAACGAAGAATGTTTTGAAAGTAACAGGAGTGAGAAAGGGAGGCCTGGCATGGAAAAGCGAGCGCTGTGTCCGCCAGACTGCCAAACAACGGGATTAGTTTGTATGGGAGTTCAGTGTTACTCCAGCACCAGCTGTTCCCTGCATGCAACCAGAACGTGAAAATATTTATGAAAAACACATCAAAGGGAAGGACCGTGGAGGTGACGCAGCCCGTTTCCTCTGCTCATCTCGCTGCGGTAACGTGCTGCGAAACCTTGCTCACAGTTTTGCAGGGCAGAGCCTGGCCCTCGTGGTTGGTGGTGTCTGCAGAACAGAGCTGCCTGCAGCGGCCAGCCAGGGACTCTCCTGCGGACCCGAACCCCTGTGCTCGTCACACCAAACGCATTACACAAACACTTCCTCTGCCGGGACGGAGCCTGACACTCGCTCACAGAAGCACCCGCTCTGCAGCCCCTGCCCACAGCCCCACGAACGTTACAGACAGCACAGCCATCGTGGAAAGAAACCAATGCTCGAAGGAATCCGGAGGCGACTCCTTCCACACGCATGCAAGGCGACGCAGACTGTCGCCGCCGAGTGACCTTACGGCATTTTGCTGGAGAAGCAATTAGAACGCGCTTCATTGTTCATTCAGCCTTTCCACAGTGACACTGGGCTCGTCCCCCGCTCCCTGCGTCATCCTGCTGCTCCTGCTCGATGCGGCTGAGAACAGCTGCCCCGCAAAAGGCTCTTCGTGGGGCTCCTTGTGGGCACTCCCCTTTCCCTGCCCCAGCTGGCTCCTACGTGCCAGCTTCACGTGGGAGTCGCTTTGCTGGCATCTCTGCAGCAAACGTGCCTGGTACTTCAGTCTGGTTCTGGGGGAGACAAGAAGCCGACTGGCGAGCTTCGTCTGTCTGTGCTGGTGCTGAACTCTTTCTGCGCGATGCCCAGGCCCCTTTGTAGGCGTGTGTTTCAAAGGCATCTAGTTTCCAGACCCGCAGCTTAGTAGATCTCCAGCTCTCATAGTCATACGCTAAGTCTAAGATTACACGCGAGCAGGAAGGCCGCAGTTTATACAATGCGGATTTCCGCACGCTGGTAAGTTCAGTGAATTCTGTGGGTGCTTTTCCTTTCCTTCCTGTCGCTTCCCGCAGAAGTCTCCACTGGCCAGCCGGGTGCTGCCCAAGCCGGCAGATTCTCTGGTGCTTTCGCTACGTGGCGCAGTGTTACTGCTTGATGTCTGGGCTCCAGGGACACTTGTTCTGGTGTAGCAGGTCTGGAGCCCTGCTCAGCTGCTGTTCCTGCCCGGTGGCCTGTCCTTGGTCGCAGCTTCTCAGGTGTTGCCCAGTAGCATAATGTCATCAGCAAAGTCTAGATCTTCTAGACACTTGCCATCTACCCATGCCGAGCCAGTGTTTTGCTGCCTAATCGCTTCTTCGTGACGCACCCGCTGACAGTGCCCAGCAGCTGCAGTAAGAAACAGAGCCGGTTCAAAGCAGCATCCGTGCAGAGCCGTTCTGCTGCCGGGCTGGGGTCCCCTAGAACGAGGGATGCTCCGCGGCGTAGGCTTGCGCAGGCGGTGGGACACTGCTGGGGGCAAGGGGCTGCCTTCCACGGCATCCTCGCTGCGAGTTGCAGGGTACGCTGTCTCCTGAGCCACAGCACAGCCTGCTCTTCTCTCTGCTTAGCATCTACTGATGCTTCTGTGCCAGGCCGACATCGCCCTGAAGAAGGCTTTTCCTGTGACAAGGAGAAACGTGATGCCTCTCCAGCTGCTGCAGTCAGGGACAGCATTGTTCCCAGGTGGTCTGACTGCATTTGCAGTGCTCAGGAGGTTGCCTTTTCCCAGGCATCACAGAACAGCACAGACCCGCGAAGGTTGGGTTGTCCCTGCTTTGTCTCCCATCGCTCTGCTGGGAAGTTAGCAAAGCACGAGCATGTGCTTCTCAGCACTACGAGCTGCCAGAAAGGACTCCTCGGAAATGCTGTGCTCATAGGCTTTATGTCTAAGTTGTGAGCTCTTTTTCCTGAAATTACATGGAAAATATTAATTGCAAGAGTAACGGTTTCGTCCATAGGGGACAAATTCTTTTTCTCCCCTGCTCTGTACCGAGCTTGACATAAATTCTGAAATTCATGCAAAGTGGATTATATCTGTTTTAATTTAAAATACAAGAGAAAAAAACCAACATTGCACTGCACGTTCCCATGTAATAGGGCAGACAAAGCTCAGGGTTGTTAGACAACAGAGAGGTCCCAGAATTTGGCAGGATGAGTGTACAACCCTGTCCCGAACAGATTGGGCCATAGGTGATGAGTGGCTGCACGGCAGCCTATTACTAGCTGACTTCTCAGTTGTTCCTATCATGTTTCGGGTAGTGTTGCTTTGGACTTTCTTGCTAGCCTAGGCCGGCCTCTGCTCACTAACAAGAGCAAGACTCTGCTTACATCCTCCTGATTAGGATGCAGTAATTCTTGGAGAGACCCAAAGTCCCCTGTTAAGCACAAGGCAGACAAGTGTCGCTGCGGCTCCATGACAGTCACTATTTTGATGTTCCAAGTGTGCGGGGAGAGGACAATAACCCACTGTTTCTCCTGGATGATGCTCTTCGCCAGGCATGTTTGGAAATAGTTCTGTCCCTGCCAGGTAGAGCAACGGGCTGCCCTCTGCAACGTCTGCATGGGCAGCGACCGCACGCGGACGTGGCACCCAGGTTCAGGGTTATAGCAAGCTGAGCACAGCCAGAAGGCAGGGCAGGGTGAGACAGAGTGGTTCAGAGAGGCAAGAGCATTCATAGGCAACAGCCTACTTTGTCAGGTGGTATGAAATTAAGGACTGCTAAATTTTTGGCGCTGCCAGGTTTCTCTGTACTTGGAGCCACACTCGCCTCGCTCAGAGATCTCACTTGGGGCACATGGACATCTTTCACCCAGGATACCTTCTCCCTCCTTTGCCCCAGTGTACAGCTCTGAGAAAACTGAGAGGAGGATGACTTGGAAGGCCCTGCCATGCCGTCTGCACCAGACGGACCCTTGCGACCCGGTTTCTTGGCTGACTCGGGGACTCTGCTGCTGTCCTTGCTCTTCCCCGCTGGAATTTCCGGGGCTTGACCTTCTTCCCGCCGTGGCACTCTGCCCTCCTCTGCCCGCGGCGCCGTGCTTCAGTGCTGGGAACCTGATTAGCAAGGCCTGCTTCGGCCAGACTCCTTCGCATGTGAACAGAGGGAACTCGCTTCAGCACTCTCCAAAGACAGGTTGTGTCTGTACCACAGAGCGATTGCCCTTGATCCCCTGTGGAAAGGGCTCATATCTAGTGCTGTGGAAGAGCTCAAGGGAGATAAATATTTCGTGCCAAATCCAGGCTGGGTGTGCGAGAGCAAGAAACATCTGGGCTGGGCCGGGCTGGGCCTCTGCTCTGCGCGAGTGCTACGTTTCAGAGCCAGCAGAGAAGATGGGGGAAGATGGTGCGTAGGAGCGATGGGAATGCGAAGCTGGGCGGTGACAGTGGAGGCTCGGCGGCTTAAACAGTGGGATTGAGACCTGAGCTGGGCTTCTCTTCTGAAGACGCTGTTCAGAAAGCCCCCGGGGCCTGCTGGTGTGTAGCAAGCAGCCTCTTCCTTTGCAACAGTGGACTGAACAATATCGCGTACTTTGCCTCTCCACATCCATTGCCGACTACAGCAACGGGCCACCTGGCCTGCCTCGGTGTTTTCTGGGCACAGGTTTGGGCACACCACCGCATGGAGAGGACAGATGCAAAACCAACAACTGTACTAAGAGCTCCTCTGGCCAAACGCAGATTTAAATGCTGGAGCTGACGGGTTAGTCTGATGCCCTTTCTCTTGTATGTGAGCAAGACTGCTCAGCTTCTTGCTAGCGTTTCAGGACCAACTCTCATTTAAACCAAGGGCCATTTTAACAGCTCTGGCCTCCAAGTGGGCAAAATAAGAGTAACCAGGGTGTGGAAAGGGCGAGAGCAGCTGGCTGATCAGTTTGCAGTGAATCCCTGTGGGATCTGCACAGCTGGGAGCCCAAGATCCGCAAGTGCAAAGATCTGCCCTGCCTGAGCCTCGAACCCTGTGCAGAATTGCCCTGAAGAAGGCTGTTCCTGTGCCGGGGCAGCGCAGTGCCGCGCCGGCTGCTGCCGACAGCGAGAGCACAGATCCCACACTGCCTGGTGGGATACCGGGGGAAGAGCGCGCAGGGCATCTCTGTGCATTCACACAGCTGACAGGCTCCTCCAAATCCCAGCCACCGCACGGCAGAGTCATCTGGGCCCAGGGACCTCCTGGGCCAGGAAGTCCTCCTCAGATGTTCCTTGGCACCAGCAGACCAGCACGTGTGAATGCATGCGCCCAAGGGGGTTTCTGTGGAGGGTCCCTCGGGTGCTGAGCTCAGCACCAGTAGCATCGTGCGGGCAGGACCTGGGGCCCAAGCAAGTCCCTCTTCTCCCGCAGAGGCTGAGGCCTAAAGCCCGGAAGGACAGCACATAAGCCGTGCCAAGTGGACAGCGGAGGGTCCCCTTGCATTTCTCACCACTGGAGGCAACGGGGGAAAAATGCAAGAATGGTAAAGGGAGGAGAACAGAGACACAGCATCTGCTGCTCAAACGGCCCGTAGACTTGGACAGATGGGAATTGTAACAGTGTGTGCTGCTGATCATCCATCAAAGGCAAATATTCCACAGTTCAGGGTCGAACACATGTGTAGAAGAATTTAGGCGTGGAACAATTTATACAACATCCGCAGATTTATGCAAATGCCATACCTTCACACTAGCTAAAACTTGCAGAGTACAGAAACACCTGACCACGAATTCTGAGAGCACCATTGTGTGTAAAGCATCTCCTCTCCCTGCCTAGAGACTAGCTGCTTTGTTTGTGGCTTCCAAACAGAGACGTCAACAGCTGGCCTTCTTTCCCGCTCCGTGTCTGATGGTGTGCAGATGAACCAGAGCATCAATACACACAGCTTCAAAACCTACGGAGCAGGAAGAGCAACCTGATGTTTTCTCTTGGTGACCTTCCCCGCGTGGCAGGAGAGCCTTGTTTCTCATGTGGAGTGGCCTGTGATCCCAGAGAACTGGACAGCTGTAATGCAGACGACGCTGGGTCTCCGTAGTGCTTCAAGCAGTGTTTTCTGTGGCTAATTTAGCTATCGGCCCTATTCTTAGGAGTTTGTACCCTGTTGTTTCAAAATTGCATCAGATTTAAATGGGGCTTGTCTGAGCAGCAGACGGGAGCGTTGCACTTCCATCTGTCCGGTAGTTTGTTTTTTTCTGGAGGTCACCAGGAACCAACATGAAATTCTCCAGGTTACATGTTTTTTCCTGCACTGAGTCAATCCACAGGTCTCTCCAGAGACTGTTACCCCCTGCTTTCCCACAGTGAAGCAGTCTCTGGGCACTCTGATGAACCATGGCTGTCAAAATGATCAAGCTACATATATTGAAAGAGAAGAAACAGGAAGGTGCTGACCCTCGGTGCTTCCTCACAGTCCTCAGAGTGGGTCCCTGCTGCACTATGAACAGCACATCCCATGCAGGTCCTCATCAAGCCCTTGCAGGCCATCCCCTGTATGCTAATGTGCATCTGTCATTCCCATGGCTTGCAGGGGTTGGTACTCTGGGGCCAAGGCGTCACAACCCTGAGACACAAAAAAGAGCACAGGATTCAGCCTGTCCCAGTTATGTAGGGCTTGAAAGTCAATGATGTGTTTGGGGCATTTGTTTTAGTCTTAATTTTCCTAGTCAAGCAACAAGAAAAGTAATTTAAAGCTTTGAAAACCAAGTTTCCTCTTCAAGTCAAACAGCATTTTGACATTTCCACACAGGGCTCAGTGTGCCTGGTGCGTTTGTTAAGATAGATTCGTAGATGATAGGGTCAGAAGGGACCTCAGTAGGTGATCGAGTCCGACCCCCTGCCCCGGGCAGGAAAGAGCGCTGGGATCAGACGACCCAGCCAGGTGCATATTCAGCCTCCTCTTGAAGACCCCCAGGGGAGAGGAGAGCACCACCTCCCTTGGGAGCCCGCTCCAGATTCTGGCAACCCTTATGGTGTAGAAGTTATTTCTAATGTCCAACCTAAATCTGCTCGCCATCAGTTTGTGGCCGTTGTTCCTAGTTACTCCAGGGGATGCCCTAGTAAACAGAGCATCTCCTATTCCCAGCTGCCCTCCCCTGTTGAATTTGTAGGTGGCCACAAGATCACCTCTCAGCCTCCTCTTGTGAAGGCTGAAGAGATCCAGGTCCCTCAGTCTCTCCTCATAGGACCTGGCCTGCAGGCCTCTGACCATATGAGTGGCCTCCTCTGAACCCTCTCGTGATTCTCCGCGTCCCTCTTGAAGCGCGGTGCCCAGAACTGGATGCAGGACTCCAGCGGCCGCCTCACCAGTGCTGCACAGAGGGGAAGCATCACCTCCCTGGACCCGTTCGTCATGCGTCTGCTAATGCATGATAAAGTGCGGTTAGCTTTACTGATCACGTCATCACACTGATGACCTATGTTCATCTTGGAGTCAACTATGAATCCAAGATCCTTTCCGCTGCTGTGCTGCTGAAAAGGTCAGCCCCAGCCTGTAAATGTGTTGGTGGGTCTGTTTGCCCAGGCGCAGCACTTTGCGCTTGTCTCTGTTGAACTGCATCCTATTTCGTTCTGCCTATTTTTCCAACCTGTCCAGATCCGCCTGGATTCATTCCCTACCCTCCGGTGTGTTAACTTGGCCCCATAATTTGGTATCATCTGCGACCTTGGACAGGGTGGTCTCCGTGCCCTCGTCCAAGTCACCAATGAAGACATTGAATAGCACCGGTCCAGGGACCAAGCCTCGCGGGACTCCACCGACCACATCTTTCCAGGTCGATACCGACCCGTCCACCACCCCTCTCTGGGTGCGACCCCAAGCCAATTTGCCACCCACTGGACCGTGTAATCATCTACGTCACAGCCGCTCAGTTTATTTATGAGAATAGGATGAAATACTGTATGAAGGCCTTCTTAAAACCCAAGTAGATGACATCTATCTCGACTCCTGCATCTAAGCATTTTGTGACCTGGTCATAAAAAAACCCAGGTTAGTCAGGAAGGATCTACCTGCAATGAACCCGTGCTGATTTCCTTTCAGCATTATTTCCCTTGCTGGGTTCCCACGAATGTGATCCTTAATGATTTTTTCCAGAGTTTTCCCAAGGATGGAGGTGAGACTGACTGGCCTATAGTTTCCTGGTTCCTCCTCCTCCCCTTCTTGAACACGGGGACCACATTGGCTTTTTCCAGTCCTCTGGGACCTGACCCGAGCACCACGAGTGCTCGACCAGCCGTGCCAGCGGCTCTGCTACGGGCATGGGGGATGCCTGGGCATGAGGGAAACTTGTGCCTTAGACTAGATCGGGACACTATTCAATCCTATAGACCATGTCACCAGAGGATCTCAACCACCTTCAGTGTGACCACAGACCTTTGAGAGAAATAAACCTTTCTTTTCCAAGGAGCAGACTGAGGCTGCGAGAGTTTAAGTGACCTGATGAGGGCCAAGCTGTGAGTAAGGTAGCAAAGCCAAGGAGAGACCCCAAAAGCCCTGACTCCTAGTCCTCACCCTGAACCAGGAGACCTTACTTTGTCCTTCCTTGTACATGCTCTTCTTATCTTATCACAGCGAGGGCTTATGCAGGCTTTAGAGGTCTGAATGAGACTACTACTATTTTTTTAAATATATGCCCAAAGAGCATGTGCAATTTAAATCAAATGAGCAGCACAGAACAAACAGCAAGAGCCTGTGACAGTGAGTAAATGTTACTGCTGTAGGAATGCTGTCGGCCGTTGCACACATCAAATGCACCGAAGATGAGGCAGTAAATCTCTGAGGCATTCATTAGAGTTTTCCTGTTACCTATTTCAAATTGGCAGGTTATTTTTCAGGGCTGTAACATGAGTCAACAAAGGAGAGATTCATGTGCTGTGACCAAGAAGACCTGTAGGTCTCATGTGGGTAGCAGGCCTCGCTCGTTAGAATCCACTTTCCTGGAAAGAGGAAAGAATCTCCTTGAAGTAAAGGAAAGAAGAGGGAACTTATCTGGTGGCCAGAGAAGGGAAATGCTAGACAAGAGTCCTGAGGTTACATTCCTGATGCTGGTACTGACCCTGCCAATAATTCCTATTGCTCCCTCACGGGCTGACTGCTGTTTATGAAGTGGTTTGAGGTCTTTGGATGAAAGTGGCTGTTACAAAACAATACTTTAAGTCAGGATTGATATGCAAGTGAGATATACACTCCACCCCCCACCTTTGGGCACGAAGACGTGTGCTTTGCCTTCCATCGCCACTGCAATCAGGATAACGGCTGATACGAGCACCACGTGCAACAGTCTGTACTTTTTTGCATGTTTTAGTGGCCAGATACATGCACAGTGCTTATATGTGCAGTATCTGCTGCTTACTGGACTCCCCTCGGGCAGGGCCCTCTGACACTACGAGCCGGCGATGCTAAGGTGTGGCAGGACCCTGCCGCACGTCCCTCCGGCACGCGCAGAACGCGACGTTCTTTTACCGCAAACAAACGTTACTTTGTTTTTCTTGCTGGAAATGCAAGAACACCAACGTTTTGGTTGTACTCAGCTTAGAAATCCCCTCAGTTTGGTTTTTCAGATGTATGCCATGTCCTGAGACATCACGTGTGACCAAAGGTTTCATGACTGAACGGGCTCCACAGAGACATTGGTGACAAGATGCAAGACCTTGCAGCGGCATGTGCAGCTGGCCTGAGAAAGCCCTGCTTGAGCACAGGAACACACACGACTCTGGGACAGTCTCTTGAGGGCTGTGCACCTTTTCTGGACAGTAGCTATGGTCATTCACAGCAGTCATCAGTGTCGTCCCAGGGCAATGTTTTTGCCCTGGTATCATTGCAAAGTGCTTATGAACATCAAAGAACATCTCAGTATTACTCAGAGGTGCATTTCAAGCTTACTGATCTGTACTTCCTTGCTACATTTTCCTTTTCTCCTTAAAAAGTTATCAAATGCAGACGTGTCTGATAATATCCTATTTCACACCACATTAAATTCCCTCCTGTTGAAAAACATTTGTAGCTTTTACCAAATGCTTAAGTGCCGGAAGGCTTGTTTGTCAGAGACTCTGGTAGGAGCTTGGTCTTCAAATTTCTTCTTTGGACAGGGAGTGAATGGAGCACAAAGGATTGAAATGAAAACTATTAAATACTGTGAGGGTCATGTCAGCAGTTCCTGGATGTTGTGTGTGTTTGAAGAATGTTATTTTCTAAATTCAGGGTCTAGAGAAGGCTCACTCTGATGGCCTCCATTTGCCCATGGGATGCTTATCAGGGCTAATTGACTTGTTTTGAGTTTATACATCATCTCTGCGTTATCTGTTTTCCATCTGTTTCTGCACAGGGCGATAGGCAGACTTAGCAGGATGGAAAAAAATGACAAGGAGAATGTAAAAAAGTGAAACTTAGAAGGTTGAACAAGGATGCAATGTTTCAGTGGAAGTTACGGTTCAGCTGGGTCTTATTATAATCAGGGCCTGGGCAGAGATCAGCGTCTGCATTCCCTCCTGGACAGTGGAACAGGATCAGCCCGTGGAAAAGCTCACCAATCCTTAAAGCCATTGCATTTTTCTACCGTAAAAGATTGTTTTGGCCAAAAGACAGGATAGTAAAATCATTGTCTGATGAGCCTCTTGCTTTATTTTACTTATTTTTTATCAATTCCAACATAATTTTGGGAGCTGCTCGTGATAGAAAGGGTCATACCGACTCTGTGGAGCCAGGAGTCCCCGTGCTTTCATGCACTATCAAACACCTTCTGTATTGGACTTTCATCTCCGGTCACTGAACGGTGCGTGCTGGCCATGGTACAGGACCGAGCGTGGCAGGCCAGGCACGGGATGAAGTGTCGCGTGCAGCTTTGCTCGCTGTGGGGGACGCTGACCCCAAGGCTGGGCCAGCACTTGCCTGCTGCCCCTGTCCAGGGACTCGTTGTCGGGTGGGTCAGAGGAAGGGCCCTGGGCACCAGGCATCGTCCCGGGGAGGCCGGGTTTCCTGTGCTGAGTGCGACGGGACCGAGCGAGTTCACGCTGGCCCCTCACGGGGAGTGGTGGATGTCACCCGCAACCACGCCACAACTCCAGTCGCACAGCCGCTGCAGGCTCTGGCTCTGCGTGGGAGCAGATCGCACCCCAAGTTTTCTCATGTGCTTTTCCTGTCAGTCCAAGTCGGAGGCCTCCGTGCGGGGTCTGTGCGTGGCAGTCGGCCTTGTGCCAGTGAGGTGGTATTGATGAAGCCCAGGAGCCCTGTAAAGCACACCCGCAGGCTGGAGCCCGTGTGCGAGGTTCCAGGCTCGTCACGTCTCACCCATTCGTGTTAGGGTTTGATTTACGGCTCCTAATACGATCAGCCAAAATTATGTAACTGCAGGCTCAGCTGGCTGGCTCTTTGTGAGTAGCATTTCTATTTCTGGTCCGTCCCATTGTGCCAAGTTTACACCATCCCGGTCATTGACTTAATAAGCATTAGGGCCCTGTTGCCGTGAGCCTCGCACGTGACCCCTCTGATGTTCTTTCCCGTCATTTATCTCCAGAGAAGTTGCTCAGCACTTTGGGAAGTGGCGGTTAGCTCGCTTTCTCTTCACCGTGTTTAAAGGCCCTCTGGTATATTTAGCCTGAGAGAGCTAATTTTAGTAATATTTGCTGAGGGGAGGCCATTTTGCGTCTGTAACCTAAACGGTTGTGTGCGTGCTGCGTGCCCCCTGTCAGCCCTCCGGACTGAAGGGGTGAAGCTGGGCTGAATGGGGAGAGGTGGTATTTCTACACGAGAAGTGCTCTCCTGGATGCGTGCGCTTTCCTGGCAGACGCTGGGGAACCCTGGTCCCAAAGACGCCCGTGAACATCTTTCTGGGAAGGGGAGTCTCCCACAGGTTAGTCGTCCCTGGTCACGCGGGGTGGAGCCGGGCTGGGGAAGGGCGCTTTCTCCCGCGCACGGACCTCCCACACTTGCCCCTTCTCCCACCACTGTGCCCTCTGGCCCCATGGTCCCCTGCCCTCCAGGCTGAGATTGCTGGCAGAGGTCCCTGAGCCATCGCGAGTGGCCAGCGAAGAGCGTCTGGGCGATTGTCACGGCCTGGGCTAGATTTGAACCAGAAATGTAGCCGCAGACGGACGCGTGCTCAGCGCCCTCCCGTTGTAGGCTTGCAGGAGGGTGCCGTGGCCCTCGCTGCTCAAGCCTGTCGTCTCCTGAAAGGAGCCGGGCACGGCCCTCCTCGACCCGGTGAGTCACAGTTGATGTGTCAGCCTGAGAAGTGGGCTCATGACTTCATTAAAAGTGCCTGTTTTGTGACTTGAGCGAGGACAGGCCAAGCAGAGTCTGAGACCCAGTCCCCGTGATGCCGTTCTTAGTCACTGTGGTTTAAAGCGCCGTCCAAGTCTTTTAGGCCTTTGCAGCGTACGCTGGCTGAAGTGACGTTTCACCACTGTAATTCACACACATTGCAGAAATATTTTTATTAGAGACCAACTCCTAGCTGCCTTCCCCTTGCGGGCACCCCGAGCACGGAGCGGCTCCGAGACGCACATTTCCTCAGGGCTTTTCCTGGCTGCGAGTCAGGCAGATGGAGCTGCTGCGTGGAGTGCAAGGAAGGAGCAGTCCTGCTCTGCCTGCGAGAGGGAAGCCCTCCTTTTCAGGGCTTTCACATCACAGGGACTTTCACGCAGAACGTTTATTTATTGCCCCCTGCGGCCAGCGAAGCCTCTGCTGGCTCCTCCGCGTGGGCAGCTTGCCAGCGGCGTCACTAGAGCTGGCTAAAATCAAAGTCTTCTCTCTCCAGTTCTCCCTTCTTCCCCACTTTTATCTATCCCTGTTGCTCTGCCATCCCTTTGGCTGCTGGGCTTGCAACCTCGGACTCATCTTTATTCTCCAAGGACATGTCCAGACCCTCCACTGTCTCAAATCCAACTCTCCCCTCCTCCCTGCCTGGCAGCGCCATCTGCCCCTCTTGAGGCTGCAGTCTTTTCCCCACCACCCTCCAGGAAGGCCCAGCTCTGTCCTTCCCAAATGGGTCCAAAACGCATCGCTTGGGCACTTGCTCAGGCCCTGTCACCCGCTTCACGTGCTCCCTGCACTAAACTCGCGTTCTTCTTCAAGGTTGTGTCACAGTTTGGATCCTGCCCTCGTGTCTGATACGCTGTGTGCAGCCCCACGGCCTGGCCTGGGGCCCCCGCTGTGAAGCATCCTCAGCAAACAGGCTTCAAACTGCAAAGAAGGAAGCTGGAGGCTTGCAGTTGCTCTGCCCTTTATGCCCCTAGCTGGAGCAGGTGACAGCACAAGATGCATGCGTGACCTTGGAGGACACTGCTACTCAGAAAAGGTTACATGTTTACACATGCGTGTGCTCCCAGGGAAATCCCTGCTCACGGTGACCTCTGGAGAAACCAGTTGCTATGGGGCAGGAAGGGGTCGTTCAGCGCTCTCCATGGCTCCACCTGCCAGATACAAAGTCAAGCGCGTTGTCAGTGCTTCACAAAGCATTTAGCAGCAGGGGCATTGTCATCGGCTCTGCAGTACAGCGCTCTGATTGAACACTTTGGGAAAGCAATGAACTTATTGACATGCTGCAAATCTATTGCATGGTGTTCTGGTGATGCCAGCGTCATTCTCGTTCCCATTACCAGAGTTCACGTCACTGCTCCAGGTCGCGTTAGTGAAGCCTGCTGGCTTGCCTTGGCCTAGCAACTTGTTCTTGTACACCTGCTGCGGGGAGCGTGGACAGCGCACGACTCAACGCTGACTAGATGATTTACACGCCGAGAAACACCCTTACCAGTTCTTAGATTTGAGGCACATCAGCATTTTTCTAATCATAAAGTCACAAGAGATTCAAGTACATCTTGATGTTAATTTTTTGACGCGTGCCCCAAAATCTGTCATCTTCTTTAACGTATTGTTTCAGAATTGACAACAGGCACTCCAAATGGCGTCATGCCTTGGACTTGAACGCAGCCATGTGGTTATGTTTATTTGTCTGACAAATGCAAGTTTGCTTCATTGTATTTGATTGGGTCAAACAGGATATTAAATTATATTTTCCCTTTTTAATTGCAATGATTCATTTTACTGCTTGTCAGTGAACACGCGCACTTAAGAGGCTGTGTTGTGTTTTCTTTATCAACATGCACAAGCACCAAAAAACAAACCCAGGATACAAATAAAGATGCACCCACTCCTCTTATTTTTCTCCTTTGGGACTTGATTTTGCAACGTTTACACATACTGAGTGTCCTTATACCAGTAGCCCCATTAACGTACGCAGCGCTCCTCCGCTCTGTGAAGGGCGAGGCATCCCATGGAGATGCGCAGGATTCCCTCCAGCCCAAGCACAGCCACGTGCTCTCCGCGGCGGCTCTGGTTAGCGTCAGGCTGCACATGCTGGAAGAAGCTGCAGTGCCCAGAATCAGTGAACCCACCTCCAGCAAATTCTTCTCTGTGGTTGGAAGAGTGCAGCCCATGGAGTCGGTTCACAGTCTGTAATCTCTTTTTTGCCCATGGTAAATGAATGCTATGCATGAAGAACATTACGTTCCTAATCACACTGGGTAGAGCTTTCGGGGAGCCTCAACACGTTTAAGGAGTGGATAGCGAGCACAGCCCTTCTGTACGAACACCAAGAGAGCCGACCTGCCTTCTCGGACAACTTCCCTTCGGTGGGCTTAACAACAGGATTTCATGCTGAAGGGAAATTCCTGCCTTAACCTAGATTCATTATCAACAGCTCTGTAGGACGCTGGTGCTATGGTGCCAGATGCCTTTGCAAACCAAGCCTTTCCCTCCTTGTAGCTCTGTCCAGCCCTCTTCAAGTGAGCCCTCTCTCTCCCAGATGTTTCGTGAGTGCTTTGATATCCTCTATGGAAGGTGTTAGAAAACAGCAATGAGGATTTATATCATGGCAAGGAAATAGAGCTTTAGGTTGGTTTCACCACTGGAAAAAGTTTTGCCCAACACCGGACCACACGAAAGCAAATTAATAGAAGACGTGCTCCAGTCCCACAGTGCATATCCTCAGAGAGTGAGAGCGTGGGCAGAAAGCGGAGTGGTCTGGCTATTTCAGACCTAGGTTACGGTCAGACATGCTGCTGCGACAGCCAGCTCTGGAGGTGCGAACTGCAGCAGCAGGCCTCATCCTCAGATGTGAACCGTCTGGGTGGAAAAAGTGGCCTGATATTGTTGCATAAGATAGATGAAAGAAAATGGGTCTTGTTGAAGTGAGAAGGGAGCCTAGACATGAGCCTGGAATAGCAATAATGGTGCCGCGAGCCGGGAGGGGGCTGGGGGTGTAATTGGAAGCAGCAGAGCATCACGGGCAGGCAGCGGAAGGGCCTGCAGCGCGCTGGCCCATTCCCCCACAGCTCGAACAGCAGCCGCTGCTCTCTCCCTGGGGCTGCCCCCACCTGTGTAGGACCATGCCACCGATTATGTGAGGTGTCAAAGGTGCCCGGCTGCAAACTCACAGCTTGGTTTTCAGTTCGCACCAGGGCGATGGAAACACAGCAGTATGGCTTTAATTACCAATTGCTCAACCAGGTTTTTATGTATTTTCCTGATCTTTCATGTCTAGCCTTATGGGCTATGACAAAGCAATGAAATCACCTTCCTTACAGAGCTGCGTGACAGAACCTCGCAGGAGAAACGGAGTGTGGCAATCCACAAGGAAAATCCGTGCCGTGAGAATACATTCCAGCAAGCACGGTGGGAAACACACATACCGATACACGCTGGTCTCTGGCAGACTAATAACGAGATGTTTATTCCCTACCCCCCGCGCGCCTGCTTTAGCCAGAATTCATAGCTCCAATCCCCAGATCACGTAGACAGCTCTGCAGAAGCAACCTGGATAGGGACTTGTCCCCATACATTGCTGGGATCAAATGCCCGTATAGCTCCTTGCTCAGGAGTACAAGAAGCGTTTTACAGCAGAGAATAGACCCACTCGTGATACCTTTGGCCTTAAAAGGGATATCCGAATTGGATCCAAAATGTATCTCAGCGCAAGCCAGGTGGAACTGCAGAGCAATCAGAGAGGTTTTGCCAGTGTAAAGGAGGTGTGAATGAGGAGCAGCAGCCCTCGTGGGACTGCTCTCAAGGGGTATGTGGTCATCAGCAAACTTGAGATCTTTTGATGTTAATAACATGTATGGACCTCTGACATTTTTCAGTATCCAGAACGTTATTTGGCTGATTCATTTAACATTGACTGTTGGATACACTGCATTTGGAGAACTGGGAGAGCAACTGGCCAAGTGATTCACACAAAGGCAAAAACTATGACTCAGTATGAAGGGAGAGCATCACTGTGCTGGATTGCATGGCTGCAACACGTCTGATCTTCTGATGACAGCTGAGCGTTGTGGAGGTGCTGGGCGACCGTACCGAGGGGCAAGCAACGCTGCACGCAGCAGCCGCGAAAACTTCTAGCAGTCTCGGTCCCGGCAGCAAAGCGTTTTGCCTGCCCTACTCCCAGCATGGCTGCCTGGCGGGGGGAGGGCAGGACATGCCGCGCACACAAAACAGCCATATTGTTCTTGCTTTATGAAAAAGAGAAGTGGCCGTGCCGGGAGCACTGGCTGTAATTGAAACAAGGCAATGGGGGTGGGGGGCGAGCACTGCAATTTCTGCTGGGAATTGGATCGCTGGAATTCGTGTTCCTTTGAATCTTAACTATCTAAATTGCACTAGGTTAGTGGTGAAGGAGAAAGCGGCTGGTTTCCTTCATTCTATAGGTGTGGGAAAAAACGAAATCTGCTCTTAATCTGGGGGATTCTCTTTCTCAAAATGATTCAAGTCCCTGGGGAGAGACAGGCACTGTGGAGCTCTTGTTAGGCCTTGAGTGAATTTCCCTGGTGGAAACTTGTCCTTTGTTCATGATGTCATGGTCAAATGGAACCAGAAATAAGAAACACTAGAAGATTGTGAACTTTCTGGAATGTAATTACATGTGTATCAAGTAAATTTAGGATAGCAGGTTTTCATCCCCCCATGACCTTTGCTACCGACTTAATGAAAGAGCTCGATGAATCCGCTTTAAACATAAACTTAAAAATACCCTTGAAATCCAGCCTTCATTAGAACCAACCACTTTGTTGATGTCTCAGCAGTTACCACCAAGTGCATATAATAATATTTCATGATAAAAGCCAATTCCATAAGAACTTAAGACAGGAAGAGACCTCCTGCATCTTTGAGTCCCATCCTGTCAGTTAAAAGTAGACCCCCCCTCCAGCCCTATTGAAAACATGAGGAGGCTGACAGACACGAACAAGAACGGGCATTCTGGTTTGGTGCCAACAAAAGCTCCCCAGGCCTCGCTTAACCACAGAGACCCAACCATGTGCTGCCTGTCAGGACACTGGAGGCTGAGGTATCCCCTCTTGTGAAACCATTCAGTTTGCCCCGGGGGGGCGGGTGGGGACGGCTTCTCTGCAGCGCTGGTGTTGTAGGGAGCAGAGACGATAGTGCTGGAGGCGACGTTGCCGGGACCTACTGCGTGGTAATAGAACAACGGGGCTATTGCCATGAGCTTGGCTTCGCTTCATCATTATACAGGTCTTTCTTCCTCCCCATCATAAGGACCCTGGATCAAGCTTTGCAGTTTTCAAGACAGATTTTACCATGTTTTTCATAAATGAGGTCTTGCTCCTTAATAGATTTCAAAAATATTTCTAGCGCAAGTTGCTGCTGCCAAAATGCCAAGTGTCCTAACAAGCTGTTCCCCGATTCTTCCCATGGGGCAGTATAGCCCTAGCCCAACAGGCTCCCAAACGTAAAAGCACTAAGATCAATGAGGCAGGATTTTTGCATTTTTAGCTTAAGGAAAAGATTTTTTTTTTTAATGGCAATTATCTTAGCCAGTGGTATCCATTCTGGAGTAAATCATGTAATGCTTTTTAAGTATGAACTAACTCTATAGCCAGGCAAGGTATCCCTTTTGTTCTTTTTGTTGTCACGAGCAGCTCCTAGAGCGTGTGGCATGGTAGTAAAAGGAAAAGACGTTTCTTTGCTTTGCGTGGTATTGGGCCACCACTTGTTTTGCGCACATCTGCCTGCACACACTGCTTAAGACCTCCCAGGCAACCAGAGAGTCTCTTTTCTCTTTGTTCTTTAACATAGGTCATCTTTTGCGTAACCAGCGTGGTGTTCAGCTCTTTGTTAGCTAGCAGCTGATCTCAGGCAGCTCTGCCTTTTTCTGGTGTTCCTTTGTTGTATGCCGGACAGGTCCTAACAGATGATCAAAGCGGAGAGAAGGGGGAAGGGTTATTTAAACTGTGGCTCTTGCCTTTTCCAGGCTGCACTTGGCTGGGTTTTTTTAGTAGTTTGAAGTGATGGGTTGTGTTCTGTTTTAATGTTAATCACCATGAGACACTCAAGTGTGACGAGTGTTATACACATTTAGAAGATGCCACTTCTTTAGCGCTTGCAAAGAGGTAGAAAGAGAGAAGAAAAATACATGGCTTGCCATTCAAAGTGACATATTTGTGGAAGGGGTGTAAACTAGCCTAACTCCCAGAAAAGGTAAGTGAAGCACATTTCACTTCTCGATGAGATGATCTCAGTCCCTGAGACTTGGACGCCCGATGGAAACCGACAGACGCCGCCTTCAGCATCATTCACAGGACACTGCTCATTTACCGGATCCTGCCACCACGGTGAATCCGGGAAGCCGGGAGTAAAAGACCAGTGAAAAAAAACTGCGGAGACAAAACTCTCTCTTGTGGTGAAATAAGTGGCCAGCTGGAGGGAGGCTGTGTTTTCTTAGGGTGGCAGAACAGTTGGAAAAGTTGTTGGATTATTTTTGGCAGTGGCGCGTATATTATAGCTCTATCATTAGTGTTACTAAACTGACGGGTTACATTGAAAGGGTTATTATTTTACTAGTACATTCTTGCAAAAACGCAGCGTGCTCAGATCTACAGCACAGAACTTCTGTCTCTAGGGTTGTTTAACCTTGGACACATTCACGTCATTGTCACCAGCCTGACTCTGAAACGTCCTCTTGGAACGGACTCTGCCGCGCAGCGTGGGCAGCCGACGCGTCTCGAGGGTGCTGGGATCAGCACAGCGAAGTGGGATGTGGCGGCTGTGACTTCCCCAGTCAAAGACCCAGCAGCCGTGGCGGCGCTGTTCTCGCCGCACCCCGCAGACGCAGGCGCACTCCCAGGCATCGCTTACCCCTGTAGA
The DNA here is from genome assembly GCF_030867095.1 of Alligator mississippiensis. Classification (NCBI taxonomy): domain Eukaryota; kingdom Metazoa; phylum Chordata; order Crocodylia; family Alligatoridae; genus Alligator; species Alligator mississippiensis. The sequence continues at coordinate 45,798,957 of NC_081837.1, read as the reverse complement.
TCAGCCCCTTGAGTCTAAAAAGCAGCTGAAGTGTCTTTCATGCCTGCGTGCCAGGAGCACAAGCCCCTGCCAGGCGTATGCAGATTCCCGGCTGCCACCTGGCTCACACGGCCCGCGCGGGGCAGCCACTCCCAGAGCCCTGTGGCATCCATGACCTGGGAGGCGAGGCCTGATCACTTGTGCTTTGCTGCCTGGGACCTTCTGTACTGGACCTCACAGGTAGGAGAGGCTCTTACCAGTCCCAGGAAGAGGGAGGAAGAGCACGGGTCACAGATGTGTGGTCACACCACTGCCTAGTGCAGGGCACGCCTCCTCCCACAGCGGTGGCCCGAGCAAGGGGTTTGCCCTGGGTGCGGTGCTGTCCCGACCCATGGTGCTAGTTCAGGGAGCTCAGGGATTGACCGCGGTTGCACTTGCTTGTTGCTTTGCTCGTCTCTGCACCGTGCTAGCTTTTCAGTTGGACTTGCCCCTCGCTGTAGGACAGGTCTGGATCCAGATCACAGGCTGGTTTCTAGTGGTAGCACCGCAAGGCATCACCTTCCCACATTGCCTTGCTTCTGCATCTGGCGAGACAGGAAGATGCTGGATAGGGATCAGGAATCAGGAGTTGTGACAGAGAGGAGCCAGAAAGAGCCTCGGCCACTGGATAAGGCTGAGCTGTGGCTGTGCTGCAAGGACAGCATCCATGAAAACCAGTGCGAGATGCACTGCAGGCAGCTCCTGGGCTGTAAAACCAGCGTGAAAGGCCCGGTGCAGAGAGCCCAGCAAGCAGGCTTCTCACCAGGGCAGCTGCCAGGCCCCGTCTCAACTCCTGCTCGCAACTGGGGAGGTTTGCTTGAAAAGCTCGTGTTTCCGGGTTGTTACTGAAACAGCTCCTTTTATTCCTGCAGCCAGGCCCGGCCAGAGCAGCAGGCGGACTCCGCCACGCAGGCAGACAGGTCTGATGGCACGCAGCACCCCCCCTCCGCTCGGCGTCTGGACGCAATAAAGACCTCTCTGGCCAGCGGTTTTCTATTCAGTTTACCAGAGGTAAGCACAGGCGGAGCTACCGCATCCGGAGAGACCAGCAGCCCACCCACACCCGCCCACCTCAGATGGCCGTCAGCCCTGCTGTGCCAGAGGGAGGGCATCAGAAAAGGCTCCGGGGCAGCGCCCTGGCCCGCTGCACGGCCGGCCTCGGGAAAGGAGGCATCTCCCTGAGCCCCGAGAGCGGCCGGTCGGTGCTCCAGAGCAGGAAGCGCAGAAGACTTCATCACTCTCACTTTGCAACTGACTTTCTTTGTCTCCAGGTGACTACTCGTTTACCAGCCCCGAGGTGACCGGCAGTGCAGTCACGGCTTATGGAGCGAGCAGTCACCTTTTCCACTAAGTGCCTCTTAGTTTCATGGCATGCCCCCGGCTTCTGGGCCGCTAACTTGCATCCATTCTTCTAACGGGAGGGACTCCTGCGGGAGTCACGGCTGCTAGAAAACGCTCACACGCTCGCGGATGAGCTCTTAGAACGGCCACGCTAGCGATGACCCGCGTGGCTAAAGCTTGCCAAGGGATGCCTCTGCATCGCGTGCCTAAGGCTGGCAGCTCAGCCTCCCTTGGCACGCGCTTGAAACACTTTCAGAGAGCAGGAGTCCAGCGACTGCTGAGCTTGGGAATGGAAGAATAGAAACAAACAGAGTAACTCTGTGCCAGCAAGCACGTACGTGCTCCAGACATGGCTGTGCCAGCCAGCATGGCCTCTTGAGTGCAGGCCACCTGTGTGGTTTGCACCTCCCCAAATCCCAAACAGACACCTTCTTCCTGGCTAACCTACCTCCTGCCACGTGCCCAGCAGAAAGCTTCGCCACAGTGGGGGGAAGTATGGATCAGCTGCAAAGTGAGGCGGGGAAGGGGCAGGCGAGGAGGTGTCAGCTGTGCCTGAGTAGGTCAGCGCGGTGACCTTAGTACATTTTCCCTGGTTGCCTTTCAGACCAGTGAATCCCACGTGAAACAAAACTAGAGTCGCCTTGCACTGGCATGGCCGAGCTCTGCTTCCTTTAGAAGGAAATGTAAACAGCAGTCTGTGTGTAAACACAATAGGTTGGGGCTGTTACAGGCATGTTTCGATTGCGTCTGGATTGTGTTGTGCAGCCCTTTCTCAATAACATTTCTGCTGGAAAAAGCAAACCGTAGAGATGTTGTGAGCCATCTGACTCCAATCTGAGTTGTCGGAGCACAGGGGGTTACTGGCAGACTCGCAGATAGCCTGCTCCCAGCTCCGCGCCTTGCGTAGCGCACGAGGGCCAGGCAGCGTGCGGGAAAGGAAGCAGCCCCAACCTTGCTGTAAGGCTGAACAAGACTGACTGGGGTGGTGAGCAGTTTCTTCAGCAGCGAGACCAGCCTCGCCCTCCATCCTTCAATTCTGATTGCTGCACAGAGGATTGCTAATGTGGCTCTTGGCCTCCCTCCCTCCCTCCCCTCGCTTCAGGGGCTTGAGTATCACTGCTCTCTGCAGAAACTCCCCCCACTTGGCATCTCCCACGAGTTTCTTGAATCCATCAAATCACCCACCGTTTAGCTCTTATCTGAGATAAGTTTCCTGACAAGATCCTGCGGGACCTCAGGATCCTGCCGCCTCTGGGAGATTCAGCTCTCGGCAAGGCCCGAAGCGTTGGCCCGCGCTCTTTCACCCGCTGCGCTTGAGGCGGAGGGAGTCTGAGGCCCAAGGGAAGGGAGCGTCAGTAATAACTGCTCCTCTCCCGGGCAAGGGGAGGAACACGACGGGAAGTGTATTTGGCCCGTTTGTCCGGCCGGAGCGTGCCTGCCGGACATGCAGCAGAGCCTGGGGCCAGCTGAAACATGTCAGGCAAGCAGGGCAGCGAGACAGGGAGGAGCCTTTTCAGTTCTGTTTATTCCCTGTCTCTGCTCATTAATGCTCCGTGGAGGAAACTCGGCATCTGCCCTTTGCTGAGATTTCAATCCTGCCGAATGCCTTTGCCATCCGTGGGATGCCTGGTGCTGGCTTCTTACCTGGCGTGCGGCTGAGCAAGCAGACGTGGGGGCGGGTGCCTAATGAGGCCATGCTGGGGCATTAATATTGTTCTTAGAGACGTGAAGAAATGTATTTCACGTGTTTGCACACCCAGACAGATGGCTTTTTCTCCTGTTTGCTGAGCGGCCAGCACTGGCGCGGGAGCTGCTAGGCAGAGACATTTGTGGAACTTGTTGCTCACGGTTGTCTGAGGACAGGCCGTCCCAGCGCCGTGGCCGCGGCAGCCCTGGGAGGCGGCAGCCCCAGGCCTCGGGGCTGCTGCAGAAATCACAGGGGATTTCTTCCCCCAGGGAGCACACAGCCCCCAGATGGTCTCCGCGTTTCTAACCCCAAACAAGTGCTTCATAAATAATGTTCTACTAATAACAAATGCCAAAGGAATTAATTATAATCCCTCTATTATTTCCCAGTGTTCCCACTTTATTAGGAACATTAATGCTGCTCGAATGAGCTGTTCTGGAGGCACATCTGGCTTACACACGAGCACCTGATGAGATCCGTATGATCCACGCTCCCACAGCAGATGCCCTACAAGGCCGCTGCTGTCGGCAGCTTCGGCCCGCATTGATGCCGTCCGCAGTAACGCTGGGTTTCTGTTCCATTGTAGGTGCGCAGCGTGATGTCCATGCTGTACCACGCTCTGATCGTAGCTCTCTGGGTTGGCGCACAGGCAGCACCACAGCTGGAGGACAGTGCCCCATGGGGGTGTCCTGCAGGAGCCACCACGCCAGGCACCCCCCGGACTAGAGCACAGCAGGGTCCCCAGCCTGCTCCGCACACCCCGCGCAGCCCCCCGAAGGCCGACCGCAGGGACGCCGGGCCCGTGGCCAATGTCACCGTGGATCCCAAGCTGTTCAGGAAGCGGCGGTTCCGGTCCCCTCGGGTCCTGTTCAGCACGCAGCCCCCGCCCATGTCGGGGGGCAGGCACAGCGCAGAGCCCGCGCACAGCACGCACCCCCACAACAGGACGATGCGAGCCAAGCGCATGGCCCACCCCGTGCTGCACCGCGGGGAGTTCTCGGTGTGTGACAGCGTCAGCATGTGGGTTGGGGACAAAACCACAGCCACGGACATCAAAGGCAAGGAGGTGACAGTGCTGGGAGAGGTGAACATTAACAACAATGTTTTCAAGCAGTACTTTTTTGAGACCAAGTGCAGGGACCCCAAGCCAGTGTCCAGTGGGTGCCGGGGGATCGACGCAAAGCACTGGAACTCCTACTGCACCACGACACACACCTTCGTCAAAGCGCTGACCATGGAAGGCAAGCAGGCTGCCTGGCGGTTCATCCGGATCGACACCGCCTGCGTGTGCGTGCTCAGCCGGAAGTCGGGGCGACCCTGACACGGAACAAGCCTGGTGACCACATCCTCCCACCCCCCTACCTCAGCCTGTAAATTATTTTAAGTTATAAGAATTGCATGGTATATTTATAGTTTATACATTAAAAAGAGATCCTCGTTATTTATTAAACATTTTGGGAAGCCCTCCGTGTGCTGTACGCTTTGTTGAGTGCCATGACACGCCCCTGGGAGACGCTCAGCTGAGCCCCAGCAGGCGTGGCAGTCTCTGCGCATACCTGTACAGCCATCGAGATCAGCCAGGTCTGTGAAAAGGAAATGTTTTGCAGCGTTCACCTTTTTTCCCCTCTCTCCTGTGTAAAAAGCTAGTTTTCCCAGGCAAAACCTGCTGTTCCATGGTGAAAAATTGTGATGTTGGGTCTAGAGATAAAATGCTTTTGTCCAATTCATAAAAGCTTGGAAAAACCTACCGAGGAATTTCCAGCTGAACGAGATTCGACAAGTCAGCCCAGGGGACCCAATCCTGCCCCAGGGATGTGTCGTGCACAGCACAGTAGCTCTTTGTGCCGCTGTGGAAATCTCAGAGTAAAACTCTCAGGGGAGCTGAGGAAGTTGCCAAATTAGTTTTCGCTCTGACACCAACCAGCCCGGAGCCGTGCTGGCACCTTTGCTGGCCAAGAGATCAAGGCGGTTGTGTTTTGATTTCCCCCTGGTTTTTGCTGAGGTGCCGTGGAGTGATGGGCTCGTGAATTTTCCCATCAGAAATCTCTGCTTCTAGTGGCTTGTAACGTAGCTGTAAGATTTCACTCGGGGCGGGACCTTGGCGATAGCGGCTTGGGTGTGGGAGCGAGTGTTTTTGTGCAGGATGAAAAAGGCGCTTGTGGCTGCACTGGGGTAAGAGCAGTCCAAAAGCAGCTCGTGGTTTCCGTGCTCCCACCCCCCTCGTGAGCGCTCTGGTTTACAGACCTACGTGGTGTAGCCTCCGGCCTGAGGCCTCTCTTGGGCGTTCCAAGCCACGGTGCAGGGAGCAGAGTCTTGAAGCCTCCCCATTGTTTCCTTTGGAAAAGCAGCCGGTCTCCATCCCAGAAATGACTTCAGCACAAAGATCTGTAGGGTTGTAGCCTGGGGTCTCCCAAGCCCAGAAAGGTTCCCCCTTCCTGCCCTGCATCTCCTCCCCTGCAAATGCTGCTGCTCGCAGCCTCCCTTCCCAGTGCAGGCAGCAGAGGAGCAGCAGCTTCTATTCTCTTGGAAATGAAATAATCCTTGCATTTAATTATGTGCCAGTTCTCACTTATAACCACTGGGATCTTTGCATTCCAGCCTGTTTCGAAGCGGGAAACAAGCAACCCTAGACAAAATATGCCTTGTGTTCAAATAATGCCTGTTGGGCGGGCAGTGGGAGGCACATACCAGGAACCCCGCCCTGCCTGTGCCCACGCTCCCTGGCTCCTAAAGCTCCGGCAGGAGCATGTCCGTGGTCCACGGGCTGCTTTCCGCCCGCCTCTAGCAAGAGGTTGTGGGGCAGCTCAGCACCAGCAGCGAGACATTTGCCCGCTCAAGAGCCAAGTTGGAGGCAGCGGGTGCATGGAGAGCTGCTCTGGGCAGGGTTCGAGGCAGGGAGCATCGAGTAGTTCTCATCTGCTCAGTCCCGATCTTCCCACTCTGATTTCATCTCTGCTCCGGACGGGGGTGCAGGCTCCAGGGTGTTCCCGATCCGTCCTCCATCTCTGGAACGAGCGGACAGGCGCAGAAGTAGACCCCGAAGACCTGCTGGGGTGGGGCGGGTGGTGACGGGGGAAGATAACAGCTGCAGAAGCAGCAAGGAAAATCAGTGTCCCACGGCAAAGACGTATTCAGGGCTGGAGCTCCTCCCTGCCCGTGCATTTGGGTTTAGACCTCTGCAGTGGCGCTTCGACGCGGCGCAGGCGTTCCCTGCTGTGTTTTAGCCGCACGCTTTACCGTAACTTGGGGGCTTCGGGGAGAGGAGGATGAAGTGTCTGCAAGTTCTGGCTCTTTCTGGTGCATCGAGACTCTGGCATTATTTTACCATTGGACATAACGAAGTTTCAGCTCAAACATTGTCTCAGGATTGTATTTGATAATTTGAAACATGTGCAGAACCTGGCATCTCTTCAAAGAGTGCTGGAACCCTGACATGGGCCTTTTGATTGCAGAGCAATTGTAGGAGCTGGCATTCCTCTCCCATCCAGCCCCCTTACAGCTCTCAGCTACACCTTAAACCAAATCCTTGCCAAGGGCGAGATTGCTGCCAAACAAATGCTCAGCCTGAGCGGCCTTATAGTTAATGATAAAATCTTTATGGGGTCATTATTATGAATCTGGACTTTGATCAAAATTTCTGCTAATAAAATATGTATCTCTTCATTGCTGTACTGTTCTGTAGCGTGGTACTGAGGTATTGCACTCAGCCTCCAGCCTGCTCCTCGTTCCCAACCGAGGTTTGCATACGGTTTCCTCACTTGGTGCAGCCCCATCAGCAGTGATGTGCGCGATGGCTGCAGTCTCTGCCTTCCCAGCCAGAGGGGAGGGCAGGGCAGGGCAGGGCAGTGGGGCGGGGCGGGGCGGGGCGGGGCGGGGAGGGCTTCGTGCACCTGGATCCTGACACAGTTGCTAGCTCTGGTATTTGGAATTCCACGCTGGGAGGCAGCCGCAGCCGGTGACACGCAGGAATGCATCACCGCTCGTGCCTCTGCCAGGCGCTCCCTGCCTGGTACAGCAGCAGCTGGGGCTCCTGCCCAGGGAGAAGGGGCAGCAGCAGAGCCTCTCTTCATGGGAACCGAAACGTAAATGTCGGCGCAAACGTGTGAATTCGGCCTTGTGTCGCTAAAGGAGATGTGCAAAGGGAAGTGCATGGATTTGCCAGCAGAAGGACTGCTCCACGTTTGCGTTGGTGCTTGCACCTAAATGCATTTGGCTGGGATCGCTAGCGAGGGCCCCGCGCGGTGCTGATGTCACTGAAGTGCGGTTTCTGATGTTTCCCAGGGCAGCGTTTGGTGATCTGTTTGGCTGTTCAGAAGGCAGCACGTGTACAATGTCATACTTAAAGAATGTGGTTTAAAAATAACCCCAATCCGAATTGATCCTGGGCCCATTGGCACCAGTCACTCCCACGCCCTCCTGCTGCCAGCGCTTCAGAAGAGCCGGCGCCAATCCAGCTCCAGAAGACACAGCCGCATCCGGGGAGTCACTGAAACGTGGGTGGCAACTTGTCTCGGGTGCACGTTAGTGGGTTTCTGCTGTCAGCAGCATGTGCGGCATTCGACACACAAGCTGCCCAGCAGACTTCTGTCTTGCAGGAACCCAGGCGCGCACGCAGACCCTGGGCTGCAATCCAACAGGGGAGCTCACAGCTTCCTGACACAACCTGGGGAAGGCAGAGGCTCTGGGACAGCTTTCTCCCCTCTGGCTTACTCACGCTGACCCACAGTAGGGCAAAGACGGGGATAGGGGAGAAGAAGGGGAGTCGGGTGGGAGGTGAAGGAAGGGCACGTCCGTCTGTGTGAGCCAGTGCAGCCATAGGAGGGGCAGTCTGCAGGTTCAGCTGCAAACGTGTGCTCTGGGCCATGCCTTCTGCCAGCAGCAGCCCAGGGGCCAGGCGGCCAGGTTCCAGCGCCCGTCGGGCAGGCCCACACAGGGCACTCCCGGCAAAACACACAGCACGCTCCGTGGCACGGTCTGAAGCAAGAGCAGAGTACTCGAGGCCTGATGCCAACTTCTGCTGGAACCGGCAACACTTCCCCGCAGCTGCAGATGTGCATGTAAGAGAGAGCGCTCACATCTGGTGTCCAAAGTAGAACTCCAAATGCAAATCAGAGAACATTATGTCGATCTGTGAGACTCCCAGGAGGCCGCTGGGCCCATAAACAATCAATAGATCTCGAGAAGTCTTAATTATAGGTTCTCGTCAGTGACAGCAAGAGCCCTGCTCCAGCACTGCTGGTTATTGTGTGAAGGGAACTGCACCGATTGCTTTCACATCAGCATGCCGAGATGTCAGAGGAAAAGCAGCCTCTTTAAGCATAAACATATGATCGTGTCTGAATCTGCCTTGCTCTCGCTGCAGCGCTCAGCTTCTAGCCGCTATCTTGGCCTTGGCAGTGGACGTTTCCTGGGGAACCGATGAGCCAGCGGGGCGTCTCACCTAGCTCCTTTCTGCCTCACGGGGCTCGTAGCACCCCCAGGATGAGTAGAGGAGGGGCAACATCTAGTGGTCAGAAACGGGGGAGTGGGGGGCTGGTGACCCGGGTGCGGACCGGGCAGGATTGCTACAGCTCACCATCGCAAAGGCTATGGGCCTGGCTGCCCTTCCACAGCGGGAAGTGAAAAAGCCGCCCGATACAGCATGTTTCACCGCAGCACCAGGCCAGGGCTGTCGGGCTGCTACAACCTGATGCCCGCTGGGCCCTACCCCACCGCCCACCCAGGCCAACACGCAGGGCGCAGTGCGAGCGGTAGAAGAGGCTGAATTTTATTTCCTGCCGCAGGAAGGAAACACGGACCGCGTGGAGCAGGTGCACATTATGGACTCTGCCATTGAGGTGCATGTGGCACTTAAAGCTTTGCCGCTCAGCTGAGTTTGGTGCCACTTTCTCAGCCATCCCTGAAGGGGCCAGGGGCCAAGACAGTCTCGCAGCCCTTCCAGCGGCCCGTGCTGCTGCAGCGGTTACTGCGCAAGTCCCGGCTGAATCAGATGAGGAAATTCATCCCTGTGGGAGAGTACTGCAGGTAGGTAACTTCACTCCAGGACATCTGCTGACAGGCCCATCCAGGCTGCCGTTGTTTTTGTGATGGATCAAGAGAAATGTTCTGGGTTGGTTGTTAACGCCAGTGTCAGCTTTGCTTTGGCATACAGAATAACAGTGCCACACAGGAGCAGGGAATGCAATTAAACCTCTAGCGATGAGCTGGCTAAGAGGGCAAAGACTAAATTGGAGCTGAACAGCTGCCAGCTGAGGGCATTGGGAAATAAGGTATAAAAGATTGGCATCCGCTTCGCGTTCTGTGAGCGACTGACACGTCCGAGCCTGCCGCATCCTCTGCTTTCACAAGATGCCAAGACCGAGTCACCGACGTTCGCGCTGCAACAGCAAGATGCGAGGGACCAGCTCTGGCTCGGTGTGGAAAGCCTGTGTCTGATCAAGCCGGTGTTCACACGGAGCAATCATTGTGCGGCCTCTGACTGTCTCTGTGCAAACTGTCCGGACTGTTTGCTCTGCTTCTAGCTGACCCGAGCCCCCCGCCACAGTCCGGAGGTGTGGGACACGAAACGGCCCCTAAGTCATGTCACCAGTTCTCTTTCTGCCTCCAGCCAGTCCAGCTGGAGGCCTGCTCAAGAAAGCTTTGGACTTGTTGCTATTAACTGGAAGGTGTTTGTTTTACCAGGTCTTTGGGTGATGGCAGCACCCCAACACGTGCAAACGGGATCTTCAGCCTCTCTCCCGTTTCTTCTGGTTCAGTTCCCGGAGGACTTTGTGACACACGCAGTGTGACGTGAGACGGGGTCTCTGAGAAAGAGATTGCTTGTCAGGAGGTGAGCAAGCGAAATGCTGGGAAGAGCAGGGGACTCACGTCAGAAATAACAGACAAAGCAGCACCTCAAGGTGCAAAGAACTGCAAAAACACCGACGTAGTCAAACTCGGCCTTCGTTTTCCCCTTTGTCTGGATGAAGTTCGGTAAGACACCCAGGAGCTCAGTTCTGTGGGTTATGAACTATAAACCCCAAGTGTTGACCTCCAGAAAAAAATAAGTTTACCAGATCCAGAAAGTACCATAAACACCGGACAGAACAGATGGTCCAAGCCCGGGGCCTTCCCTGAAGGACACCCCTCCTTCCCCGCGCTGGCAGCACGCTGGTCTCTCGGCAGATCGGTAGTGATCCTTGTGGCAATGCGGTCTCAGCGTGCACGAGGCTTGCAGGGGTCAGTCTCACCCACTGGGCTCTGAGGTGCTGCTTACTTGGGAAGCCTGTGAGGAACGCACTTCTTCTCCCCAATTCATTACTTGCCGCGTGTAAAAAGAAAACCCCAGACTGATCCAGCAGCATTTCCTTCAGCTGCTTGGCCTGGATGGGGTGAGAGACATTTTCTATGGAAGCCACCTGCAGCTTGGACCCTGGGTCTCATTTATCACACAGGAGCAGCAGACCTCCAAAAATCTCTTAAATCATTGCTTTATTTTCTGCTGCATTACGTTTTTATTCAGATAGGAATGAAATAAAATAAAAAGTTTCCAAGGGAAAGAGCTGGGCTTGTTCTGCTCCAGAACAATTTAATTAGTGATAAGATTTCCTGGGCTAAGCTTTCAACATTTAAAACTCCTTTGTGACACCTATAGCTTAAAGGCATAAAACATTATGATTTTTAACAAGTTCTTCCTTTGCAAAATCCATCACTGTAGCTGTCTATCAGTGCGATGCGGAGCATATAAATAAATCTTTCTTCCTTGTGAGCTGCTCTCAAAACAATTTCAGCAGCACAAGTGCAAGTAAACACAGGTCTGTACTTCATTAATCATGTACACCTTTTTACAGGCATGGTGCAAAAGTTAAACGTACTGCCTCAGTGTTAGTGGCAGGGGAGCTGGAGTTCAAGACCCGGGGTTTTGTATGCAATGTTTACTAAGGATGTCTGAAAGAACCAGGCTAATCTAGGAGGCTGGCAATGCGCTCTTGCAGCTCCTTTGAAGACCCCACTCGCCGGTGCCTCCCCGGGCTGACACCACATTCCTGCGGAGTCTGCACTGTGCCGGGGGTGAAGGGCTTGGTAAGACCTGGACACGTTACTTCCATTATTTTATCTCTACAAGTCTAACCTCTCTGTCATGTCAAGACTCTTTATTTGTGCGGGGAAGGGCCGGAGGGTTTGCAGCCTCATCCCTGGGAGAGGGGTTGAAACTCTCCCTGTTTTGTTTCCGTTGCAGAGATCACTGGCAGGACTGGGAAGAAAGCAGTCCTCCAAGCCAGCCCAGCTCCGCGGGAGCCAGCGGCAGAGTTGGCAGGTGGGGGCCCGTTTCTCACGTCTCCCTGGCATTCCCCACCTCATCATTTCCTGTGAGAGGTAAGCTTTGCAAAATTATCCATGCAGGTTGGGTCCTTAAGATGTTTATCAGGGCTGTGGATACATCTGCAGAGCGAGGTAGGGAGCCCACGGCTTTTCTGCATGTTTGGAGTGTGCAGCGGCTTGCTTGTTCCTATCATCTTGGTTTGCAACGTGAAGACTGACAGAGACTATGACTGTAACTTAAAAAGAAGGTGCCCGAGGCCAAGCCGGAGCAGCTCTGAGGAGGGCTGCGAACCATGCGTGGAATTCGGCACGGAGCAGGGGGATCTGCTGCAAAAGGGCCAAATTCACCCAGGGATGTCAAGAGAAGGAACGAACCGCACGAGCCAAGCCCGACCCGGGCCAGAGACCCCGGAGCGCCGAGCACCACGGCTGATTGTGCCACGGGCCATGCGGGTCGTTTCCTGGGAGCCGCGCGGTGGGCACGCCTGTCAGGTTTCCCTCCCGTGGCAGGGACTCGCCCTCTCGCCAGCACTGTGACTAATGAGTTTGCAGAACTTTGGAGGGCCTGCGGGTGGGTAATTACAGTCCTGATTGCTCAGCTCAGCTGGCGCCGGCACCTGGCACGCCCCAGAAAGTTCTGCCGGCCGAACGCCCCAGCCCTGCAGCTGGTCGCAGTTTCGTGGCCTGGCCCTGCTTATTTGGGGTTTTACTGCAGTGCAGAGGAGGTTCGGTGCCGCCACAAGACTTGGGGTACAGGGCAGGAGTCACACTCACCTCCGCACCACCTCCATGCCCTGGACCTGTCCCACAGCGTCTCTAGCTCCTCGCTGACCTGGGCAGCAGAAAGCAGTGCTAGCAGCACCAGGCCCTCCCTGACCGTGCTCTTCCAGCTGCATCATCCCGCAGCGGTTACTCGCTCCGGGGAACTCCTGTCACTGCCTTGGCTGCAGGGTTGGAGGTGCTGTGCGCTTGATCTGGACCGACTCCTGACTAAAGCTGCGATGGGGGGATAGCAGGGGCAGGGGACTGTCACCTACAGCTGCCCAAAGATATTTGGGCAAAAACCTCTCTGCCAGAGTCCAGCGGCAGTCCAGGAATACAAGCTTGCAACGTCACATCCTGTCCACCCAACTGTTGCAGAGATGGTGACAGTCACCCCCTTAATGCACATCACACCGTTCTACTCAAGTGCTTTAACAGAGCAAAAGACAAATCCCACACATGGGTCACTTCGCCCAGCAATGAAACACAGCCAGGTCTCAGTGCAAAACCACAGCTTCCCTATGGCACAGTTTGGTACAGGCAGGAGGAACCATCAGATCCTCTTGAATGCAGGGCGGCAAAAAAACCACCACGTCCCCTGGAATGTCACCCAGACGCTTCAGGAAACCTCCGGGCACCGCTAGTGACAGGGCCTCGGTGTCGCGCCGCGCTGGAAGGGGTTGGGGCGGCTGGGTTGGTGTGACCCCCTGGAAGAGAACAGCACTTTCCCCATGCAAACAGATCCCGAGACAGGATTTTAGATGCAGCAGTGGCATGAGCTCTGGGGCCTCGAGGCTGACACTCCAGAAGTCTGCTTCCTCTGGCCCCGGTGCTGCCTCTCCCTGGAATTTCCTCCATTCCCGTAAGCAGCGATAAGACCCGTGTTGACAGCGCGGAGGAGGGGACAAGCATGAGGGGCATTACAGCACGGCGGAGAACAGCCTCTCTGGGAATCGCGCTTCCTTGGAGCAGCTCGTTTCGCAAGAACAGTCGTGCCCGTGAGAGGTTCGCCTCCTGCTTGCGCGTGTAGTTTCACAGCAACCCTGCGGTTGGGCCTAAAGTCCTGGGATGAGATATTTTGCTTCCCATCTCGCATGCTGCTCACAGCTTCTGTAAGGATTGTTTTTACTGTCTCGCTGTAGGACAAACTCCCTCACTTTTCTGCCCCAGTGGGAACACATTTCTTGTAGTCTTCCCAGCCTTTGAAAAGTTGGCATTGAGCATTTCCTCAGTGAATCTGGTATTTTTTATTGGTTTTGAGGATTTCCCACAGCTTTTTGGGAAAACTAAGAGCAAGGGAGAGATCGCAGAGTCCCCCGTGTGTCTAGGTGCAGGGACAGCACCCGCGTGCGACCAGCCCGGCCCCGTGGAGCGGGTCTGCTCTCAGCTTGCACTTTGCTCAAAGCTGCAGCAACGGCCAGTTTTGGGGCCAGGCCTAGTGAAGAGCAAAAGGTCTGGGGAACCCTGGATTGGAGGGTTAAATTTGGCCTCCCTGCAAAAAAACCCAAACAAACCCCCCAAAAACTCAACACAGCACTGAACTAAGTGGTGCCCTTGCTGCTCCAAAGGCTCACGGCTCTTTTTTGTTTCCCAAAGTCGCCTTTGACAGCCGGGTTAGGTTCCCAAAGCATGTGTGCTGCAGCTCGTGGCGAGCGGCACGAACCCCAGGCCGGGCTGTCTGGAGCAGCCCACAAGAGAAGCACGGCAGAAGTGCCGGTCACCGGAGCGGCCTTTCCCCGCGGTCCTCCCGCTCCGGGGTCTGTTGCGCCCCGGCTGATCCGGCGGGGGGGATCCTGCCCAGCGGTGGCTCACGCTACGCCTGGTCTGTGCATGTGCAGACGGGCTGTCTCTGGGGCTGCCGTGTCCGTGGCACCTGTTACCAGCCGCGACGCGACTGCAAAGAGACCCGCTGAGAAATGCTTGTGCGCGAGAGGCTGAGCCGGGAGCTGCTGGCGGGGCCCCCGGGAGCAGCACCCCCAGAGGTGCGGGGCCAACAGGGCGTGCGGGCAGTCCCCTCACTCCGCCCTTCCATGCCCATGTAAACGGGTGCCAAGCCAGCGCAACACTGTGAAGCCTTGCCTTGGCCTAGATGCTTTCCCTCGGCCAGCACGAGAGCACGTGCTGCTCAGTCCCCTCTGTCCGGCCAGCTTGTCCTTCTTGCGCCAATGCATAGGGTCATGGAAGGACAGGGCCAGGAGGGACACCACAGAGGTCCCCTCTAGTTCAGTGGCAGGAGCACCCATCGAAGCCCCCGGCCAGCTGCTCGTGTAGCCTGCATGGAGATCGCCCTTGCTGCAGCGCTGGGCTTTCACGCCAGAATACTTTGTTCAGTGGCTGGAGCGCGCGGCTCTTCCTGCAGCCTGTGCTGCGGGGACAGGCCTGTCAGCTACCCGCTCACCAACCGGTATTGCCCGTCACGACAAAGATTAGCAAACGATTCATCCAGCTGCAGAACCAGTGGGAGAGAAAGCCATTATATCCTCTTCCCACGACTACTTACCTTACTGTCGTGGGTGCTCTGAAGGGCCTGTGCGTCCGCAGCGTGCCAGCAGCCGTATGTGCGCTGTATTTTTCTTCCTTGAATCATCTTCTCATTGAATTGGGTTTTACACAGTTTGCACGGGGATGTTTCAGTCTCTAGGGACGGCCGAGGAAAGAACGTGCAGAAACCCAGCTCTCCTGCAAGGGGAGATCCATTCACCAATATATAAAAAGGCCTTTGGGATTGCGACGTAATTTGGGGGTTTAGCCATACGCTAGCCTAGAACCTCAGGGTTGCACGCGCACAAAAGGCACCGGTGTGCTCGTACCGGTGCGCGAAAGGACATCAACGCTGTGACTCGCAAGAGCCGGTCCAGGTCACCTTGGCCTCCCTCGGCCCTAGCACATCCTGCGCTGTTACGTGGCTGCGTTAGGTGTGTTGTGGAAACCGCCCGTTGAGTGATCGGTCAGAGCGTTCGATCCACTTCAGCTTGGCCTTGGGTTGGTTTTTCTCACTTGCTTTAAAGAAAGAAAAAAGGAGGGGGCAGTGCTGGAGCCCAGGCATCAGCAGACACCGATATTAGCTCTGGGCGCGGTGTGGCCAGGTGCAGCTCAGGAGACAAGCGTGGGACAGCAAACCCTTGGACGGGGCCTCTCTGCCTGACACAGCTAAGGCAGGGGCTGGGAGCATGGGAGAGAGCAGCTGGCCGGGAGAACAAGGAAGGACAGGCTGCGTGTGCCAACAGGCGATCCTCACTCATTTTCAGCAGCACTTCTTACCCTGTTTTTTTCAGACAAAGCCAGACCCCGCAACCGAGACAGCATCCAATCTGTGCCTCCAGCGCTAAACTCTAACTAGCTGCAGATTTAACCACAAAGAGGCCTCAACACCTTCCTGAAAGTGTGAGAAGCACATTCGCCTCTCAGGATAACCTAGAAATTGGCCAGCTTTTACACAAGCTCCCTGAGACGTCCCGTGCTGGTCTGACCTGGGGCATGAGGAGCGTTAGCTCCGCTGAGAGAAAGCGGCCAGGTCCCAGCGAGAAGGGCTCAGCATCGCGATGTCTTCTCCAGCCCATCCACTGCAACGCCTGGCTCGGGGAAGGAGGCCAAGCAGACCAGAGCGAATCGTTTGCAAGAAGCCACGTGACCTCCACTAACCCCTTGCTTCCTCACACCCAGGTAGGAGAAGAAGAGAAGGAAGGAAAAGGAAACCTTTGTGTAAAAGAAGCGCTGTAAAGGGGTCGATAGCAGGAGACGGGCAAAGCCTGCCGGGAAGGACATCGGCTGACGTGGGACATCGGCTGACGTGTGGCTGGGAACGTTTGCTCTGAACGACGGGAGACAGCCTGCGCCGATTCACCCCAGCGCAAAGCAGAGGAGCCAAACACAACAACCCGACAAGCGCTGCTCTGGCTCTTTGCAAGTGGCAGGGGAACAAACAACCGGGCTTTTATGAGCGATGGAAATGATTAACTGACAACAGGAGTCCAGAAGAGCCAGGTGCCACCACCAGCGTTTCCTGCTCTCTCCTTCCCCGTAACTCAGCTCCAGTGATATGTTATCCCACACCACCAAAGGCATCTTTTGTATCAGTTCCATAAAAAGCAAACGAGACACAGCCCGGCTCAGAAATTCAGCTGCTTTCACACCCCGAAATTGCCAACAACATCCCATAGAAGCAAAGAAAGAGCCACCTGCAGCGGGCACGTCTGCATCACCGTGTCCCTGGCATCGCTGCCCGCTTCCTGGGACAATGGGAACAAGCCCCGGGGCCGGCGAGGAGCACGTCCACAGCCTGGAGCTGGCAGTGACAGAGTGGAAAAGGAGCCCCCTCCTGTTCCCCTGCATCCAACAGCCACCCAGCCTGGGGGGAGGGTGTGGGAGGGGGTCCTGCCTTCAGCCAGGGAAGAGGACAGTAACGTTTCAGTGGAGAGGAGGAAACAGCCCCAAACCCGGGGGCAGTGCTGGAGCCGGAAGGTACTTTTCGCCCAGATTGTGAGCCTGCTCGGCGGGGGAGGCCTCAGCACCATTCCCCGCCAACCCTGAGCTGGACAAGTGCAAAGGCACGTGAGCCCATGGGCGTGGGCGCCGTATCTGGACCCTACTAACCCTGCTGAAATCACCGGTCGCCCTGGGCACGGGCTCACAGAGACAGGCATCCGGCATTTGAAATACTGGAAACACGTGGCTCGGTTTGAAGGCGAGAGCAACCTAAGGGTCGAGTCTTTCTGCCCCAGGGAAGGGTGTGGAGCTGCTCGGCGCTCTCCCGCCTCCAAAGGAAAGTAACCCCAGCACACGCACTTCCTTTTAGTTTTCGTGCTTCACTGTCTACCAAGCCGCAGACGCCTCTCTGATTCTGTCCCGGGGAGAACGTATTTCTCACTTGTTAAAGCAGAGCGTGATCGGGTGTCTTGGAGCCCGAGCAAAGGTGCTGCATCTGTGTGTCCCAGGAGGGTGGCGAGCGTGCTTCTGGGGGGCCAGGGTTGGTCCTGGGGCACAGGGGGGACCTAAGCTTGCACTCTCAGGAGAAGGCAGCGGCAGCAGGCTGTGCGTGTCAGGCCGCACGCCAGAGGCCAAGGGGAGGGGAGCGATGCAGCCCCCCCGCAGCAAGGGAGGCTGGGAGAGCGGGTGGTCCAGGATGCGGGGTCCAAGCTGGCTGGCAGGGGTCCAGGTGGAGGAGCACTCTTGGGTGAAACCGCCCCTGGCCATGCCAAGGAAAGCCAAATCCAGCCACCAAGGTAACCAGCCGCTGGCAGCTGAAAGCACCAGGCCAGTCAACTCCTCCGCTTCCTCTAAAGAAGTACGTACATGTACTGTGCCCTGCCCGCGCTGAACTGCCCGGGCCCTGTCCAGGGGCGTGGGGTGGCTGCCGGGATTGTCCAGGGCGGCAGACCAGCCCCGTTCCTGCCCGCGGAGCGCAGCGCTGTTCCCATCCCCGGCTCCAGGAATTCCAAACAGAAACTCTTGGTAACCCAGAACGAGCAGCAGTCCTGACAAGAAACATGTGTGCCGGGCCAGACACATGGAACACATTTCACCGGGAGCAGCCAGCTCCTCAGGATGTTTGTGAGGCCGAAGAGCAGAGCTCTGCACACCTTCCTGCGGCAGACACGGCTGACTGCAGCGCCAGCTCTGGTGCCCATCCGCTCTCTGCCTCCCACAGCGGGGAGCACCACTGCTCTTGGCACACGCACCGCGTCCTGGCACTACCTGGAATAGCACCGCTCCCGACCCCTGCCCTCGGAGCTGCACGGTGCTGGGAATGCCTCGGGTCGTATTGAAGGGGACGACGCTACGGGGGGTGAACCCATTCACATGCCATCCAAGCCAGCAGGCAAAGGGCAGAAGGGAGATGATGAAATGCCAAATAATGACATGTTTTGGTTTCTAAATAATTCATTTTCTGCTGATTTTTCCTTATTTCTGTGTTTGTGTTTTGGAAGCCTAGGGTGCTGCAAAGGAAGGAAGAAAATTGCTCCATACGTGACAATAGGAACGTCGCCTAGAGCACATGGCAACCAAAGTGTTAACTAGCCTGTCCAGCAAACAGTGCAAGTCTCCAATGGAGAAAGTGGCCAGCGAGACCGCGTGTTGAACTGCAAGCTGTGTCCGGTAACGTTGCGCACACACAGTTAGTATTTGAATTATTCTATACATGTGATCATTTTACCAAATATTTAGCACCTATATAGCTGCTACACACATAAATACACGATCTCCTGCAGCAGCGGTGCATTCATTTTCCATGTAACTCATCAATAGGCCATAAGAATATGTACTTATTCATAGGGCCTTTCATCCAAAGATCTCAAAATTGTTTAGCAAAAATGTGCATTTCCCTTCCTCATTTTCCAGGTGAAGGAAGGCAGGTTCAGGAGGGGAACCCCAACAAAACTCCCCAAGGCCTCTGCTTAAACCATTGAAACCATGCTGCTTTTTCCCGTCAACCAGTGGATCAGCTAGTCCCATTTGAGCTGAATTTTCATGTCACAATACCAGTACTTCTTCCAGCACTAAGTGCAGGGGAGCAGAGAACTGAGTTGTTTGAATAAATCTGTGATGAAGTTCAGTTCTTATGACCAGCAAAGAGCTGGCCAGGAAGAGTTTTGCTTTGCCGCAGTTTCTTAGCTCCATCTCTGGAGAATTCTTCTGGGACTTTCGTGGATCATGTTTTATTGTAATTAATTCCTTTGTGCCTTACAACATGGGAAAGAAAAGTCTTGCACAAGTCTCATTTTACTAATCGGAGGCCACCCTTCTGGCTTTTCAGGTGGAGCCACAGTTTTACCAAAAAGCATCTGACGTGTATAAATGCATCTGCCACAACCAACGTATCTCCTGAGAAGGTATTTGTTAAAATGGGTAATTAAAGGCCATTTCTCTATTGCTTCATCACAGTGTAGCTCCAAGCTAAATTCTAGCTTGAGGTTCCCTTAAAAATGCCTTGCTGCCATTTACATTGACACGGAGTCATAGGAGGGAGAGAGAAGTCCGGACCTGGAGCGAGGGGTGGCTGTTCTCGTGCTGTCTCGCTACGGCGGGCACCTGTGGGCAAGCTGTCCCCAGACACGTATTGAAGTGGTGCAGGCGTCCCTCCCCAAGCAAGGCATCTGCTCACCGAGTTAGCTTGTGGGACCTTGTGGGACCGTGTGGGACAGGCAACGGATTTGCTGCACAACAGCACACTGGGATCGGTTTGCTGATCTCCGAACATCATCCGTCACACACAGAGGCCGTGGCAAATACTGAATAGTGCTGCATCATTTGAACACTTAATTAAAGTGAAGTTCTTAATGTACTTAGCAAATCACACCAGGTTCCAAGACAAGGTCTGCCTCTGTGCCTCGTGACGAGGGAAGAAACATCCCTGAGCCGTGGAGTCGGCTCCTGAACCGCCACGTTCTCTCCCCTTCTTTGCAAGAGAGGCTGGCATTTATACTGCAGTTTGCATAAGTAGTGGGCAGACCTCTCCCCGTGGGGAGCGCAGGCCACAGGATGCCTCCTTCACATTTGCAGCGCTTGCAATGCAGCACTATACACCTTTCTCTTCCAGGATAGCTGCTAGCCAAAGGGCCCATAGCTGAAGAGCTTTGCTTCGGTGCTTGTCCTTGGAAGCAGAATGACGTGGCTACCCGGACGATTGTTTCTCAGACCTCAGCCTTTGGAAGTTGTCTTTCCACATGCCCGTCGGAAGGCAGTCTCTAGCGTCTGCCCTGCAACACGCTGCAGCCCAGTGACTCCCGCTTTTGGGGGTCGAGGCAGCCCCCACTGGTCTCGAGGCACTCCTCCACAACTTTGTGAATGGAACAGCGCCCAATTAAAAAAAGAAGTGATGTGTTACAGTGCCTGCCTCCTTGCAGAGGGCTGGGCAGGGGGGGCAAGCCCGAGCCTGCACTTTTCTGCTTATCTGCTTATCTTCTCTCACCGCACCTTGCCGCACCCTTCAAAGGACCTGGCAGCACCCCGGCCTGGCCTGCCGTGGCACCCTGGTCGAGAGTCACTGCTAGAGACAGTGCAGTTGTCTGACGTGTCACAAGATGAACGTGTAGATGTCCGCTGGGGGATTCCTACAAGCATTATTTTCCTGGGTTGGATTTGGGGTCCAATAGAAGAAACATTACAGTTTCCCAGCTTGTCATACCCTATAAATGTGACTCAGACCTTAGTTCGTGCAGGTGTAAAACTGCACTTTCGAGGCTGTTTCAGCACTTGCCCGTACAGTTATGATCGGCAATAACATTAAAACCCCACAACTTCCAAAGGCCAAAGCACGTAAGGGCAAATCAGGGAAAGCAAAGCAGCCAGATTTTGGAAGTCTCCGCAGTGCCCAGCTCCTGGTGGTCGGGCTGTTCATTCCTCACATTCATGGCAACCACATACCCTGACACTGCAGCAAGGACGTGTGTGTGTGCAGCAGCTCTGCCCTCTGGTCTCGCACTGCAGAAGGAGCCGACAAGCCCGCAAGTTCTGACAAGCTTCAACATCAGCACCTAGGTGTGAGCCAAGAAACGGCGGGCATTGCCAGGTCTGCAGCACTATGCTGAGCGTGCTCACGCAGGAGCGTGCTGCCTGCTGCTCCGGCTTGCCCTGATGTCACATTCCTGACGGATGTTTTACAAAGCAGCCTGCTACTGCCATGTGAACCGGGGGGACAAACCTGACACATGCCAAGTGTGCTGTGCCGTAAGTGCCATGTTGTGATCAGCAGCGGGGTAAAACACGTGCCACGAAGCCTGAAGTAGCTCAGGCAAGGAGACCTTGTGCTCACTTGCCCACGTTGCACGGCTCGGTGATCCTTGTCACGGGCCGTCGGACCTGACGGGCAGGCGCAGAACTCGTGAGAAGGCCTCCAGCCCGCCCGGGTTGAGACGTGCAGAGCCTCGACGCGGGCACAGGTCCTGGGTCTGATGCAGCCTGTACCGGGTGCCAGGCAGGCGCGTCCCGTCTCTCAGCAGTGACACTGGCAGTAATTTGCCCACGTCTACTGAGCTGTAAGACAATTGCTTAGGAAGTACCTGTAGAGTTATAGCATCACCTGGATGCCTTTGTGGCCTTCACGCTGGCAAGAATTGTTCTTCATGTAAGTGCTGAGGCTGCCCTGCCGTGGGTTTTCGTGCTTCCAAACTGGTTCTGTTGTTTTTTCCCCTTTCTCTTTTTACAGGAAAGGGCCTGTGAGAGCCACGGATGTCTATGCAGAGCCGGCTCCCATTGCTCTTCTGGCTCTTGTCCAGGGAGGTCCCAACCGGGGCTGCCCCGGCGGCGCGGGGCCGTTCTGTGGCTTGCATTGCTGCCTACGGAAACAAGGGTGCTCTGGTGATGCCCCGCGGGTGTGCCAGGGGGACCCGACCTCCCTGCTCCCAGCGCCCGGCAGCCCGGCTTGCGCACAACCGCTGCCTGCCGGCCAATAGCAGCACAGCTGGATGTTTCTCAGAGTGATTTGTTATGTTCTCATGACGGTGGTGATCCCAGATTGGACTCGATCCAGGATCACGGTGGGAAAATGCTTAGACAAAGTACAGCAGCAAGCAATGCTCCTGAGGGATGTGCTGTGTACGTCTGTCCTGGAAGGCAAGCTCGCAAGAGAGCGGCCAAAGATGCATCAGGCTGCGCCTGCATGAGAGAGATGCCGCAGGGGCTTGGCGCGGGAGGAGTGGGACCGGGCGCAGGGTGCAGCTGGCCCAGCCGTGAAGCTCAGCTCCGGGTGAAACAAATCTCGAGCCAGGCCCCGCCTAGCAGGGAGGTGCCCCAGCCCGTCTTTCTCTCCCTCTCACTAGCGCCTTCTGCATCGGCAAGGGTCCCCGCGCAGGCTTCTCGCCCCGCTCGGGTCGGCGACGCGGAGGTGCGAGGCTGCCAGGCGCAGCAGGATGGGACGCCCCCGTGCCAGCGCTTTACAGTATCCTCGCTCTGCGGAGCGCTCTGATGTCTTGCTTGGAGCTTGGTGGGCAAACAGCCATGGCACAAAAAGCCCTTTCTTCATTTCTGCTTCAGGCTATTCCTTTCCTTCAGAGGACGACAATAGCTACTTCCAGATGACACAGCCACTACATGCACAGATGCACATATTCACGACACCCATAGCTTACTCATTGTAACCGAGACTGTACTGGCATTTGTTAGCGATGTCCATTCACACTAAAAAACCCTCTTGTCCTCGTGGAGCTGTATTTCTAAGGATCTCTTTCTTCTTCTTTATCACAGAAGAGACTGTGGTGCTTTTTTTTCTTGCTCTGTCTTAGCATTCAGTTATCTGATAACTCTTTATCCGAAGCACTTTGATGCTACAATTCAGATTTCAAGTGATGGGATTCCCTGTTTCCTAGCCCTCCCCTTAGCCCAGGCTATCTGCAGACAGAGAGCTCCTGGCTAGCCTCAGACTGGAAGCCGGGCCGCAACATTAACTCCATGCTTTAAAGTTGCTACATGAGCGCAGTATGATGTTAGGTGTTTTTTATTCAGACATTTTCTGTGAATGAGAATAAAAGTCCGATAACAGTGCTGTTCGGAGCTGGTCAGAGCCCGATGCACAAAGAGACAAATGTAGGGAAGACTTACTGCTGCACAAACGTATGTGTCCCATTTTATGTTTATTCTTAGATGTTTAAAATCACCTCATTTCTGGGTCAAATGTCGCTCTGAAATTCCTTGTATTTATTTTTACAATAAGATGAAATAATCAGAATGTCCCGATGCTTCTCTGTGATAAATGGTGTTAGCTTGTATTACAAACAGTGGTTGGGACTTCATCCGCGGTGGATTTGGAGGGAACAGCAGCGGAGAGCTGGGAACACGTCTCTCGGTCGGATGCAAGAAGCGGGCGATGACCCTGCGGCGCGGGGCAGAGTCCATCTCACAGGGGCAGCAGCGACCGTCGGGCAGCGGGCACGAGAGCGGCCCAGCTGGGCCCAGGGTGACCAGCAGCAGCGGGGCCTCCCTCGCTCTCTCCGCCCTTGGGCCTGGGCTTCGTGGGGAATGGTTTTATGAACAATTCGGGACTCTCCTCTCCTCCTGACTGGGGTGCAGGGGGCGATTTCTTCCTGCTGCGCCGTCTGCCTGAGGGCGACACAGGAAAGCCTGCAGCGGCCTGCTTTGCAAATGGCCCAGTGGGGAAGTCCCTTCCCAAGCCCTGATCACTCGAGGCTGGGTCACATCCCTTCCAGGACTGCGGCTCATCGCCCACATTTATCGTCCTGACGCCCGAGAGGCCACATCAGCCCTCATCGTACCGAGCCCCTCTCTGACTCGTGGCAGTGACGGCGATGGGGTCCATGGACCGGCTACTTGTGACGGGAGAAAGTCTCTTCTCTTATTGCGGCACTTCCTGCTGCGTCGTGGGCCGTTGCCAGCTAGGCTTGTCCTCAGCGCCACGCACCAGCACAGCATCCGCCCGGCGTGAAAACGGCCTCTCCGTGGCTGCCGCTGCCTTCCTCGCAGCAAGGAACGAGGCCAGATTTGAGGGGGAGACGACTAGCTCCACGAAGCAAGAGCGTCTTAGACCCGGTCGCGTGAGCCGTAGGGACAGACCTGCGGGCGCGAGGTGTGCAACTGCTGGCTACCTGCGGGGCTCGACAGGGAGGTCCGGTGGCGGAGCAAACAGAAGCTTGAAAGGGATTTGGCCATTTCGCCAGGGCATCACAAAAAGGGAATCATCTTGCAGAAACATTTCTTTAGGCAATAGTATGTTTTAATTAAATACATTCATCATTTACCAGAGTTTGTATTTCAGGCACCCTCAAAGTCAGCATGCACTCAGAGGAAGTCTCGAGGTCGGCTTTTCTCCCAGACTTTTCCGGGGCTGCAAGCTGAGGGCCCCATCTTATATAAACAGTTAGTGCACTCATGTCTCATGGCACGCTCGATTTGAGGGAATCAATTATGGGACATATTTCTGGGGTAAATACAATCACTTTAACTTAAACACTAACATGCATGTCAGGAGAAAATGAGTAAAGCGTCTATCAATCTCCTTAGAAAACTGCATCCTCTAAGCAGAAAAGGGAAATTTAAAACCTCCATGAATCCTCCCGCTTATCTTCAGCTATTCAGCGACCGTTACATTCGACAAATAACATGTCAGAAGTGGCTCCGAGGCCATGCACCCCAGGGGGCCGTAATGGATGGACCCCCACAGCATTAGGATTTAGGAACAACACGCATCTGAGCACAAGCGCGAGTGTATCGACTTCCTGAATAAAGCGAGCCGCAGCCCCAGGGCCCGTTACCCAGTGACACGTGCTAAGCGAGAACGCAGCATTCATGTACAAGCCACAGGATGCTAAAAGGCCACCCTCTAATTCCATCACAGTAAAATAAAGGCAGCTCCAAATGAGCAAGACGTCTCTCCCGACAAGCATAAATAATTTGCATTACATACACGACACCTAAACTGCCGATAGGTGCCTGAAAGGAGCAAATGATCCCTCAGTCCCAGGTCTCCCACGTCGTATGGGTGGGGGGCAGTACGTGGTGTGTCCAGCAAAGCTCGGCCAAACCGTAGCCCCAGGAGAGGAGAACTTCTGTCCTGCCCCCGGTGCGAATGGCTGACGGCACGTGGCCCTTCCTGAGGTAGGTGGTGAGCGTCTTGCTGAGAAGATGACACTGGTGTCCCCGACCGTAGCTCTGATCACTATGTGACCACTTTTCCCTGCTCTGCAGTCAGGGGAGGGGAACTCACTGCGCAGCAACGAGCGCTTCCTTCCTGCATTAGCGGCGGCGTGCCCCCTGCACGTCTCGAACTCGCTGCGCACCCGGGTGGGAGAGGCTTGCACAAGGACTCGTGTCTCCTGGGCAAGGCAGGGAATAGGAAGAGCGTCGGGGTCCCTGGAGCCGTTTTCAGCAATGACTCGCCGCCTGGCTCCATGCAGGTTTGCTGCCTCAGTTTACCTCGGTAAATGCGAGCCTGTGTCTTGGAGTGGATTGTAATGAAAATGTGGAGAAGCACAGATACCAGGGACCCAACCGCGGGCTGGAAAGGGGCTGAAGGGTCCACGTAGCCCGAAGCCGGAGCAGATGCAGACCCCTTCCTGACGGGTGCCACACTGGAGAGCAAGGTTTTATCCATCACCTCCCCAGCATTCGGCTCTGCTGGTGCTGCCGTGGCCCTTTCGCTCCGCTTCCCGCTCCTCTACCATTTCCCCGTCTTCTGTTCCAGTCCTGCATGTTTTGTCATTTCTATTAGGCAAAGCAGACTTGGTCTTGGTCCCCGCAGATAATTGACCATGCCTTTTACTCGCATGTTCTCACAGGGCAGAGCCAGAGTGTCTGATGTGTGTTTGCATGTTATATTAATAGAAATCAGAAAATTGCCCTGCACAATTCCTAATAGAGAATCAGCCAACGTCCTCCTTGGCATCAGCACTGGCTCGCTTATTTTTCTTGAATATATTCACTACAGCCTTTTATGTTATTGTCTTTGGGCTCATTTTTCTGCTCATGTATTCCCCAAAGAAGGAAAGAATAGTATCCTGTGCCCTGAATAAGGACACGCATCTTGATGTTTATAATTATTTCATTATTTCTTTCTTTTCTTGTTCCCTTCCTGGACTTTTGAATCTTAAATCATACGATGCAGGGGGTTCCTATTCCTTGTATTCCTGCTCTTGAAGGTGAAGCCATAGGACCCTCTTCACAGGCTCAGAAAGTAAATGAAATGAATACGGGAGGACACAAATGGCCCAGTGCAGGATGATTTTGTTCCCACGTTTTGTCTAATGGGTACTGCCCAGGGGATGCACAAAGCTCCTAGAAAGCCTCCTAAGCTCTGGGTCTAGCCCAGTGGTGTGGGAAACCTGAGCTGCGGGGCCTTGACAGCAGCGCTGTCACAGCGCAGGGCTGCCCAGCAAGCCGGCCGGGCTTTGTTTCACCTGCGTGCGCCCACAGGCCAAGCAGGGGTGAAGTGCAAACGAGGCTGCTTTCACGTAAATCTGTTTTTGAAGGAACTCTCAACTCAATTGAAAACATTTTCATCTTCTTCTTCCATTTGATCTTTTTGCAACATACTTTTCTTATTACTTCTGGCATTTCACTTCCATCTGGTTTCAACTTTTGATTAAAAACTTGAAGTTCAACTTCTTAAGTTTGATGCAGAGAAGTGGGGTTTTCCATGTCATCCCTTCAGAAGCTCTGTGCCCTACTGGCGTTCCCACCCCACGGGGTGGCGGGGATGCCCTCGGGTGACGGTCTGCTGTGCGGGCACACAGCGGGAGCCCCCGATGGCACCGCTCCCCGCACCTCTTCCCGTCCCAGGGTGAGGGCCTGCCGGTGACTTGCCGTGCTTGCGAGGGGGGAGTCCCTGGAAAGAGGCTGTATGGCCGCAGGCACACACAGCCAAGCAGCAGCCAGTCGGGGTGTATCGCCCAGGACACCGTACCGCTGTATACCAGATTCCAGGGGTTCGGTGATCACAGGCAGCGCAGGCGGTGCCAGGGGATCTGGATTCAATTCAGGACTTGCAATGATATCACTAAAGGGGGAACGGGCCCAGAGCATGAGCGGTTCAGGAAAAATAGAAGCGGGAGATGTAGCTCAGACCGCGCGGGCCTCCCGGGCCTCCCTGGGGCCACGTGGGGAGCAGCGGGCGGGACCGAGCTCTGGGACAGCCTGAGCGAAAGGCCCAAAGAGAGAAGCACAGGAGGTTAAGGAGACCAGACTAGTCCTGCTCACTTCTTCAGACGCCATCGCGCAAGGCTACAGCACAGTGCCTCCAGGAATTCAGCTATTCGGAGGGGTGCTGAAACCCAGTCGCTTCCCTCAGAAAACCAGTTCAGATGAGACTTTAACCAGGAGCAATAACAGACATTTTGAAAAAGGATAAGCTGGATACGACGCTCCCTTGGTGGGCGAGAAAAAGGAAATAAGGGGCCTCTGCTTAGGCCACAGAAGTGGCAATGACCCGGAGAGGTTACACAGAGACGTGTCGCAGTAAACTTCCAGGAGCATCTGTAGAAACATCTCTTCTACATAGTTTAGAAAGGACTGGGAAACGTGTGAAGCAGAGATGCAGTGTTGAACGGCAAGAGCTGGGCGCGGGGACTGAAACGAGCGGCTGCTTCGCGGTTCCCGTGCTCCCGAGCAGCTGACAGAGGAGATGTCTAGCACCGAGAAGCAGCAGTATTCTGACTGCGGAGCAGCGGGTCGCTCCCCATTCATCTCCCAGTTGTGCGACTCCCGTGCCTTGTGTGTGCACGTTATCCCTGGGCCAGACAGCTATACCATCTGGGCTGCACTTCCATATTGCGCTTGGGAAGGAGTGTTTCCTTGCAGTGTTCGCAGTGTCGAGATTTGAGACACATGTGCGACACATGCAGGAAATATGCTGTAGTAATCTCATGTTTATAATTCAGAGCGCAGGATGGCAGAGCTGAAAGTAGGTTTGATCAGGTTCCAAACCGATTTCCTGGAGACACAGTTAAGCTAGAAATGTTAAGAGTGAGTCTCTAGCAGGTCAGGTACTTGCAAGCAAAACACCTGATTACCGAGAAGTTGATTGTTCAGAAGATTTTAACTTTGTCAAATCTGGTGCAACCAATTTAGATGGTGATATAAACCCTTCCTCCCGTCCCTCTGTTCCGGTCATATGCGAAGGCCTCTGCTTCTCAGGAAGGGGCCTCTCCATTTATTAATATCATTGCCACCACCAATCGCCCGTTGTTTTATCTGGAAAATCTTTTCTCTATTTAGCGTTGCCAACTCTCGTAACAGTTTGTGTTTTTCCTAAGATTCTTGGAGGCGATTGGTTACGTGACAATCCTGAGTCTCCGCTTTGGTAATTAGACGAAAAGGTTCCTGGCCCTGGAGGCAGGTTGCAGAGAAAAGCTTAAAAATGATTCCCCCAGCACTAAAAGGCTGCTAAGAGCCTAGTATTTATTATTACATTTAAAAGCTGTGCTTTTCAAGCCAGTCTTCTGATCTTGGGTACTGGGATACATGAGAGTCCTTATTTTTAAGCACGTGGGGGTTGGTAACACTGTATCTGTGGTTTTTTATGGGAAGCCCAGAACCCGCAGCATCCAGGTCATTGCCCTGGGCACCCAGCTTCGCCTCTCCTAGAGGTGCCCGGGGAGCTACCCGACAAACCCGACCCCTTCAAACTCTCCACGTTTCTTCATCCATTCTGTTTCCAGCAGGGTCTCAGATGCACAGAAAAAGGCACATGCATGCTTGTGTGTGTGTGTCCATACACATGTATGTTTAGCTTTTTTGCTCTGAATTACTTTTAAATATCAGACAGGTTTATAATAGCTTTAAGGTGTCAGAATTCTTCTTGTCAAAAGTGGTGCCGGTACTCTGGGTCCTGCACCAGCAAACTCCCATCTGCTTTTCCACGACCGCTGACTGCAAGGCGACACAAGTGCATAACGATGACGCTTTAATACACATGGTGCGCCAGCCATAATGAAACGTGCCTCGTTTCAGCAGTGCCTTGTTTGGATGACACATAATAAATCACGCCGCCTGTTCCTGCACTGGCAGGATCACCTCTGCACTAAGTTAACCATGTCTGAAACTTGACCTCCCAAACTCTGCAGCCTGCTTGTAACAACAGTCAGCTCACTGACTTCCACCCAAGCCTCAAGTGCGCAAATTGCTCCACATATTTTAGTAATAGGGCCAGCAGGAACCTCAGCACTTCTTGCTGACCTCCCAGCCTGGCCCTGTTGATCACATGAAAAGGGCAGGTTGGGACTTGCTAGCACAGGAGGCGAGGCGCTTCAAACACACATGGGACTAGATCAGACTCAAACCCAGACGTGACAACCCCCAGAAACGGACATTGTGCCCCTCCAGCCCCACAGTAACACCAGCAAAGGCAGTCAGAAGCAGGCTGGGGGTGTGCACAGCTGGAGGCCTGCGGAGCGGATGGAGTCGTCCCTGCCCCCAGCCCGGGGAGCGGGCTGCGTGCCGAGCTGTGGGCTGGCCTTGCTGGCTGGACCAGGGCCTTTATTGCCCTCCACTGGTCCAGGACGTGGCTGTGTGGTACTGAGTGCATACACAACGTGTCTAGAGGTAGGATTTGTGAAATCCAATAAATAAACCTAATAAAAAATAGTGCCCCAGGGATGCCTCTGGCCCAAAGCTTAAGCGATCAAAAAAAAAGTGTTTGACCTGGCCTCGGGCAAGGTCATTCCCTTGGAAAGCAGACGTGGGGCCTCGGCGTTCTGGAAACTCTCCGGCTAATGTCAGACACAGGCCCGCACGCTTCCTTTCGGAAGTGCTCCCCACCCGCCCGGCTCGCTGCCCTCCCCTGCGCTCTCCGTGCGGCCGTGCCGGGTGGGAGAGAGGGCCGGCCCGGGGGAGCGCGGCAGCAACCCGCACGCTGCTCCCAGCCACGCGGCAGGCAGCCCCACAACAGCAGCTCCGAGTTAGGGCTGAACGAAGCGTCTGCCCCTCCGGGGAGCCGAGTCCCTGGGAGAGCTGGCTCTGCCACAGGCTTTTCGTGTGACCTGGGCATGTCTTGTAGTCTCCTCGGGCCGTAAGCTAGGGATGGCGATCCTTCCACTCTCCCAGCCCTTTTCTGTCCGTCGCACCTGTCTAGGCCAGATGCTGTCACTACACTTTGCACAGAAAGCACCCAACACGCTGGGTTCCTGATCGTGGTTGGCGCTATGGTAAATCCCAATAACCGGTCAACTGGCATATTCCTATACCCTTTCGAGATTACAGAGGGCAAACAGTTCTAGCTTCCAAGAGGGGTCAACCCCCCCTGGCAGCCCACAAACAAGGACCCAGTGCTGTGCTGTGCAAAGGCAGCGGGCACTGCCTCCAACGTTGGGCCCGAGCCACGCTCAGAAGCAGCGAGCTCTGCCCAGCAGGAGACACCTGCTGCAAAGCCAGCAGTTCTGTAGGGAGTAGGCAGAAGTGAC
This sequence comes from Alligator mississippiensis, assembly GCF_030867095.1. Taxonomy (NCBI): domain Eukaryota; kingdom Metazoa; phylum Chordata; order Crocodylia; family Alligatoridae; genus Alligator; species Alligator mississippiensis. The sequence continues at coordinate 45,769,005 of NC_081837.1, read as the reverse complement.
TCCAGGTCAGCCGCAGGGGACAAGCACTCGGAGCAGACTGGGAAACCGGAGTGCAGCCTGGAAGCGATGGGACCCAGGTGAACGGGGATGTGGCGCCGAGCGCTGTCGTGACAGGACCGAGAGAGTGGACAGGTATCACAAGCACAAAACCAGGTGGATAACCAGTACTACTACTGGTCTGATGGGTTTATCACCAGGAGGTTGACTGGACGGTCAGTCAGTCTTTCCCCGGCCTCCTCGGGGATGTTGCTCACATGGGTCTGTGCAATTAAGGTGCTTTTACCTCCGCCACGTTCTCAGTTACTCTCTCACTAGCTTCCTCGGTTATATAAATGCCATAGATACATGCCACCCACCACATGCTTCTCCACGGACCATGATTAGCCTGAGAGCCCGCTGCGGCCAGCGGCCCCAAGAGCCTTCTGCGCTGCTTCTCCACCCCGGGGCCGCGCCGCCCCACGCGCTCCTGCTGCCTCGTGTCCCCAGGCCCCGGGATTCGGCCGCCTCCTTCTCCGGGGCGGTTTGCTCTTCCCTCCTGGCATTGTCTCTCAAGCGCAGCCCTTGGGCCCTGCCTGATCCTCCTTTGGTTACTTTTTGTTTCTCTCCTGCTTTCCCTTTTCCCCATGTTTTGCAGCTTCTCTGGTTACAACTTCAGCTGCTTCTACTGAGAAGAGCCCCAAATATCCTGACTGGGGAGCAGCGGACCACACACATAGTGCCAAGGGAGGCCCATAAGGGACTGTGATATTAACTGGCTTAAGTACAATTAGCTAAAGGATTGCATTGGGTATAATTAATTTACTTAAAGCTACAGATCACAAAGTCATTAGCTGAACTTAGTGCCCCATTGGTTTTTGAGAGTCCCTTCCTGCCAGCAGCCAACCTGAGAAGAGTGACCATGAAGTGAGCAAAGCGGAGATTGCCCCAGGCCCCCGGCCTTGCCATTTTGGTTCGGAGAGAGCTGCAGACAACTCACCAAGGGGCTGCGAAGGGCAGGGGGCTTCCTCCTACAGCAGAAGGGGGAATCCCACCCAAACAAGACAACCAGGACCTGGTTTTCCAGGGCAGGAGACCCCACTGAAGCAGTTATCCCTTTTACCCTCCCCGTGGGGGGAGGTTGCCCTCCACTGCTTGCTGCAGGTTCTCTAGACATTCAAGATAAGAAGCAATTAGGACAAGATATAAAAGCAAAATCCCTTGTGAAATTAAAATAATTATTCCTGCTGATGGCATCCAGGGGATTAAGTTAATTGTCTCAGACTAGTAAAAACAGGTTATTGGTTTTAAAGAGAGGAGAAACCCAGAGAGCTCCTTGCCTGGAACACAAGCACTACGGGTTAGTGCAAGTCCTAAAGGGCTCCTCTTCCCTTCTCCACTCCCCAGGCGTTATGCAGCCGTGTGGAGCTGTGAGACCCATCGTCTCCTTGCGCTCATCTTACAGGCCCCACCTCGCTGCTGCCGTCTGCTAAGCACGCAGGATGGGGCGGCACTGCCGTTTGGATCTGTCAGCATTGCCACAACCAGCAAGAGGGAATCTCCCCCGCTCCGACCACACGTACCCAGGGGCTGGGAGGCTGGGCACACAGGCAAGGGCGTCTCCTGTGCAGTGGGGCAGAGCAGCTCAGGAGGCTACGTCACTACGCTGCGCTCCGTCCGCTCCCCCACATGCCGTTCGTGACCGGAAAGGGCCGCAAGGGATCCACAGACGAAGCGGCTTTCCAACGTGCCAGATAACCCGACTGCTGCACCGGGTCGAGCCAGTCAGGATCAAGCTTCCCAATGCACGTTTCTGACTTATTTTTGCATTGTTGGGGGCAAGATAGCAGAGACTCTGTCACGTGCTGTTTTGGGGTTCTTGCCCTGGCCCCTCATCCCCACGCTGCCTGAGCACCATCCTATCATGCATTAAAGGGCGCATCCAGCATTTTGCAGTGTGAAATTGTCCCTCTCCCCGAAGGGAAAATTGTGAGGATTTCCTGCTTTGTATTTTAGGCTCTCTCTGCTTTGCTAACCATGCATGTTAGCAGAGGCAGATCACAGTTTCATAGCTTCATAGTTGGTCGGGTCGGAAGGGACCCGAGCAGATCCTCGAGTCCGACCCCCTGCCGTGGCGGGAAAGAGCGCTGGGGTCAAACAACCCTGGCGAGGTGACTGTCGAGCCTCCTTTTGAAGACCCCCAGGGTAGGAGCCAGCACCACTTCCCTTGAGAGCTGGTTCCAGCTCCTAGCCGCCCTGACCGTGAAGTCGCGCCTCCTGATGTCCAGCCTGAACCTACTCTCAGTTAACTTGTGGCCGTTATTCCTAGTTACTCCCGGTACTGCTCAGGGAAACAGGGCCTCTCCCGTTCCCCGCTGGCCCCCCGGTACGTTTATAGATGGCCACCAGATCCCCGCTCAGCCTTGTCTTGTGGAGGCTGATCAAAGAGCCATTCCTTGCAGTTGCAATAGAAAGTGCTGAGGTCTGATGAGGGGTGTAGGTTGTAGGAAGAGCACACACCAACTGCTGAAACTTCCTTAGCCTGACGAAGGGTTTTTGAACCCGAAAGCTTGCTTAATAACTATTCTCCAACTATTTGGGTTGGTCTAAGAAAAGAAATCAAATTCACCCAAGGAACCTTGTCTGCCGAGGTCTGATGAGGTCTTGTGGGAACGTTCCCCAGCCTTGGCCTGGACACCAAGAAAAGACATGTCTTCTGCAGAGATGAGCTTTATCCTCCCCATGGACAGCCCCACTGTACGCACAAGTGGAGCCGTCAAGGTTCCCGTCCCAGGGCACTTGGATAGAAAGACACAGATCTCGCGTTTGACTCGATAGCCCCTGGCAGTGGGGCAGAGCAGAGCGGGGGGAAGGCAGGGCTGAGGAGACCACTCAGTGCCAACCTCAGTATAAAAACCACCTCAGCAACAGGCCTTAGGCAGATGCTTCACCAGAAGGAAGGACTTTCCATCACGGGTAGGTAACAAAAGCCATAGCAAGGAGCGCGTGTGCAAGTAAATGTAGGCGCAAGGACAACAGCATGTCCTAGCATGCAGATCCGTCTTCTCTAAGCCACTCAATGCAAACGAGTCAAAGAAAGCAGCTGTGCCTCTGCTGCACCAGCATCCCTCCACATGAGCCAGCTACGTGTGTCCTTGGGAAGCAGCTCATTAAAAAAATCCAAACAAACCCTTAATCTAAGATTGCCACACAGCAGTATCCTGAGCTGACCCCTGTGCTTGTGTGCCAGGAAGAGGCCTTTCTTTGCTGGAAATGTCTATTTACATGCAAGCTGTATTGTTTATTGTCATTTATCATTTTCATGTTGATGTCTCTCGTACGCGGGTTAAAACTGTAAAATGTCTCAATAAAGGAGACTGCTGTCAGATCTGATCACGTAGCCAATACTCCCAGTTCTGTCTTTCACAGCCAAGCATCTGAGCTGGATATGAAAAGTAGGTTCAACTGGGCTTCAATAATGGGAGACCTCTGAAAGCTGTGGGGAAAGTGACCCAGAGACAGGACGCTGTAACACGTGATGAAGGGTTTTCAGTGGCTTGTTTGAAACTAGCTTAACATCATGTCCACTTCCCTCTTGATGCCCCCTCGCTGCCTAGCTTTGCTTGCATTGATGAGCATTCACCTGGAAGTCGTGCCTGTACGCACCGCCCCGTGCTGCGCGGCCCACGAGCCCCGTGGCCCACCTGGGAACTCAAAGCAAGCTGACGAGGCTGGGACGTATGTGCTCGGCAGCAGTTGTCCCCGTGTCCAATCCTACGCAGCACTGAGTGGATTTTACTCTGGGACAGCTTAGACCGGTTTCATCCAGGGAGCGAGCTGCACAAGTCTGGCTTTAAATTGACCGTGGGGCAACTGCAGGTACGTGAACAGGTGCCGCCTTTCAGCTGTTCCACATCATGTGCCCGTGCCCACCCGTTCCCACTTTAGCACGTTTGCTTTCCAACATTTGAAGAACCTGACTTTATTCTGTGAAGCAACTGTGGTCTTTCCCTGGCTCGAGCCCGAACAAATTGTACTACCAAATATGCTTAAACTCCACCATGCACCTGTATATTCAGTACCTGCTTATTTGCTTGGTGAACTGATCATTTCCAAACTACCCCTGGGAAGGGAACCTTATGTACAATTTTCCCATTACATAGCCCAATCCTGACTCAGAAAAGCTGTTTTATGTCATTCAGATAAATACCACTTACTAGGCTGGATAGGGCCAGCCGTTTAATCTCTTGCACAGACCATTCATTCCTATCTCGGGTTCTCACTTATTTGAAAACAGACCAGATGTTTGGTTGCTTGTCTATGGAGAGATTTAAGCACCGAGAGAAGTATTCTGCTCAACTCTAGGTGGTTTCTTTGAGCGTTTGCTCATGGCCTCTGATGGTCAGGAGACTTGCAGGGCAAGTGTGTTAACTGCATGCCATTTCAGCGGTGCTGAGAGGAAGTCAGTGAAATAACTCCCTCCCGGGAAAGGCTTGGAAACAGTGGAAATGCTGGTAAATGTAGTGCTGAGGTGAGAGAGGAGCAGCAGTCCGACTCCACAAGGGACAGGCAGCTAGTCTGTTATTGCGGGTGACCAGGAGTGCGTGGGAAACCCTCACCAAGCCAGACGTCCCAGGACTTGACCCCACTCCCACCCCTCGTGCTGCTGCTACTATTTTATCTTGCTTCTTCCCTTCTCCCTTTTGTTTTCCTTTTGTTGGTTGGCTTTTTCATAGGAGAGATTTGGGCTCTCTGACCTCGGGTGCATTCCTCATAAGCTGTTACACTATCTCCACATCCTTTTAAGGCCTGTCAAGTGGTTAGTGAAATGCGTTTTTTTCTTGCAGGTCAACTAGAAAGCTGCTCCACATGTCACAACCCAATTTGCTCAATAATTTCGAAGCGTTTACATACAAATCTTCACTGGGGAAAGCCCTTTGCCTTTCCGCAGCTGGACAAAGAGCCCTGCCTGCCCTGGATGCACCCGGCACGCACAGCCCGAGCCGAGCCGAGCCGAGCCCGGCCCGGCACAGCGCAGTAGTCACGCGTCCCGCACCGACGCTGCGCTCCCCCGGGGCAGCACGCTCGCGTGCCGGCAGGAACCGGGAGGAGAGCAAACCCCCGACTCCCCGCAACTGCCCGGCCCTGCCCCGACGGCACCCCGCTTCCCACGACACGACACGACACGACACGACACGACGGCCCTGCCCCGCTAGCGCGGAGCGCACGCAGCCGCGCGGGGCTTTATGCGTGCGGGCCGCCGGCCCCGCCCCGCCCCGCGCCGCCCCGCGCCGCCGCAGGGAGCCCGCAGCCCGCAGCGGGGCGGCTCGTTGGTGCCGCGTGTCCCGGGCCGGGCTGCGGCAGGCAGCGGGGCGGCACGAGCCGGGCAGAAGCGCGGGGGGCGAAGCCCCCGGGGGTGCTGCTGTCCCGCAGCGATCCCAAGCGGGTGATGCCGCCGGGCGGGCCGGGGCAGGGCAGGACGCACGTGCACAATTGTGCAAGCCCGGCCCGGCCCGGCCCGGCGGCTGAGGCCGCTCCGGTTCCCCGGCCTGGGCCGCGCCCCGAGCGGGGCAGGAGCGGGGCGGCGGGCACCAGCGCCGGGGCTGCCCTTGGGGACTGTTTGATGTCCAATTCGCAACGGAGATCACAGTTCCGCTCCGCAGACTCGGGGCCACCCGCGGTGGGGCCGATGCTAGGTCACGGCGTCCGGCTTCTCCGGACAGATGTTCCAGTTTCACACAAAACTGGGGGCCGCCACTCGGGCCTGGGCGGCTGGGCTCCCAACGTGTATTAGAAAACTTAGGTGGGACAACAGAAAGAAAAGGGGCAAAGGTTTAAAACAAGTGCTCCCCCAGGGGACAGCGAGCAGAGCACCCCGCACAGCGCCCACCGGCTCACAGACTGCGGCAGCTCGCCCGCGGCTACTGCCCCGCCGTGCTCTGCTCTGAGGCGGGCGCGGAGGACACCGAGGAAAAACGCCCCAAGGTGACCGGGAGCCTTCCCGGCCAGAGCCTCCTTCCTGGACAGCCAGATGACAAGCTTGGCCAGAGCCAGGAGGAGCTTGACCAGTTGGTCCCAGGCCTTGGCAGGCAGCTCAGACGCCTGGCAAGCAGCGCCCCCACTGTGGCCGTAGCATTTACCTCCTGGTGGCCTGCGCACCGCTCCGCTCGGCAGCTCTGAGCGAGAGGTGCTGCAAGCGCGGAGAAAGGCAGAGGTGCGGGTTTGCGTGGGCTGTCAGAGAAAGCACGTTGTGTGAGACCCAGCTGGTCAGACGCCGGCCGCCTCCAGCTTCCCCATCCTCCGTGGAAGTGTGCTGTACGAATGCACTGATGGCATCTGTTTGGAATTAAGTTTCCATTTGCTGTGCAGTAACATCTGGGACCAGCTGCCCGCTCGCACCACATCCTACAAACAAGCAGGGAGAAGATGCCAGGCCAAGGCCTGGCTGTGGAGCTCTGCTCCAGGACTCCAGCCCTTGAGGCCTCTGACCCCAGAGAGCAGGACAAACGCACCCCCTGGCTGCTGCTTGCGCACAGCTACACACGGCAAACGGGGGCAAGTAAGAGAACAAGAGCCGCACAGCGCTCACCTGCCCTGTGCCTCAGCCTCTTGGCACCGCTCACGCTCCTCACAAACCAGCAGCCTCTGTCCCGAAGTGGCCGTAGGCTCCTCGGGTACCGCCTGCCCTACCTGCCCGCACAACCTGAGGCATCTGGCGCTGACCTGCATTTCGGCTCCTGCAATTCTCTGGTTTCATGCAAATCTCCCCCTTCCGTTTCCTCTCTCAAATACTTGAAGTTTCCAGGCCTCGTGATTGCAAAGAAAAGCTCGAAAACTTACCCCGAGTGAACCCTAGGAACTCTGACCCCAAAAGGCAAACAGAAAGAGCCCCATGCCTTTTACTGAACAAAATCACACGATCTTCACGCTCAGCTCAGGACTATCCAGAAGTTGCCAGTTTAGGACACTTGAGGCTGGCAGCAAAGCATCGGACTTAGGTGGAAATCAGTCCAGTGCCAGGGCCTGGCTGGCTGCATGTGCGTCAAGCGCCGTTGTAAAAGCCTCACTCCGCAGCACCCTGCCTGGGCCTGGACTTCCCAAACTGGCAACAGGAACAATAGGAATTAAAGCTTCCCTCATCCAAACGCATGAGCTGCAGGACTCAGGGAGTCAGGTAGGGCCCAGGCTGCACCATCCCGGGCTCCTGCCACCCGGTGAAGTACTTTGGAGGGAGGCCAGCGGCTCTGGCATGTGTGGTTTCCCAAGAAGAGACCAGCTCAGAGCGTTGTACTGCACTTCTTGGGGCCGAGCCAGGAGCGCAGCACTTCTGCGGGGGGCTGATTTCATGGATCTGCTGAGCACTTGCATCGTTTTTAAACGGGCTGTGGCTATTAAATTGAACCCAGAGCCTCCCACCTGCTGTCTGCGGTTGATGTACACATGGAGGTGTGTAGGTGGGTGCCAGGCAGCTATTGATCTCAGCCGAAGCAGAAATTTCAGGGGGTTTCTTGCTAATCTTTCTCATTGACAACTAGCAGGACTCGCTGCTGGAATGTGTGCATGGAAAGCGCCCATCGCTCTGCTCACCTGATGTTCAGAAACCTCAGCAGCTGCCAGCCCTGCTTCCTTCTGCTTCTGAACCCTTGCTAAACCCTGTGCGGTATGGCCTGCCTCTAGCCATGGTGGAAGAATATAGCTCAAGTGCCCTCTAGCGTGCCTTCGCTGCATCTGGCCCTTTTCCTGGGCTGAGAGAAGAAGGGATGTACTCCCTGCCTGTGCTTTCCAATAACTTTTCCACAGTGTTTGATGGACAGAAGGAACCAATGTGCTCTAGACTGGCCCTCCTGCATAGCATAGGGCGGAGGAGTGCTCTTATTCATTTCTGTTCCAGTGCTTGACAGGAGCATACCCTGTACAAAAACACCCAACTGTGGCTACAGAATTGCTGGCAACGGGGAGTCCGCCGCAGCCACGGCTCGGGTGTTCCAAGGTTTAGTTCCCCTCCCCGTTAGGACCGTGTGCTGTGTCTAGCCTGCGCGTGGCTGCCCTGCCTCTCCAGCCATGCGTTCTCACCTTGGCTTGTCCTGGCGAAGCGCCTCCATCGTCCAATTTGTGTCCCCTCAAACCACTCCTTCACCTTCCCTCTGCCAAGCTGAAATAGCCTGGGATCCTACAAGATGAGCTTTCCAATCTTTTAATGATTTGACTGGCTCTTCTCTGATTCCTGTCCCATTTTTACCCATCTTCCTGAACTGCGGCTGCTAGGACTGGACAGGTATCCCTGCAGCTGTCACGCCAAGGCCAAACATACCATCTTGTTCCCGCTCCTACAGAGACACCCCTCTTTGTCCATCCGGGGAAGGTGTCAGTGCTTTTGGACCGCATTGCACGGGGAACTTGGCTTCTGCCGGCTGTCCGCCAGGACCCCCGCGATGTCTTGGGGTCTCCGCTTGCTGAGCCCCCACCCCTAGACACAGTCTTCTTTCCCGCAGGGCTGACCTCTGAGTGACGTGCCCATTTGTTTGTCCACACTCAGGTTACTAAGCAGTCTGGGTCACTCTGCCCCAGTGACCCAGCCTCTGTATTATTTACAGCTTCCCCTGGCCTTTGTTTTCAGCCAGATTTATCAGTGGGGATCCTGTTTTGTCCGAGTCATCCATAAAAATGTTATGTCGTGTCAGGCCAAGAAGTGATTGCTGTGGGATCCCAGTAGAAAACATGGCCACACAACGATTCCTGCATTTTATTATGCTTAGGAACACATCATTTAACCCTGTTTTAATCCATTTAATATGTGCCTTGTTGATCTGATGTCATTCTAGTTTATTAATCAGATGTCATACGGTTCCAAGTTTTATGAAATCAGCAGTATTACCTTTATCATCCAACCTTATAATTTGATCAAAAACTGATAACAAGTTAGTTCAACAAGACCTGTTTCCCATTACCCCACATAGGTTGTCATTAATTATATCACACCCCTTAAAATCTTTATTAAGCACGCCCTGCACCGGATGCTCTGTTATTTCATCAGGTTGACTGGGTTACAATTACCTGAGTCATCCTGTTTACGTTAAAATCCTGGCACAGCGTGAGCTTTATTCCAGCCCTTGGGAAGTTCCTCCATGTTCCAGCCTTAAAATAAATTACATTAATGGCCCAGTGGCTCTTTTAAACTCTTGGATCCAAAACATCTGGCTTCTCTTGAAAATGTCTAGCTTTGAGGTTGCTAATTTAACAGCATCCTTCTTACCATTGGAGTAGAAAGTATTTGTCCTCCCGTTTTGATTGTCTTTCATTTTTTCTTCAAATGCAGAACAGAAATCATTCCTGGACACTGCCGCCACTTCTGAATCGTCATTCATAATTCTACGCATCCATCTAGGAATGGGCTGACGCTGTTGTTAGGCTTCCTTCCCTTTCAGATACAGCGGAGAAACCTTTTATAGTCTCTAGCTCTACTGGCAATTGATTTCTCTTGTTTGGCTTTCTACATTTCTGAGTTTTTAATTTCCATCAATTGCTGTCAACGTCTCCTTTTCCCCCATTTGTTATGTGCTGTTTATTTTAAATAGTCATTTTCACTTCCTCTCCAAGCTGTACTGGTTTTCTAACTAGCATAACCTTCTCCTTTGAATACAGACTTGTGGCTTTTTGGCGCCTAGTAAAACATTCGTATAAACAACTCCCAATTATTATGCCATTTTCCTGTTTAAATTCTTTCTTCTAGATGATTCAGCTCATAATTTTTTCACTTGCTGCCTCTAGCCCCTTAATGCCTTCATAGGGGCTGGAAAACAAAATGAACAAGTTTAGCTCCCCGTCCAACAACCAGCACGCGTGTTGATGGAACCACCTCTGGCTGCTACGAAAACGTCTTGAGATAGCTTCCTGTTGGTGGTGGTCTTAGATTAATTATGCATTTACTTGACTCCATCCATTCAAACGGCAGTCACAACCAGTAAATGTCCAAACAGCAAGCCACAGGTTTTCATCCTGGCAGGGGACCTTGCAGACTGAAAGCACAAGTAAGAGAGGAGATGCCTAGCGTGGTGCTAATAGCAATGGCCGTAGGGCTTTGCAGGGCGAGTGAGTGTTCAGCAGTGACTGTGAAGGGGAGGTTATCAGGGGGCTGCCTAGGTGTAACCAAGAGAAATGGGGCAAACTTAAGAAAGGGCAAACTGTGTTTGAGTGTCCAGGAAAATATTCTGCCAGTTTGAGCCCTAGCGAGGCAAAAATCTCTGCAGGAACAAAGGAAATCGCATGGGCCTGGACAGCTGCAGCCAGGCTGGTTCACATGAGGAATGGGTCTCCGACCCTTTCTTTGCATGGTCTGTAAACTGATAGAGAAATTCCCATGCAGATGCCTCCTGTCCCCGGCTGCATGCTGGCCCCCACCTCCCCCCCCAAATCTGTCCTTTCTTGCCAGTGTAGTTGTTTGTAACACACCTGAAAGAAGTCTGGAAGCATGCCCACGGCAACAGGAATGGCTCGACGCTCGGGAGCTGCAGTCACGGGCAGGAGCAGGAGCAGGAGCAGGAGCGCTCTCCAGCCAGAGCCACGAACCTCCGGTACACACGTGTGCACACCTGCAGTGTTATTGCCTTGACACCTCTTCCCCCCACATCCTTGTCCATGCCTCTTTCATGTCGCACTTTTATTACCTGTTCTCACACACGGGCACAGCCATCCCTGTAGTGTGTGTGCGCCCCCCTGCAGTCCTGTGTGCACACTTGCATGTACTCATGTGTGTGCATACATCCTACTGTCATCCACACACACTTGCCTCTTCGCTTCCCACTCCCGTATGTGCACACACACTTGTGTGCCACACCGTAGTGTCTCCTTTCATACAGAACTGTACAAATCCTTACACAGCAGAGATTTGTACCCCAGGCCTTTGTTTCAAAAGTCCAAAGTTCAGCTAGTGACTACATCTACTTGTGAGTCAGAGACTTTAGAAAGACTGTAATTTCCTCTGCAAAATGCCTGCTGGCAATGTGGGGCTTTGCGAGGTACAGCCCACCTCCCCTACTGTCCTGGAGAACCCCATCAGGGCTGCGTCATTTCACAACCATGGCATACAAACACAGGCGAATCCATCTCACTTCCATGACCGTGCGTTTCTCTTTTAAAACATTTGCATCCACAGATCCCATTGTCCTGGAAATTCTGTGCAAATTGCCTTTGGGAAACTGAATTCAATATTTCAGTAAGTTCCCAAAGTTGGTCTGGTTTCCAGCTTCATTTGGGTTAATGAGAGAGCCCAGCACAACTTGTCCACGGTGACCTGTGGGTGTTGCCTGTGCCCTGTCCCCCGTAGTAGATCCACGGGATTCATGTTCTTACCGGCGTCTGTTGGACAGTGGGCCTCTTTGGTACACTGTCCTCATCCTGCCAGCGGGCCTCCTGAGTGGCATACGTGTGCGCGGAGGAAGGGTGAAGGCTGTGGGGCAGTATACGGGAAATGGGTGATCGAGTCCACGTGCCCGGGACGGGAATCTTAGACTAGAACCAGCATGGAAAATATCTCCTTAAAAATATTGGAAGTGTCTTGTCCTGCACCAGAGCTTGTTTAATGACCCCGAGTCGCTCTGGAGCCCTGCTCTCAGGTTGCTGAGGACTTGGCCCGTGCAAAGAGTGAAAACAGAGGTTATGCACATGAAAGGCACCGGGGATAATCTATGGCTAAACCTGAGTTGCATGGACAAAGCACACGGTGGGCCCTGCACTGTCTGTAAGTGTCCAGAACAGTTAAAACCATCTATCCCTGCAGGCACCGCACGTCAGCCTTAAAGTTGTTAACTCTTGGCTTTTATGTCCCAAAGAACAGTTTAATGCCTTTACAAGTTGCCAGAAATATTTGGGTTTGCATTTGCTGAATCAATGTCTGCTTCCCCTGGAAGGACATTCTGTGCATCTGTAACCTGCTGAGAGTTGGATTGCATGTGTCTGGGGGGAAAGAAACTGCCTGGTACGTCCTTTCTAAGAGCTCCTTCTCCCTGCTCATCTCACAGCCTTCTGCTGCTTTGCATATTGCCAATTAACATGAAGGATGTGCAGAAAACTATTCTGCTTCAATGAACAGCAAGTGCTCATGAGAGACATGGCATCAGGTCATCCTGTCCTGGCAGGGACTCAGCCCCTGTCTCAGCGTCTCTCCCTTTCTGAAGCAGAGGCGAGAGGGAAAAGGGAGAGGTGTGACAGCCACGGTTCTGGGAAGGCCCCGCGCCTGGGCCATGGCCCCTGCAGCGTGACCTCCCTTGCTGGCAGAGCTAGCGGACTTCTTCCTCTGCCAGTGACACACTACGAGGTGTGCTGTGTGGCGGGCCAGTCGGGGCGCTCCTGCGCTGGGCCGCCCACCTCCCTGCGCCGCCCACCGTCCAGGCTCCGAGCGCCTCCCTGGGGTGCCTCCCGTCCAGCCGACCCCTTCCCTGGAGCACACCCGCTAGCCTGGGGTCCCGCTGCCACCATCCAAGGCTCTGGACTCACTTCTGGCTCTGCGCACCTTGGAAAACACAGACCTGATCATCCAATGGGTCCTAGACCCAATATGGGCACTTGGGGCACTTCCCCAAGTCAGGGGCTTATTAGGAAGCCTCCCTTAGTCCACAGACCTAAGGGGCCTCCTTGGCATAATTCAGACCCACCCCTCAATAAGTCTCCCACACCGGTCACAAGGAGAACTTTATTGATTACGGGGGTAGGGTGAAAACAGGGTAAAAGGTAGAGCAGTATCATGGGAATATCAGAGGAATCCCATCGAGCAAACCAGGGTGGCTGAGGTAGCCGTTTAAACACGCATCTGAGTTACTGAAGCTAAATATCTAATCGGATCTCGAGTAGCTTACTCACTCGCATCGTCCAGAGGTGGTTGGAGTTTCCTCTGGAGGCAGGGCACTCTTGGAGCACGCGGTGATGAGGAGAGAGCCAGGCTCAGATTCACCTGGATGACCGCATGGCTAATGGCCGCCTTCTCCCTGGCCTGGGCCTTTTTATCCCCTCTCTGACCTCAGCCGCCCGGTCCAGTCGAAGCTGCCAGTGCTGGCCACAAGCCGACCCATCTACCACGCATCCCTGGCTACCTGGGCCCGCGCAGGGCCGGGCTTTCCCCCCCCACAGGTGACCAGAGCATCGCCTCCCAGGCGCCAGGCTTTTGTCATGCAGACAAGGTGGGAGATCCCCGCCCTGAGGGATTCAACACCAGCCTCTCAGGCTGGCTGAGACAGGTCTCTGGAGAGGGGCACGGGGCACCAATGGTGGCATTTCTGCCACATGCTGGACCCTGCATCACAAAGCAACCCCCCGACGGCTCCTTTCTGGAAGGTGGACACTTGTAGGTCAGATGAGTTTCAGAGGGAACTCAGGGATCTTTGGAGGCTTTTGGTGTCCCCTTCTCCTGCCCGAGGTCTGGCCCCTTGCTCCTAGGGACAGAAGCTATGGAGCGGGATCAGTAAGAGAAAACGTGCTCGACAGATCTGCGGGGTGCTGCTGGAAGAGCACCACACGGCAGGTCCCCGCCCCCTCCACATCTTCCCTGCAAGCCCCCGAGCCTTGCCAGGCCTCCTGGAGAGTCCTCGAAGCATGACCCAGATGCCAGGACGCCCCGTGTAACAGAGCACTCAGCTCAGCGCGGGCTTGAGTCAGGCCATCCGAAGTGGAGCAGGCCCGTGGGCAAGGCTCGCCCGACGGGGACACGCTTCCCAGAAAACGAACACGCGCGTTTACTGAACGGTCTGTGACCCGCTGCAGGATTCCCAGAATCACAGAGCAGGATCTCTCCCAGAGAGCCCTGGCGCCAGCCAGCGGTCAGCCTGCATGGCACGGCACAGCAGAGCGTGACTAGAGGGAGGCACCTGCCCCAGGCACCAACTATGAGGGGCGGGCAGCAGGATCCCCCTCTGCTGAGAGCCTTTGCTGTGGCAAGAGCAGCTCTGCCCTGCCCCTGCCCCTGCCCCGTCTAGGAGCCAGACAGGGCAGCGTCGCACTGCTCAGAGTTTCTGGGGTGCGGGGAGTCAAGCGGAGCAAGTGGAAGGGTGCTCCCCGCCCACCCCCTGCCTCCAGCCTTTGCAGTGGCAAGGTGAGCCATGTGCCGCCTCTGCCCAGCCGCAGGACTTGTCCCACAAAGTGTATCTGGGGACAGGGACGAGTGGGCTGAGCAAAACGGTGTTCCCCTCTGCCCCTGGCGCTCGGGGATCACCCGGCGCCACTGCAGCACAGCACAGCATGGCAGCACGGGGAAGTCACAGTGCTGCAGAGGGTAAATCACGCGCAGAGCACAAAGCATGCTCGGGAATCCCAGCAAACTGTCAAGTAAGTGCTATTCATGGTGTCATAATTTAGCTCCCAAAACATGTTTTTAAAAGTGACTTCCCTTGAACGCCAAGTGTTCGATGAAATGCAAGAACATGCTGGGCTTCACCCAACACGCCAGCTTTACTTTGTGTTCTCTCCCCTAACCTGTAAATCAGGCTAACTACAATGCTTTATTCCTTCATAGCAAACCCAGGCACATGCCCAGCTGTGCCCGTGCTTGAACTTCACCGGACATGTATCACAGTGGCACCAAGTGCCTGCTGCAATCCACGTGTGACGGCACAGCCCATTACACACGATGACAGAGCCCACATCACCAGTCACCTCATTGTCCACCGAAGCATGTCGCTGTGCTGGCACCCCTCGCCTCACCACGGGGTTGGCCCGGGCCTCCTAGGGCCAGCGGGGACCCAAGAGCGATGATCTGTTGGCAGTCCGTCTGACACTAAGGCACAGCCAGACACAGGGGCTGTGCCAGGCATTGCGGCCCTGTCGCCCCCCAGGACCTCAACCAGCTTGCAGCCCTCTCCAGTGAGCTGTTCTTTCCCACCCCATTACACATCGCTGCCAGCTTTTGTGTAAATAAAGTGAAGTGCAGAAAATATGCAGCACGCCGCGCTGCTGAGGTCTCCTGTTACACATTCCAGCCGCAGCGCATTTCTGAAGGCCCACAGAAATGTGCCTTTTAAAACCTGTCTCGTAAACTTCCTCCATGCGGAGGCATACGCTTTGGCTTTAGTCACTTTCTTTTTTTCCACTGCCCTTTGGAATAGTTTCCCTTTCCTGCTCGGCTCTGCCAGACACGGATCCCGGGGAGGACAGCAGCGGCAGCACGTTCCAGCCTGGGGCCACCACGCTGCCAGGGGCCTGGGAGAGGCTGGGCGGGCGGAGAGGGCTGCGCGGGACTATCTATTTCTGCTGCAGAGCTGTAGGTGCGGTTCCTGCCATCCCGAGCGGGAAGCGTGAGCAGAGCAACACTCCCAATCCTGACCCAGGGCCCATCCTTGGAGCTCCCCGCCCCGCCCCGCCCCTCGGCCCTGGTCTCGATTCAGAGGTTTCAGCTAACCGAGACCCCATCATGCTCCGTGGCTGGGACCATCCCCGCACGTGGCACCCTCTGGAACAAGGTGCGCCTTGTGCACCCAAACTGTCCAGTGTGCGCTTGGCAACCCGGGACCTGGTTCTGCCCCGGGTCTGCTCTCCAGGACCGTCACCCTGCCAGGTACCCGCAGACTGTGGTCAAGTCGCTTCTTGAATCTCCTGGTAAGTCTAAAAAGCCTGATCTCCATTGGGCTCCCTGGGAAGCAGGTACTACGAGGGCACTCCTAGGAGCCACGCGAGACAGCCAGCCCGGGATGTCAGCACCCAGCAGAGCACTCGTTCCCTCCCTCCAGCGGGGACCTCCCTTAGCCCGGGAAGCACAGCGGTTTGCCCGGCCACACAGCCGGGAGCCCGGACAGTGCTCGGCCCCTAGCAGGCCGTACGACAGCCGCAGCCCAGGGCAGGCCCAGGCGGGGCTGCCCGCATCAGGGGGAGCCGCTTGCCCTGAGGCAGCCTGGACAACGCCCGGGGCCGGGGCTGTGCAGAAGGGAAGAGTGGAGGGTGGTGGGGAGGAAAGCAGACGGGCACTGCCCAGGCCACGACTGCGCGAGGCTGAGCAACACCCCAGGGAACCTACCCAGGCCTCGGGCCAGGCCTCCAAGCCTGCATCCCCAGACAGCACCTCCAAGAGCCTTTGGCCTGCCTGCTTGTATCCGAAGCTCCCCACGTGATGGGAAAGGGTCCTGGTAGCGCCCGGGGGAGGCAGCTCGTGAGGCCAGAGAGGCCCCACGAGGGGAGAGGGCATCCCTAGGGCTGCAGTGCTTTTTCTGGATGTCCGCGTTGGAAGCAGTGCCGGGACGGGCCGGGCTGTGCTTGTGAGCGTGGCTAGAAACTCCAACACAGGACACAGCTATTGGTTTTCAGCCCTTGCTGCGGCACAAACCCCGGCCGTGCTCAGGCTGCCTCTCTTCCCGGGTGCTGCGCCGGGTGCCGGAAGCGGGCCCAGCGGGTTAGGGCCGGGCTCGGGTACGGCTCAGCTGTGCTCCGCGCTGTGCTGCGGGGCGGCCGTGCCAGCCGGGCTGGCCTCACGCTCCCCGGAGAGGGCACCTCAGCCCCCGCAAGCCGCGGAGGGTCCTTGCGGCCAGACATCTCAAGCACTGGGTTTCCCACCTGTTTCCTCCCGGAGTATTTAAGCAGCAAGCCCTGTTCCTACCCCTAGCCCAGACCCCCTGGGGAACAAAACCTCTCCCGGGCTCTTTTAATCCCAGGTAAATAAAGGAGGCCAAATTAAAACATTGCACGGGACCTCGTTAAATTTTACAGCGCGCCGTTCGCAGGCTCTTGGATGCGGTCGAGCGCGTGGAACACGCTTCCGCTTGGCTGCCTGCACGACCCAGCAGCCCGGTCGCGCGTCGCGGGCTGCGACCCCGTGCTCGGAGCCGAGGCCGAGGGGTGCCAGCGTCTGCGGCCCCGCGCCGGTCTGCGCCGTGCCCTGCGGGTGCACCACCGCTCCCGGCCCTCCGTGCGACAGGCTGGGGCACGGGCACAAAGGGTATCGGGGCGGGGGCGCGTGCAGGCCGCAGGGACTCACCTGTGCGCAGAGCCCGCTCCCCGCCCCACCGGTCCCCCCTGCCCCGCGGCCCGGCTGCCCCAGACGGAGCAGGGGAAGGGCGGCGTTAGACCCGAGAGCTGGAAAGCAGGTCTCATCTCACCCTGTGCAATTAGGAGCAACTGGGGGCGGCCCCGCAGGAACCCCCTGGGGCCTGGCTGCGGCCGGGGAGCCGGGCCGGGGCTCTCGGTGGCACGCGGCTGCACCCGCTCGGGGCAAGCCCGGGGCCCACACCGCCGCTTCCGTGCAGGGCGGAAACACTGTGCAGGCGCCGAGCGCCGAGGCGGCCGCCCGGCAGGTGCCTGGGCAGCCCCGCCCGGGAGGGCCGGCGGGCGCGCTCTGCCCGGCGCCGCGCAGGGCCGGCCGGACGAGGTCCCGGGGCCATCAGGGACGACGGGCCGGTTTTGTGCCGCTCCAGCCCAGCCTGTGCTCTGGCGACCCGGCGCCTTCGTGTGCTCCGCCTCCTCCGCGACACCGCGCCGCGCGGCCAGCAGCGCGCGCGCAGCCTCCTCCAGGGCGCGGGGCCGGGCCGGAGAGAGGCTCAGGCCCTGCTCGGCTGCGGCAGGGGCGGGGGCGGAGGGAGAGAGGGAGGGACCGACCTCCCGAGTCGAGTCGAGTCGAGTCGGGTCGGGTGGGGCGGGGCGGGGCGGGGCCGGGCCGCCCCCCCGCGCCGCGCCGAGCCGAGCCGAGCCGAGCCCGAGGGAGCGGCGCTGCCCCGCCCCGGCCGCGCGCCCGCTGCCTATTACGGCCGAGCCGGGCCGCCAGCCCCGCCCCGCCGCCCGGGTCGGGTCCTTGTCGGGGCAGCGCGGCGCCGGCTCCTCCCTGCGGGGCGGGGCTGCCCGGGGGCGCCGGCCCGCCCGCCCGGCCCGCCCGCCCGCACCTGCCTCCGCGCCGCCCCCGCCGCCGCCGGCCGGGCAGCAGGGCGCAGGCCGGGCGGGCGGGCGGCGCCATGGGGTCGGCGCGCGGCGGCGGCGGGATGCGCTGTGTGAAGCTGCTGCTGCTCGCCTTCAACCTGCTCTTCTGGGTCAGTGCGGGGCGGGCGGGCGGGCGGGCGGGGCGGGGGGCGCACGCAGCGGGGCACCCCCCCCCCCCCGGGCACGGCGCTGTGCCGGGCCCCGACCACACCGTGGTGCTCGGCTCCGCCGGCCCTCGGCCCTGCCCCTGCCCCCGGCCTGGCCCTCGCCCCTTCCCCCTTGCTGGATGCGAGGCGGCCCCGTGCGGGCCCGGCTCTTGCCCACAGCTTGCACCCCTTGCACCTGCATCCTGGCGCCCAGCACCCTGCCCGAGCCCCAGGACATGCCCACGCGGCGACCCGCGCAGCCCTCCCCGGCGCTGGTGCAGGGGACGCAGGGCAGCACGGCGCAGCCATTGCCCCCTTGCTGAGCGGGTGCACGGCGCTGGCCGAGGCGGCTGGGCCCGTGCCCGTGCTCGCAGGGGTGGCACGGCCATGCCCACAGCTCTGCTGGCACAAACATCTGCAGTGTCTGAGCCTGGAACTCGCCAGGCCCAGGTACACGGCTGATCCAGACTAGGGTAAGTCGCTGGGATCCGGTCTGGCCCCGTCGGGGCTCAGCCCCCTGCATTCAGCAGTGTAGCAGGAGCCATTGAAGGGGTCGGGCGCTGCAGCAGCCTGGGCCTTGCTGGCACCGGCACGGGACAAGCGCGCGCTGCCCACGGCCAAGGGAAGAGCGCACCTCCTGCACATCCGGCCTTTGCACTGGCGTTCCTGTGCTGCCCTCGTCCCCAGCATTGTGTGCCTGCCCAGGCTGTGCTCAAGCTGGCACACCTGTCCCCATCACGGCAGTGTGGCACGCATGCCTGGGCACACGTCGGACGTGGCCAGCTGAGCTTGGCCCGGGTGCCCAGATCACCAGCCGGCTTTCTAGGAGGCTGCCTCGGGTGGAGATGCTGCCGTAGCCCCATCATGTTGCGGCGCAGAAATGGCGCCGGCTTGTAGCACACTTTGCTGCCGCTTTACAGCTTTGTAGATGATTTCCTTTTGGGCTGAGTTGTCCCTTCTCGTCTCAGCCCAGCCCTGCTTGTTCTGTTCAAGCTTCACTGCTCTCGTGCCTGGTGTGCAGGGTTTCCTTCGGTTTTCCTCGTGGCTCGGGTACAGAAGAGGAGGAGGAGGAAGCTCCACTCAAAAACTAAAATCTTTTTTTAAACCCAAATAACAAAAGCCGTTTGGATCTGAGACCACAGAGCTGCTGCAAGCATCACCCTGCGCACCCAGACAGCACGAGTGGCAAGACAGGATAGGATGTGGGTTTGCTAGGTCTGCGGAAACAAAAATAAATGTTTGCAAGATAAAGAACATGCAGCCAAGCCAGAGCTGTGCACGGCAGGTGCCGGTGCATGACGGTTCCTGCTCGCTTTGCATAAGTGCCGGCAGTTCCCACGCTCGGTGAAATCCGTGCAGGAGCCCGCCTAGCGTTGGGCAGGTTCCTGACAGTCGGTGAGATTGTGCTGCTCCCGCGCTGCCAGCACCTCTTCACCGGCAGGGCACAGGCAGGCCCCGCAACGGCCGCCTGCGCCTGCACGCACGGTGCGGGGTCGCCCGGCCGCACGGTGCGGGGTCGCCCGGCCGCGTGCAGGCACGAGCTAGGCGAGAGCTCTCGGTCCCCTTGTCAGCCGGGACGCGGCGAAGGGCACAGCCCAGAGGCCTCGGCGATCTCCGAGCGGGAGCTCTTGGAGCAGCCTTCAGGGAAAGGTTTACGTCAGGGCATGCTACTTTCCTTCTCCCTTAGTTGTGTTAGTGCTGCTTCAAGGCTGAGATTGTAATGGCTTGAGACAGGAAATCCGTGGGATTGGTTCCTGTTCCCAGTAGTGTGGTGGAGCTGGCCAGGCTGTTTGTGGCCCTGCCTGGGCAAGGTCTGCTTGCAGCTTGAATTGCGAGGCATGGAAGGGGCAGGACGACGGCCGCGAGCCATGCAGCCGGTGGGCCGAGGGGAGCGCGTGCTGTGGACACGGTATCTCTGCGTGGAGCTGTTCGGGAGCAGCTGCCGCTCCCGGACTCTGCCCCCCGCCCGCGTAGCTTTCCTGGGCAGTCCGTCCTGCGGCAGCTCTCCCTGCCGTGACCAGGTGCCAGCCCCCTGCCCGCACCAGAGGTTCGGTTCAGGGAGCCCCGTGTATCGCGGCCTTGTCTGCAGTGCGAGAGCTAAAAACAGCAGCAGCCGGCCAGACCGCACCAGCCCCTCCACCCAGCTCCAGTTCTGCCCCTCGCCTGGGAGCCGGCAGCAGACCCCGACCGCAGGCCCAAGGCTGCAGCCCCGAACCGGAGCTGGCGAAGCAGCTGAGCTCCCAGAACATGCCCCTGATGTTGTGTAACTGGCTGCAGCCACGTTTCAGACCAAACAATCTTCCTCTCTGTGGGCTTCCCATAATGAAGGGAGAAAAAATCTATTGTGGCTGAAGGAGCCACACTGGCAGCTCTGCTGTGCGGGTTTGGCAGGCAGCCCTGCTCGCAGGGATGTCTGTGTTTGCCTGCAGCAGCTCTCCCAACAGCATCGCTTCTCGGTGCAGAGGCTTTAGTGGTGCTGGCTGAACGCAGCGCAGCCCGGGCCAGGGGCCTTCAGGAGAGGCCGACTCCAGCAGCTGCTTGCCCTTGGCGGCGGCAGCACGTTCAGCAGCATCCCTGAAGCGTGGTTAGCTACTGAAACTGCAGCATGAATGCACATGGCACACTCGTTCCTAGGGCTGGGGGCTAGTGCCGTGGTGGAAATAATTAGAAGACAAAGGGTTTTAACTGGATTGCCACCATCCCTGCCCCCTCAGCCCCGTTCCCTATCGCCTTGCACAGCTGGCAGCGTGGCGCAGGGTCCGGCTTTCGTTTGGGAAACGCTGTTGGCTTTTGCCCGTCTGAGATTCTGAGCGAAGTTAAAGCAGACGCTGCTCTTCCCGCACAAGCGCCACGGCGCAGGCCCCGGGCATGCTGGCCCCTGCAGCTGCGGCTCGGGGGGGGCCGGACAAAGCTGCACAGAAGCAGTGGCTGTTGTGCTGCTCACCCTGCGCCTGGGGAGGGGGAGGGGGAGGGGGTGGGGAAGGCAGGTTTCCCCGCCCTGGGGCCATCGCATTACATCTCTGCCTCCGCCTGCTGCTACCCTGGGCTGAGCTGCGGAAGCTCGGGGAGCCCCCGGCTCTGGCCGTGGCAGGGGGCCCCCGGGGACGCTCCCTCCGGATGACTGCCCTGCTCTGCCTGCCTGGGGCCGGCTGCGGCTCCACAGCAGGAGAGATGAGGAGGCTCCAGAGCCAGTCGAGCAACTCGCTGTCTTGCTCAGTCACAGCCCCTGGTCCCCTCCCAGGGCTAGTTTTCACATGTGCCGCACCCACCTGCCCAGGCCAGACCAGTGCGTGGTCGGGTGAGAGACCCAGACAGCCCCTGCAAGCTGCCCGGGCACAGGTACATGGCCAACCTCCTCCAGCTGGAGCAGAGGCTGCGTATGTTGGCTCCAGGCCACCGTCAATAGCAATTGTTTTGTTCCGAGTTGGGAAACTTCAGCTTTCCCTAAATTAGCACCGTGGGCTGCAGCCTGTTGTTCTTGGCCTGGAGCTCCGGTTCTGCAGGGTCAAGCTGAAGCTGCCTCCCCGCCCCCCCTGGGCCTGGCAGAGCTGTCCGTGCCGCCCAGGCTGCCCGCTGCGGCTCCCCGCTCCTGCGGCGGGCGGGAGGCGCTCTGCTCCAGCCTGCCTCCGCGCGCCCACCCTGGAGCACAGGGCAGGGGCGCTTCACTTGACCGTGCTCACGCTCCGTGCTGGCTGCTGCCTGGGAAGCTGCGCCCCGCAAGGAGCTCCGCGCCCTTGGGCACCTGCGATGGCTCGGGCGTTTGCAGCATTTGCCAGTTCTTAGGAAGAGCTCAGCTTCGCAGGGGCATGAACACTCCCCTGGGCTCGTGCCCCAAGCACCCCCTCGCTCCAGGTTCGGTTTGCACCAGTTGACTCTCCTTGGTGTCTGCTGACAACTTTCTGGGGGCACCGGTGTGACCCCTTGCCCCTCCTGGAGACGATGGTCTTCACTCCTGCCGGTGCCACGGAGTTCAGTCCTGATCTGCGGGGACACCCAGCCGAGCCCTGCGTGGGTTGGGAGGCTGGCCCCGAGCAGCTCCTGGGTTTGCCTGGGCAGGCAGTGCCAGTCGGCAGCTGGTGTCTCTGGAGCAGAGGCTCGTGCTTGTGCCTGGGTGGCCTTGGCATCCTAGCAGCATGGAGGCAGCTGCCGGCTGGGCCGTGGCACCTGTCCCGAGCCTTCACAGGCCAGAGATGGTCTGGCAGGGGACTTGTCCCCGCTGTTCATCTTCAGAAGAGCCATGAGGCTCTGCTTTTGCAAACATGAGGGCAGTTACTGGTTTCCCAGGAGCACAGCCTGCACCAGGCCGGCATGGACCAGCCACCGCGTCCTGGCTCCTGGAGAAACAGTGCCTGCACAGACCTCGCGCCCGGCAGAGCCTGGGCTCCCCCAGGTGCCAGCAGGGCTCCAGAGGGGTAGGGCTAGCGATCGGGAGCAGCAGCCGCGGTGGTCGATCGCTGGACCCCCAGGACAGGCTGCGGCCGTGTCACGGCTGAGTGCTCGTCCTGCCTGTCGGGGCCTGCCGGGCCTGGTGGCTGGAGCCCCGGCGTGTCGCCGTCTGGCGTCCAGGGCCTGCGGGGCTGAGAGCGCGCCAGGCAGGAGCTCGTTATCTGGTCCTGGGAGGGGCTGCACAAAAACCAGGGCAAGGGGGGGAATTGCCTGCTGTGTCCCGGGTGCTGCCCAGCCGCTCACGGCTCTGTTTCTTTCCAGCTGGCTGGGTCGGCCGTTGTCACCTTCGGGCTGTGGCTGCGCTTCGGCGGGGTCATGGGCAACATCGCATCAGAGCAGAAGTCCCCGGAGTACATCTACATGGGTGAGTGCCCCTCCGGTAGCTGCCCCCCTGGCTCACCCATGCAGGGGCACCTGCTGCCTCCAGGCTTGCAGTGGTGACAGCCACTCCCAGGTCTCCTGGGGCCACTTGCCAGCCCAGCTCTGGGGCAGCACTGGCACTGATGGACCAGGACCTGCCCCTGCCCCGGCCCTGGCAGCAGCTCACAGCCTCTCGGGTGCAGCGCGGCATGCGCTGGAAGCAGCAGCGAAAGCGCAGCCCCCGGCGTGGCAGAAGGCTGCCCTGCACGTGCCCGCAAAGGCTTTCTGCTCAGCACCGCTCCCTGTCCCTGCGCACGCCAGACCCCAGGGTCACCTCTGTGGCTCAGGGCTAATCCTGCCCTGGCTGTGAGGGCCGCAGCCCATGCTTGCCTCTGGAGCCGCCTCCCAGCCAACATGTAGCCATTTTAGGAAGCTGCCAGGGATCTTGTTCAGTCTGAACGGTGGAACGGTTCCCAGGAGTTTCCAGACGTGCTTTTCAAGCAGCGCCGGGTCTTGCTGGAAGCTGCAGCTGTACGTGCGTGTCCGTGCCTCGGCAGTGCTTTCGTGCCACCTGGCCCTGGCTCCGCGCTCCCGTCCTCCACCCACTGTCACCCGCACCACAGGGCGTCCTTTCCCCCGACCCCGCGCCAGCGAGTCGGAGTCCCTCTGTTGCCTGAGACAGCTCCACCCCGTAGCCTGGCATCCTGCTCCTCTCCAGGGTGCAGTGCCAGGGGCCGGGGCACGCCTGCGCTGGAGGCCTCACCCCGCTGAGCTGGCAGCCAGGTTGCTCCGGGCAGTGGCTGGGAGTGAATGCTGAGTGCATGCTGAGCCCTTGCGCAGCACCAGTCATCCCCGGATGGAAATCCCCCATTATGCTGTCCCGTTGCTGCCCAGCCCCCCTTGAACTGCTAGGCAGTGACCCCCGCTCTAAGCACTAACTGGGGGCTCCAGATTCAAGGTTGCGGCGGCAGCCCCTTGGAGCCCGCCAGCGGTGCAGGCTCAGGTCGTTGCAGCGAGGGCAATGCCCTGGCAAGGACTCAGCTGCACGTCAAGGGCTGAAGCAGGACGTGATTCCTGCTGGTCGGTGTTTCTGGAGCAGCACAGCGGGGCACGCCAGGCGCCAGCCACGCGGGCTCTCCCTGCTGCCCGAGTCCAGTGGCCCCAGCGGGCTCCGCTCCTTTGATGCCAGGGCTGAGCTGGATTCCCCCTCGTGCTTTCATTTGTGGTGAGGTTTTTCCTGAACCTGAGTCTTTTTTTACGCTCCAGTAATTGATAATTACAGCCCTGCCTTTTCCACTTGGCCGGTGTGAGCCACACCAGACAGCCCTGCCCTGTCCCGGCAAGCAGGCCTCTCCCTGCCCAGCTTCGGCCCTGGCTCCTGCTCATCTCTTCCAGGCCGAGCGTGCGGCTGGGCAGGGGCGAGGCACCGGTGTCAGCGGGAGGAGACGGGGACATCGCTGTTGCAGGCCTGGGGCTGCCTGTGGTTTTGTCTTTGGCGGTTCAGGTTCCTCGTGACAGTTCGTTATTTTGAGCCGACTGGGTGCGAGCGCAGGGCTGGCAGGAAGCGCACATCTGGTGTCATGGTAACCGACCCCTCCGGCGGCCACCGCGCGTGGGCTGACTCACACCGGGGTGAAGGTTAGGGTGACGGCAAGGCTCCGGCTGTGTCTGGGCACGTGGGGCCTCCGTGCAGAAGCCGGCAGCCCTGATCCAGGGCACAGGACGCCCGCTGAGGTGCCCAGGCTCCTGCGCTGGTGCTGCGAGGTGTGCAACGGGGCAGGCGCTGTCCTGGTCCGGCCGGGCGCCAGCCCCTGGGGACGGGTCTCGGGGGTCCTGAGGAGTCCTTGGAAGATCCCTCCTTCGGCTGCCCGCGGCAGGGACATCCCACGCCAGGAGCTGCAGCACGCGGGGGCGTGGCAGGAGCACAGATCAGCAGGGACGGCGCATTCCTGCCACGCCGGGCTGGGGCGCGAGGAGGGAGCTGGTGTGGGGACGTGCCAGGGCCAGGGCCAGGGCAAGGCCCGGCCGTCCGGGCAGAGCAGAGAGGCTCCTTTCTGGCAGGCAGGAGGGCTGTGTCCACGCAGCCCCTGTGAAGCGAAGCACGAGGCCCTGTCCCTGCCAGCTGCGAGGGAAATGCAGGCGGCAGGCCCTGCCGGGGAGGGAACTGGAAAACCCATCTGTCTGTGCCGGAGGCAGCCTGGAGAGCGGGTCCGTGCTGCGTGCCCCTCCCCGGCTGTGGCGCTGCCTGCCCTGCTCCGGCCCCGTGCCGCGGGGGCTGCAGCCGGCTGGCCTGGCGAGGGCCGGGGCTCTCCCTCCGGCCGTATGCAAGCTCACCGGGGACAGGAGGCATTGCACGCCTCGGGCGTGAAGGCACGTCTGCGGCAGGAGACTGGCCCTGCAGCAGCAGGTGCCCCGGCAGGCAGGAGCAGCCCAGCAACACGGGGCCACGCGAGCCACTGCCGTCTGCTCTGTGCAGGCCCTGCACGGGGGCTGCCTCCTCGCGTGTACAGGGTCAGGCCCGGATGGAGTCAGCAGCTGTCAAGACACTGCCTCGGCCCCTGCCACCGTCCGCCTGGGCTGGAGCTGCTCCCTCCTGCAGCGTCTCAGCGGGGACTGACCCAGCCCCAGAGCCACGGGACACGGCGAGTCGGGAGCTATGGTGTTGCTTGCACGCTGCCGAGTGCAACAGTCCCGCAGGCGCCTTGCTCAGACGCTGGCTCTGTGGCTCTGGCACCTCTGAGCCGAGTACGGTCCTCGCGTGCCCCCTTCGTACTCGGGCTCCCCTCTGCGGTTTGAATGTGCTCAGGACAGGTCCCGGGGCCTGGAGGGGCAGAAGTGGGGAGCCCCACAGGAGGGGTAGGTGGCTGCTCTGCCCCAGGCTGCTGCTGCTGCTGATTGCCCCCCTTTGCTCTCTGCGATCCCCCCATCACGGGGACACCCGCAGAATCGGGCTCGGGCTGGGGCGGCAGCTGCTATCTCTGAAGCGTGGGTGCTGCCGTGGGTCTCGTGCAGTGGTGGCTGGCCACGTAGAGCGGCAGAATGATCATCTCTGGTATTGAATCTCTGCCTTCAAGAGCTGCTTGCAAGGGCCCGAGGCAGCAAGGGCAGGTCCCTCGCTGCCTTTCTCACTGTGCCCCTGAAATGGGGCCGTGCCCTGCTCCCCAGCATGCACATGCACATGCACACGCACACGCACACACAGCCATGGCGTCGCTCGCAGCTGGAGGGGCCCGTCCTGCCCATCACTCACAGCTCGGGTGCTGGAAGGCTGCCTCAGGGCTCGGGACAACAGTGCCATTCATGCCTGCAGGCGGCCACACAGAACGCCATTATCCCGGGGGCTAGGACTCGGAGCTGCTGCCCCTCCTCTGGTCCCAAGCAGGGCCGGGGCAAGTGAGGCATGGACCAGAGAGCTGTCCTGGGGGCAGGGAGGCCCGGTTGCCCTCCCAGCCGTGTGAAGCAAGGCCCGCACTGAGGGAGATGTGATGGGGGCGCCCGGCTCCACCGTGCGGGGGCCCTTCCCCTCGGACCACGGGACGCTGCGCGGCACCTCGCTGTGAATGGGGGCAGCCACGGGCCCCTCTCTGGGCTCGCCTGGCGGCGGCTTGGCTCCGTGACCCAATGCCCTTGGCGCTGCGAGGCCGCTAGCAGGTGAAGGGGAGTCTTCTGGGAGGGTTCATGGGGAAAAGCCCAGTTGAATCCTTCCCCACAGGAGATACTGGTTTGTCCCTGGGGCATTTGGAAAGTTCAGCAACTTGTGGGGGTGGTTTCCTCACTCCTCTCTTGTTCTCCAGCTTGTGCCAGGCGGAGAAGAGTCGCAGGACCATTGCCCCCGTCCTCATTTCCCACTGGAGACGGAGGTGGTCCCGTTGGGGTTCTCACCTTTAGGACAGCTTTGGCTGCCAGTGAAAGTGTGGCTTTCCCTTCTGTGACCTCGTAGAAAACCTGTTGTTCACATCCAGGAGGACGGGAGCAGCAGCACAGAGGCGGCGAGCGTGTCCTCTGTTTCAGCCGTGCTGCAGACTGCAGAGCTTGTCACGGGCGATGGTTCCCAGTGACCGTGCGTTGGCGGAGCTGCTTTGCGAGCAGCATCGCTGCACAGGCTGACACGTCCTGGCCCGTGCTCCCACGCCTGCTCGGTGCCGCCGTGCAGCCCTGGCCACGCTGGAGCATCCCAATGGCCCCTTCCTGCTCTGCGGGTGTCTGGTTGGGGTCCGCAGGGGCCTTGCAAGGGCAGTCACTCAGGGGGGTTGGAGCCCAGGGGATGAGGCTTTCCGTGCCCCCCCGGTTGATGCCCAGCACAGGCTCTTCTCGGCGCAAGGCTTTGGGAGCAGGGTGGCACGACACTTCCTTTTGTATCACTTGCTCGCCAGGGCCAGGCTTGGACCCTTGTGCCGTCTCTCATGCCCCGGGGGCTGCTCCTCCTCTCGTGGCCTTTGAAGAGGTGTCTGCGCCCAGGTGTGCCAGCCCAGAGGGACTCTCACTCCCACTGACCTGCACACGCTGCGAGCAGCTCTGGAACGCCTCCGTCCTGTGGCACACGGGGCACATGTACGTGTGTGTGTGCGTGCGTGCACCTCCCTTGGGGCTGGGGGTATTTTCCTTCGTACTCTCCGGGGTGGCGACCGCGTTCGGGTGCTGCCAGGCTGTGGGGCACCGCACCCCAGCCTGCAGGCTGGCAGCAGGCCCGAAAAGGGAAGTTGCTGGGAGGCGTCAGCAGCCGCACGAGCTGAGAGGCTTCGCCCCCCAAGCCAGAGCGAAGGCCTGGCAGCACAGCCGGAGCCACGGCGCCCACACGCAGCCGGACGCAGCCAGCCCTGTTGTCAGAAGCGGGGTAGAAGGAAGCGTAGCTTTGCACCTTGTGGTCTAACCACAGCAGAGATGCATGTATTGATACAGGCACGAGCTGGTGCGGGCTGAGCCCTGCCAGGGCTCAGAAATACAAGAAATGCAACTAGAAACCCAGCCGTTGGCTGGGGAGGTGTCTGGAGCCAGGACCAGGCCCCCTTGCCCAGCTGGCTCCAACCGGGCCGGCCGCATCCCTGGCGAGCGGCCTCGTACCCGCACCCACCGGCCTGGCGCTGCCTGTGCCCGCTCCGCGCTGGCTGCTGCGCTGCCCGGGCCGCGGGGTGGTGCTGGCCTTCCCCTGCTGCGTCTTGCAGAGCCCCCAGGCTCACGGACCCTCTCGCCCCGTGCAGCTGCTGGCCGTGGCAGCCTGGCCCTCAGCGCCTGCTCCAGCAAAGGACCTGGGGCCAAGTGGGGGCTGGGGGTCGGTGCTGGGGACATGGCTGCGCCGGACAGGCCGGCAGAGCCCTGGGCTGGGGGAGGCGTGTTTCCCGGCCCCGGGGAGCAGGGCCGTTCCTGCCTCCTCCCCCGCAGAGCGGGGAGCCTTTTGCCCTGGTGCATGGGCAGGGGAGCAGGGGCTAGCCAGGCCGCCTCAGCAGAGTGACGCGCTTCCCCGTGGTGGGGGAACGGCAGGGGTGACATCCCCTCCAGCCGTCCCAGATATGCTGCTGCCCCTCTGACTGAGTGGGCTTCTGTCCCGCAGGGCTGTACGTGCTGGTGGGCGCCGGGGCGCTGATGATGATGGTCGGGTTCTTTGGGTGCTGCGGAGCCGTGCGGGAGTCCCAGTGCCTGCTTGGAGCGGTACGTAGCGTGGCTGCTCCATCCAGAGCTCCTGGGGCGCAGCCGGTGGGACGCGAGCCCCTGCAGCCGCCCTGCCCCTCCAAGTGGCCACCATCCCCGAGCCCCGGAGGAAACCGCTTCCCTGCTGCGGCAGGCTTCCCTGGGCCTGTGCTGCTCCCTGCTCCACCTCTCCTGCCCTCCGTCTCCCGGCAGATCCTGGCCTCTGCCCCCAGGGCCCTTCCGTCCCCGTCTGGCCAGTGCTGCCTGGGGGAGGGCAGGATGGTGGTGTGCGTGGCGGGCACGGTGGGGCGCAGCTCAGTGTGCTCTTCCTCCCCTCCAGTTTTTTGCCTGCTTGCTGGTGATCTTTGCTGCCGAAGTCACCTCCGGTGTGTTCGCCTTCCTAGGCAAGAACGCGGTGAGTGAGGAGCGGGGCTGGGCTCCTGCTGCTGGCTGAGGTGGGGATCTCACACAGTCGTGCACGGGGGAGGTTTTCCACTGCAGAGGGACTGCTCTGTGGCCCCCGGTCTGGAGCCACGGAGGGGTCACACTGTCACGAGCGCCAGAAGCTGGGCTTCAAACGATGCATCGTCTCCAGTCCCGGAGCTGAGCAGGGAATGTGCAGTGCAAGCTGCCTGCGTGCGCGTGTACTGTCAGCACCGGGACGGCTGCCGGGGCAGAGCACCGCATGGGGGAGCCACGCGCACGCCCGCGCCGTGACCCACCGAGGGAGCACCGGGCCCAAGCAGGGCACGCGTATGCTGTGGCTACGCCGGCCCTCTCGTGCTGCCCCTCCACCGGGCAGGGGTCACTGGTGATTCTGGAGGTGGGAGTTTGTCTGGTTGGGGGTGAGATGTGATGAGCGTCCCTGTGCCTCTGAGTGTGTGTTCGTGTGCAGGCAATACAAGAAGTCCAGGCCATCTACAAAGATGCTTATGACGCCTACATGAAGAACCCAGGAGAGAAAAACAGAACGCTCCAGCTCCTGCACTCGTCTGTGAGTACCCACGTGAGCGCGAGGATGCGTGCTGCGTACCGGCGGGGCCGTGCCCTGAGTGCTGAAGGCGCTGGGCTGGCAGGCGGGCGACAGGCCCCTCTCCCAGGAGAGCACTGGGGACTAGTTAGAGGTAGCCTGGTGCTGCAGATGCCTCAGCCTGACGATGCCGAGACCTCAGCCCAAAGCCCCGGGCCCCGGCTCCGAGCAGCGGAAGCAGAGCGGTGCAGCGCTGCGCCCCCACGAGGCAGGCTGTCAGCGCTTTCAGGCTCACTGGGTCCTCTCCTGGTAGGGCCTAGCGCGCAGGGGTGACGATCTTCCCAGAAGCTCTGCTGACACAGCAGCCCCAAGGGTTGGTTCTTTCACTGCCCCGCCACACTGGGAGAGCAAACGGGGGGAACGTGCGGGGTGTGACTTGTCCGGGGCCACACAGACGCTGTGGTCGAGCCCGCCACTCGCAGCTCCGTGCACCTCCCCCATAGAGCAGACCCGGGCCACCCCTGGGAGCACTGCCACATTCCTCAGGGCTGCGCCCACCCTGCGGCCCCGGCCCCGCTCCCGTGGCTGCCGGCTCCGACCCCAAGAGGAATTCTGAGCATTTCGTAGGAGATAAGCAAACAGGAAGAGCGGAGCCTCGGTGGCGGCCTGGCGATTTATCACTGGTCCCCACCCTGGGGCAGCATGGTCCATCCATCTTCGGCTCCAATGCGCTGCCCCCGTTCCAGCATATCCCACATGAGCACTTCCATCTGGAGCAAAGGGATTTAAAGCCCGTGGGGTTCGGAGCATGCCGGGGCCTGCGGTGCGGTTGGTCCCTTGTGTTACTGGACTCTGCAGCCGGGCAGGCCTCCCCTTGGAAGCTCTCTTTACACCCATGTTCCTGCATGTCAGACACAGGATCTGAGCTTTGAGTCTGGACCAAATTCACTGCTGGGGAAACTCCTCCCCAGGCTGGCAAGTTGCTGCAGAGGGACACGGCCATGCCTCCGCCTCTGTACATCTTTGTCTGTTTCCAGCTCAGCCGCTGGGGTGAAAGCAGGGCCACAGGAGGAAACGGGCCCGGGGCTTCCTCTGCTCTGACACTGCCTCTTCCTCCCTTTCTTGACCATCTAGTTTCAGTGCTGTGGTAAAGGCAAAGACAGTGATGATCAGGTGAAACCCACCTGTCCAGAGGGCATCCATCTGCCCAAGGTAAGCCTCCACCCCTCAGATTGTCTCGGGGGCCTTTCCCCGCAGACACGTCAGTGTGAGGGAGAAGCTTCTTGATGCAAGGAACCAAAGCAGCAGGAGGAAGGACGGAGACGGGTGGATGGAAAGGGGCATGGCTCTGTTTGGCATCCAGTGTTTCAAAAATTGCTTTTCTGTGTCACAGTCCCATGAGATGAGGCTGGAGAAATGTTCAGCTGAACTCAGATCTCAGAAAAGTCTGAGCTGCTTTCAGCCCTGCAGGCCCCCACTACCCCATCCTCTGAGGGCTGAGGGTCAGGAGAACAAGCTCCTCCAGCCAGCAGCCTGCCACAGGCCCAGGCAAGGGAGCAGAGACAGTGGAAGCAGTGTCAGGACCTTCAGAGTCTCCGTGACAAGCACTTGTTACTGCCAGGAGGGAACCTGCTCCACTTAGCCTGAATGGGCAGATCCCCATTGTGCCAGCCTCAGAGCTGGCTTTAGCTCCTGCAGAACGTGAGGATCAAGGGGGGGATCCCTTGCGAGTGCCTCTTGGGTGGCGTGTACAAAGGAGCGGGCAGCACCCGGAGAGGGATTCCTGGCAGGTTAGGGCATGCTGATGCCTTGGCAGAAGGGGAGGGGAAGTTTCCTGCCGGTCTGAAATGCCCAGGAGAGCACAAGGCACCCTCCAGGTCCAGGTGCTGAATAGCGGAGCAGTGGGAAGCAGGGAACTAAGGGAGCAGATCTGGAAACGTTCCTGCCGAGCTGAGCGGGGCTGTCTTCTGTTTCCACTAGAACTGCCTGGAGGAAATCCAGAGCGTAACAAACTCGCATCTGCACTTAGTTGGAATCGTTGGGATTGCAATTGCTGGCGTCACAGTGAGTACATCCCTGCCGTCCAGATGACATCCCTGCTCCTTCCTCGGGGCAGCGGGGGTTCCAGCGGCTGCTGCCGGGCGCTCTCTGTATGACTTCCTGACGCTTCTGCTGGGCCTTCCCTTTGCATCACTCTCCCCATAGACATTTGAAAATGTCTCAGGTTTACTGGCACATTTGGAGAGGGTCTCCAGGAGAAATCCTCCTGTGCTGCTGTTGTGAATCGAGACCTTTAGTAATGTCAGCAGGAAGCTGTGTTCACAAAAGCTGACTTGAAAAGTGCCCGTTACCCTGAGCTTTCATCCCTTCCAGAGTGCTGCAGACAGGGCCTCCTGCGCCAGCGTATCTGACCCCTTCCCGCAGGAAGGGCTTCTTTGCTGGCGCCTCGACTCCGCTTCACGGACCAAGTGCACCGTATCCAGTTGCTGGGAAGAGCAGGGTTTTCCAGTGACGTACGTTCGTGGCTCCTCCCACAGCCAGAAATGGCACGTGCCTGTTTCTCAGCTAGTTGCTTTAAAGAACGGGTTTTGCAGTAGGCCTGCTAGGGAGCCAGTCCTCATCACCCCAGGCTGCCCTGTGCTAAAAGCATGTGCTGAGCACCGGGAGTGAACACCCCTCGAAATGGCACGGAGGGGGGGAAGAGAGAGGGTGTCGGATGCTGCCTGCGGAAGGAGCAAGTGCTACAGCACGATCTCCACGTCCTGTCCTTGTCCCTGCCACGTGGCAAGGCTGGCCAGCTGTGTGCCCATGCCCTGGGGAAGGTGTCACTGGTGTATGTTGCCAGGCAGAGCTGCCAGCTTCCTGTGACCAGTAAACTCTGCCCTGGCAATGAAACCTGTGGCCAGGGGAAATGAGTGGGTCTCCAGTGCTCTCTGCTGGGCTGTGCACTCACCTTCCTCTGTAGGTTCCTGCTCCCAAGCTGGTAAGTAGTGGTGATGTTAAGGGTAAGCTCCCCGCAGGCGCAGTCCTTGTGGAGGTGTTAGTTTCCGTGTGACACCGCAGTCCCAGTGCGAGCCTGATGCCCAGCTCTGCTTTCTGTTCTTATTCAGACACTTTGCAGGCAGATTCCTGGCGGCCCGTCTCTGCTGCTCTGGAAGCCCGAGCCTCTGTTCGGTGCTGGCCCTGGTACTATTAATAGGACTGAATTTGTGTCAGAGCAGATGACCTCAGTGGGATAAACCCCTGTTGAAATTTGGCAAGAACTTACGCTGTGCAAAGCATTCATAATGTCTGTGGCACTTGTATATTCAAATATCATCTTGGCTCCGAGCGCTAGAGAAGCGTCTTCCATGTTACGTATCTGCTGTCCTGAGATCTGCAGACAGAAACCACGATCTGCCGTGGCCACTCACTTGCAAAGATCACTAGATTGCTCTCATATGACGGACCGTTTTACTATGGCTTTTGTAACGAGGCATCTCCTGGAAGTCCCTAAATCCCATTCCTTCTCTCCTAGATCTTTGGCATGATATTCAGCATGGTTCTCTGTTGTGCAATCCGCAATACAAGGGACACGCTCTAAACTCTTGCTGCAAACTTCCATGCTCCAGGACTCCCGGACTAAACTTTACAAGAAGCGTTCTCCTACCCAGCCTAATAATCTCAGTACATATTTAATTAGCGTGTTTAACAAAGCGAGAGAAAAATACTCCGCTTAGGTGAGCCTGTGAAACCAATTAATTCTGTTTAAATTTGTGAGTCAGAAAACTGCAATGAGCAAAATGAGGGTTTAAAATGTTCCGCTTTAAATGGAAAGGCCAAGGTGGCATCTTCAACTTACGATTTTCAGTATGCTCGCACGTGCGTGGTGGCGTGGCTGCACAGACGTGTGTATCACGTGGGGGCAGCGTGGCTCTCCATACAGGAGTTTCAGTGTGCACAAGCACAGTGCCTGGTGTGACTGAGTGAGGGCATGCACGCACGCACGCACACACGCACGCAGAGGGGCTACATTGTGTGCACACGTTTGCTCGCGCGTTCTGGCACGGTGCCTCCTGTCGCACATGCAGCCGTGGGCAAATACAGCTGGAGCCATTCCCACAGCAAACTCCTCTTTGCCAAGCGTCACTGTAGGAGCAAGCTTCATCTTTTAAATATGACCTTTAATCCAGTTCCTACTAATCTCCCCCAGATTTCAAGGGAATTAATAAATTTGACTTAAATGAGCTAAACCCTAAGAGCCTGTTCCCACAAACTGATACTGGTACAGCAGACCCTGCACATCAGTGGCACACGTAGAAGTCACCGGGGCCCGGCTCCCAGGCCACAGAGCTTGTGCGCGGCCCCGGGACCCCAGCCCAGGTCTGGAGCGGGCACACTTGGGCAGGGAGCGCGCTGGTTGTAACGACTGCCGGTGCCAGGCAGGCCTGCGTCCCGCTCCGCCAGTGCGCCAGGGCCCGTCTGAGGCCGAGCCGGGCCTCCCGGGGCCCGTTCGTGGTTAAAGCAGAAATACTGGGGGGCAGGGGCAGGGGCAGGGGCTTGCCGCAGCTTTGGCCGCAGACTCTGGGAACGACCGAGGTGCGAGGCCGCCGCCCGTGTAGCGGGCTCGGGCGGCCGCAGCGCAGTGGGTAAGAGCCGGTTTGGTGGCGGCTGCCGCGGGCTGCCGGCAAGACGGGTCCCCTCGCAGACAGCGTGTGCGTGTGCGTGTGCGTGTGTGCCCGTCAATGCCTCGGGGCTCCGCGCCGCGCCCTTCGTGCTCGTGTGCGGCGTGCCGCGTGGCTGGCGGCGGCACGGGCCGGGGCCGGGGCCGGGGCCAGGGCCAGGGCCGCCCGCCGCCCCGCTGGGGGGGGGGGGGGGGAGGCGGGGCGGGGCGCGGGCTATATAGGGCGGGCGGGCGGTCCCGGCGCTGCTCCCCGCGCCCGCCATCGCCATGGCCGAGCCGCAGCTCAGGTAGGTGCGGGCGGGCGGGATGGGATGGGATGGGATGCGGGTTGCGGGGCCCGGACCCCCCGGCTGACAAGCCCGCCCGCCCGCGCAGCTTGTGGGCCCGGCTGCTGGACGGGGCGGTGGCGGGGGTGGTCGGCGTCACGTGCGTCTTCCCCCTGGACCTCGCCAAGACCCGGCTGCAGAACCAGCGCGCGGGCCGCGGCGCCTACCGCAGCACGTGAGTGCCCCCGCCCGCACACCCCTGCCCGCCCCGCGCCCCGCACCCCGCCCCCGGCGCCGCCCAGCCCTGCCTCTCCCCGCAGGCTGCACTGCCTGGCCACCACGCTGCGCTCCGAGGGCTGCCTCGCCATGTACAGAGGTAAGAGCGCGCCCCCGCCCGCTCGCTCGCTCACCTGCGCGGCCCGGCCCGGCCCTGCCCGGCCCCGGCGCGGCTCCCCCGCGAGCGGCTTCACGAGCGCTGGCCCTCCCCGGGCGGGCACCGGCGCCCCTCGCACCCCGCTCGCTGCAACAGCGCCTTGGACAAGGAGGCCCCAGGGCAGGGCAGGGCGAGGCGAGGCGAGGCAGGTTCCCGTCTGTCCGGGTAACGGGAGCCGAGGCCTCCTCGAACGCCGTCTAGACGTCCGACCAGGCCCATCGGAACGCCGGGCGCCCCGAGGCGCTGACCCTCGGGCAGGTGGAAGTCGAGTTGCACGATGGTGCGCGGGCGACCGCCCAGGAAGGATGCTCCCCCCATAACTCCAGTTACAAAACGTTAATTCAGTTTTTGGGAAGCCAGACCCAGTGCTGAGACCCTTGCCAAAGGGAAGCACTTGCAGCGCAGGAAGGCGGTTTTGCCAAGAAACGGTTCCATAACGCAAAGCCAGCGGTTGATCTTGTATTTTAAAGGGAGCGTGGAGGTAGATGCAGTACTGACTGGCAGTTTTTATTGCAAACATCTCTGCAAAGCGACACGCTGTTTGCTGTGTCTGGTTCACGTCGCAGCCCTTGGCTGCTTGGGCTTTCAAGGCTAGTCGAATCTGGCCAAGCCTTCAGGGAACATCCAACAGATGTGCGCAGCTGCCAGCTGTTGGGGGTGGACGCGGCTCCTTTTTCCCCTGACCACGCACACTGCCTGTCTTTAGGTGCGTCTCCTCTTTCTACCGCACAATGTTTCTCTTAATTTCTGTATAAACTTTCTGTGCCAAGCACCCATTTTCAAGGCTTACCCGTGTTCCGAGAGGTGCTCTTGGATTTGGTGTCGCAAACCACGGTTCCTTGTTGGAAGTTGAACAAAAAAAAGGTCCCTAGTCTTGTTTCCCGCGATGGAAGATGGGCTGTAACTTCACAGACCTCCTAAGCCTTTGGTGAGAGAGAACCTTTCTCCTTCCGTTTTGACCCGTTCTGGCTGAGTCGCGCTAGGAGCTCCGATACAGGAGCGTAAGAGACCAGCACGATTTATACATTAATATGACTCAGTCGGTGAGCGCTAGAGATCTTTGGTACTGAAAGTTAGGAATCTGGCAAATGTACTTGTTTGTACCTTGGCCTCTTCACAGCCTGCTGATCTCCGTTTCGCTGCTGGACAGACTCGGGGCGTTCGCTGGTACCTGCATGCCCCCGGCCAGTATTCCTGCTACCTCTTTTGTATCGCGTTCCTGCAAGAAATGCCTGTGCCCACTTTGCTGCTGCACGCTCAGGCGGAGGGCACGGCCTCTCGGAAGTCCCGTTTGGAAACGAGACTGCTCTTCAGTCCTTTCCCATTTGCCTTGCTTAATTAACTTCTTTGCTGCTCTCTGTTGCACATGTCTCATTTCCCCACCATGTCTGTTTTTTATGCTGTGCATTTCATAAATGAGATGGTCGTTGTTCGTAACAAACGGATTGTAGCTGTAAGAGTCATTATTCTACCTATTAAGACTCTCTGGGCATAACAGTTGACTTGGGGAATAAAAGATTGTCTAACCCTAACACACAGGCTGTGTTCACTTGAGCCAATGGCTAGTCTCCACTGCTGTGTAATGTCAGAACTAAACCTACAGTTGATAGGAGCAGCTGTCCAGCTAACAGAGCACTGGCACCCTGTGTCCTCAGCTTTCCGTCTGCAAAGTGTCTGTGGCTTTCATTCATTTAAAATAAGGTCTTGGAGTTTAAGCACTCGGGGCTTGTCTTCAGAGTTAGTTAACAGATTTTTTCCCTTAATACAATACATAGTGTACTAGAGCGCAGCATTTGTGCTGGTCAAAAGTTCTACCTCGCCACCATCCATGACAGTTGCCCTGGACAAAGACTTTACTGTAACTCTGCCAAATCACATCCGGGTATGCTGCGTCCAAGTCTCCGCTGCAGTTTAAATGGATGAAGACGTGGGAATCGGGTTTTTGTCACCTACCCCTGTTTCAGGACGCTTGCCAAATACAAAGCTACATTTCCTAAAAAGCCATACATTTGAATTTGCACAACATGCATCCCACACATACTCACTTTTCTGTGCTCAGTAATCCCAGGTGACGCGAAACTGAAGCATCTCCTCTGGGGAGGCTGCAGCCACAGCTGTTGGGATAGGTTAGCAATTTCTGAAAGCTATAAATAAAACTTCCCTGCAATTAAGCAGTAGTGCTTTATTTTTAGGTGCTGCAGTAAATCTGACACTAGTAACACCTGAGAAGGCAATCAAGCTGGCTGCAAATGATTATTTCAGACACCTCTTGGCCAGGGATGGGTATGTTGCTTTTTTTTCTTTAAGTTATAATCTGGCGTTGAATTTAGAGTTGGGTTTAACCATCTAGTTTGGCCTTGTCTTTCTGTGGAGTACTTAGCGGAGACGAGGCTTACTTTAAATAAACAAAATGCTGCTCTATCCAAGCCCCTCGAACCTTTGGTGTGAGATGCATGCAAGTGGCACATTGGGGAAGCATTGTCAGCTGCCCTTGGTGTTTGATCAGCTGCTACAGCAATGGGACTTGAATAAATTCATAGATGCATATTGGCTGTGAAGGGCTGCGGGTCTGGAACTCGTGCTAATCCAAGCAGTCCCTCTTAAATGAATGGAGGCCGCGTTTCCGCTGGAATCACGAGGGCAGCGTGCGTACAGTCGCAATCGGGGCCAAAGTTAATAGTAAGCTTTTTAAGGCAAGTTCACTTATTATCAGGAGTCTTCTGGGTGGCAAAACAGGCCGGCAGGTCCTGACTCTCGTTACATGTCAGATTTAAAAACATGAAGTGTGTTTGGTGCTGGAATGAGATGCTAGACCTTTCTCTCTCAGGCTGGAAGTAGCTCTTCTTTCCGGTTGCATTAGGCATTAACTTCTTTCCTGTGCTGAAACGAAGTTAACTGTTTAACGGAACTTCTGGTTATGTATTTTATGATGCCCAGGATGGTGGGAATAACTAACTAACTGATGCAACACAAGGTTGGGTAATTTAACATGTTGATTTGGCAGGCAGCGTTACCTTGTGGAGTGCTTCTAGATATAGAAGGAAGGTTACACAGGATGAGGCAAACAAATGCCTCACCGTGCCATGTGCTTTTTGCTCAAAACCCAAACCCTCACTTGGTCATAATTTGTTCTTTTCCTTCCCAATCCAGAATGGGCCTGACCATAGCCAGAGAGATGGTGGCAGGCTGTGGTGCTGGAACGTGCCAGGTCATTATTACCACTCCCATGGAGATGCTAAAAATCCAGTTACAGGATGCGGGGAGAGTAGGTAATTGAGAACCGCCCCCCCTTGTTTTCAGTGGGACTTTGGGATGTTAATGCATATCAGCTCTGTTACAGTCACACTTCACGTGCATACAAACTTGAAGCTGTCTGCTGGGGTTGTTAGCATTACTTCGGGATTGCTGGCAAGCGGTCAAAGATAACCGGTGCGTATCAGTCTTAGCACCCAGCTCTGGTTCCAGGAAGAGGTGGCAGAAGGAACTCTTGCCCTGATGCAATATCTAGCCATGGTGGTTGATAAATATGGTGATGTACTCGGCAGCTCTGCAATCTCTCTTCCGCAAGTAGAGACATCCGCTTTTCAACAAGATTTGCTGCATACAGGACCGTGCTCTAGGCAGTGGCAGTATCCAGATGCGTCCAGCCTCGGCAGCAGAGTTGGGGTGGGCCAGAGGGTTTGCTCTCTGGGGTGATGGGCAGGGAAGCGGGAGGGAGTGGCCTGAAAAGGGGTTTTCAAGTTCTGGGGGGTGTTTGGAGAAT
Source organism: Alligator mississippiensis (assembly GCF_030867095.1). Lineage (NCBI taxonomy): Eukaryota > Metazoa > Chordata > Crocodylia > Alligatoridae > Alligator > Alligator mississippiensis. The sequence goes on along the minus strand of NC_081837.1, from coordinate 45,730,477 downwards.
CTGCCTTGTTTTATAAATTGTTTGGAAGCTTGTGCTGTAAGCCACCCAGAGCCTTGCTGGTAGATTGGGATATAAAATGCATCTAGTGGGAATAGTACTAGGGGATAAGGAAATAAGGCCTGAAGTCATTTTCTGCTTCATCGTAGCATCGCAGCAGCTTGTGCGTGGAGTCCGCTGTACAGCTCCTGGTTGCAAGCTGGTAGCTGTCAGCCCACCCCTGACCAGAGCATATAACATTGGACCGGCTGCACTTACGAGGAGACCATCTGCTACCCAGATAGCAGTTGAGCTTCTGCGTACACAAGGCATTAAAGGCCTTTACAAAGGTCTCGGCGCCACCTTGCTGAGGTAATGCGTTCCTCGTTTCACGTCTCACGCGAGCAGCCTGCTGTTCGTGGACTGTCATGCAAACGCGATGTCTGCTTTTTCCAGGGACGTTCCCTTCTCCATCATCTACTTCCCATTGTTCGCACATCTGAACAGAGTAGGACAAGGTACGCCGGAGGGGAGAGCCCCGTTTCGTCGCTCTTTTCTAGCGGGATGTGTGGCTGGTTCTGTAGCTGCTGTCTCTGTCAATCCCTGTGATGGTAAGAGACGTTTGACACGTCCTTCCTGTTGCTCTGCTTGGTTGTGACGGCCACCTCCACGGCTGCTGCATGGTGTATGGGCGAGAGGCTGTTGGGGAGGGACTTCAAAACCAGTCCATTACAGGGTTTAGGATTCCCCAACAAATAGAGCTCCTGCTGCCAAGAAAACTCTAGCAATTAAAGGTCAGTGAAGGTAGAACACGTATAAGGAAAAGCTCCTTCACCCAGACAACAGGGGAACTTGTGACTGGTTTTAGTATTTGGAGTATCTCGGCAGGCCTGGGGTGGGGTTTTGCCCCCGTGATGTTTGCCACTGGAAGCTGAACAGGACACTGTCCTCCCTTCATACCAGTAGTGCAGGAACCAGCGTCGGGTGCGTACAGGCAGCAAGGGATTGTGGCGGGCGGCTTCCAGTGTTTTACCAGGCCTGTGAGAGACATGGCACTTCTGAGGCTAGGCAGGGATTCAAGCGGATTATAACACACTTGTCCTCATTCCTCTGGGTCAGGGGTAGAGAAGGTATTTCTGGTTCTTGTCATGTGCCAGAATAGAACAAAAATGGTCTTTGATCTTGATAACGGAGATGCATCTGAAACTAGATGGATAACTCCAGGAGGTCTTTCCTGGATCTGCTTGGATAAATCTGTTCAGTCCAATTCTGTGCTTTACCACTGAAAAATGTATGTTTTTCCAGTAATCAAGACACGCCTGCAGTCACTGAGCAAAGGAACAAATGAGGAAAGCTACACTGGAATAGTCGACTGTGCGAGGTAATGAATGAAGAGTGATGGTGGGCAACACTGCCTCTGCCATGTGGGTCGTGTGCCCACAGGACTGGGGTGCTCTTGACAGTGTTGCACAATGAATGAGTCACTTTCCACAGCAGAGAGCTGCGAGTCCTTACTGCTGAGCTCAGTTTTACCAGGCTAATATTCCAGTTCATTTATGGGTGGGATTCTTTTTCTGGCCGAACGTAAAGATATCTCTTATATGAGATAAGATGCTAATAACAGCAACCTTGTCTCTCTGTGAAGAGAGCATTGGGAATCGGCAACTGCCTGCATATAACCCACCTTGGCTCAATGATTGTATTGCCAACAAAAGTGCGCTGCCATCCTTCATCCTCTCATCTGTGTCAAAGGGTCTGGACAGCTCTGTGCCAGGAAGGGAGAGAAAATTAATGACACCGGCAAATGGCAGCTGATATCAGCTGGCTTCTCTGATGCACACATCAGTACACTTGTCTGTAGTAAAACTGCATCTGGTATAAGCCTTGTCTGAGTGTGATTTAAAATGCGTTGCTGCCCTTCAGTTCACTCGACTAGCCCTGGTGTGAGCATTTGGAGAAGCACGAGAAGGTGCTAGGTGTCCTGAATCCTGAAATCGGGATTCTTCTTCTGCGTGTCGTGGAGCTGCACGGAAGCCCTGTGCAGCTTTCTCAGCGCGGTGGTAGGGCTGGGCAGCACCAAGCCGCCTGATCCATGCTTCCGGCGCTCGAGTCTTAGCATGTGTTCTTGGGTTTGAACAGGATAGCGAAGCGTTGTCTGCATCAGGCCGGTGCCACACTTTGCCGTCTTTGTTCTCTCCCTCTTAGAGACTTGACATGGACAAGGAAGACAGCTCTGTGCATGCTGATGCTGTGTGCACTGAGTGGACTGTTTGCAGGCTTTGTAACTTTTTGTGTTGTGCTCCGTTCTCAGGAGAATTTGGCTGAAGGAAGGTCCATCTGCCTTTCTGAAAGGGGCAGGCTGCAGAGCATTGGTCATCGCCCCTCTGTTTGGCATAGCTCAAGTCATTTACTTCATTGGAGTTGGGGAGTTTCTGTTGGACCTTTCCCGATACAGCAGATTTTCAACCTAGTCTCTTCCCCATTCTGTGGTCTTGTTGACACTGATCCTGCAGGAGCCATCAGCCCAAAAAGGAACCAAGAAACGAACGGCAGCTCAGATGGATGCTGTGTCACCTGGAGCGTGGGACTTGCTGGCACGATGACAATCAACCAGTGCTAATGGAAGGCTGAGGCCATGGTCCCAGCCTCACCAGCACTGCTCCCAACCTTGGTGCTACTGTATGTCCTCCTCATACTTCCCATGATGCTTTTTTGTACCTTTGCACAGCTGTTGTTGGGACCTCAACAGCCGGTGTAGCACAGCATCTGTGTTGTCAGCATTTGAGAAGTGTAAATCTTTACATGCGATATGATCACAGCTGCTTTTCTGAGTTTACTTGCTTTTCAGAGCGTGGCGTGACCAAGCGTTAGGGGAAAGTGTTTCTGGTAACGGGAGTAGTGGTGGAGTTGAATATGCTGGAATGGGACAAAAGAAAGACTGTTATGTGGAAGTTATGACACAAGCTTGAAGCTGTAACATGTTTGGGAATGGCGCACACAAGCTATTTCCTAGTAGTGGTCCCTAACCCCTACACCTCGGAGTCCAAGCAGCACTCGTGCAGCTTTTAGGGATTTAGGTCATTACATAGGATCCTATTCCACTCTGCTGGAAAACTACTACAATAGATATATTTTTTTTAACACATCTTCATTAGTCTGAGAACCAAGGAGGAGATCTCCAACGCTGCACTCTTGCTCCATAGCCCAGCAGTTAGGGCGCTTGCTCTGGGACGTGGGGTCTAGCTGCCTCCTTGTTTGAATCCACAGCTGCTTATCAGGGAAGTGCCATGACTACAGTAGCAATGCAGGGCTAAAGACCACCTTTACCACCTTGCTGAGCCACTGAACAGGTAAAACCTGTGGGCCAGAAGGATGGCCAGCAGCAGAGAAGCCTGGGGCCGAAGAAGCCTTGAGTTCTGGCTCCTGCTCGCAAAAGAACGTGAAATGTCCCCCTTCCACAGCAGAACAGCATCCCAAGATGCAGTTGTCCAAACATGCAGTCTTGCATTCAGACCGCCCCTGTGCCTCTTGTTTCCTGGTGGCTGCCTGAAGGCAGCCCCCTGCATGCTCTGGAGATGCACACAGCTCTCCAGCCACAGCCAAGGAGAGCCATGTGCCTCTGCAGGTGAGAGAGGCTGAACCTCTGGAGATGCAGTCTGCTGCCTGTTGGGCTACTGGGACCAGTGCACTTCTGTCGGACAAACAGGCTTGCTCCCCAGAAGCAAAGCACATAATTGCTGGTCAGCGCCTAGGCAGGCTCAGATATCTAATGGGCAGGATGGGATCTGAGCTGCTGTAGTTGGGGCCAAGTCTTTTTGTATTTGCAGAACTTCGTTGCCAGAGAGCCAGGCCAGAGTGCTTGGTTTCCATGTTCTCCAGCGGCGGAGGGTAATGAGGTTGGAATTATTCCTCTGGGAGAAGTGAAAGAACCTCCCTCTGCTATTCTTATTGGTGGCAACTCTCAAAGTTTCATAATTCACTTACCATGGTTAATTGGGAACAACATTATTTGACCTTTTGTAAGTCAGAGTTTACTCCTCTAAGGGGAAAATGGTTACTGTGGTGTTGGCTAAAATTAAGCAATTTTAGGCAACAGAGGTACAAGAAGCACAGAGGCATGTGGGGTGCCGTTCACCTGGGGGAACTGGTGAGCCTCGGGACCGTCTGGTCACCAAGAAGAGAGGGAGGGGGTTCAGCTCATAAGCAGTTCATCACCCACTTACATATTTCAACTCTTAGCGGGGCAGTCCTTCCCTCGGGCAAGCCTGAGGTGCCAACTCGCATTGAACTCGCTGGGAGTTGCGTCCATGTTTGAGGGCAGAGTTGGTCCTGGAGGTTTTAACCTTGTCAGAAACGTTCCTTCAGTTCCTTGTCAAGTCACTCTGGGGATGTGCCCAGGGTTTCCTGCCATTTGCAGAACGAATTGGTGTGGCTTCATCCACGGATCTATTGGGTGCAACGTGCAGTTTAACTGCGTCAGCTCTGAAAGCTCGAGTCCCTTTGTAACATTAATAGCAGCTTTGTGAAAGCTGTCTTTGCCCTGCACGTGCCACACCAGCATTACAATAAAAGCTGTGATCCTTGTCTACCAGTGGGCCCTATGTGTATGCTTTTGCCTGCTGGCCACTCCTGAAATGAAGGGGTCAGGTTGGTTGGTTGGGACTGGTTTAGACTGAATGGGCCTTTTCTGACTCGGCATGCCAGAGAAAAATAAAGAAATACAAAGTGCTGGGAGTTGATCCCATTGCTGCGTTCTGTGGGGTTTTGAGTAGCTTTGCCTTGGTTTGAAATCGGCTAAACTACCTGATGGGAACTTGCCCCATCACTTGGCACCTGGTCTGTTTTATTTGTAGCTCGTCACCGAGCCACCTGCTGCTGTCACCGCACAACTGCAGCTGTCAGCGAGGCCAGAATTCAGCAGGGGAAGCAAATTCTTTCCTGCTCGCTCTGGCTCCCCTGCTCTTCATTCATGCCAGCCCAGGAGTGGGGCCATGTCTCTGCAGCAACTCTAACCCAGCTCTTGAGGGAGTGCTGCCACTACCCCTCTCCTGTGCACACAAGCACACACCTTTCACCCTGTGCGGACTCCCACAAGGGAGGGTGTGGATTGGAGTCCGAGTACCTCTTACCAGCCCAAGTGTAAGTCACCCACTTAGGCTGTGCTGCTCAGCTCAGTGGTAGGCACATCACTGTGAATCAAGGACTCTTCCTGGACCTCCTAACACCATGCATAGCTGTGCACAGCACTGGTACAAGCCTGGTAATTGAACTGGTGCAACCCAGCCTAAGTGCATTCATGTGTGAAACCCATGTGCAGTTCACCTTGCAGTGAAGACGCCCTTAAAGAAGGCACATATGATCACTGCATGTGGAGAGGGTGTAGTCCCAAAGCGAAGGGTAGAGGTGCACAAAATTGCAGTGAAGATGCTCATGGGAAGCCTGTGCTACTGAGGGCCAGGGGCATGTTTTTCTTTTTTTCTTTCTTTTTTGCGTTTATTGAAAGGCCATCAGATGTTCCCTTGTACATCAGAGCCTCATTTTATCTGGTATTTGAACTTCACAAACACACCCTTAGCAGAAGGCTCAGCCCACCCTCCCCACACGTTCTTTGCCCTCCAGTATATATTGTGGAGAGGCCCTGAAAAGAAACCCCAGCTCTCTCATAGGGACAGTTCTTAAGTCACACAGAAAATTGGGGAGGGATGTCAGCGCTTCACAGTCAAGAGCAGGGGCATTACTAAGCGGAGGAGATGTGTTACAGTGATCCAGTCTAGAAAGTGTGCCATGGCCAAGGACCAGATCCCAACCTGGAGGTGATGCTAACAGATCCTGACGCCTTATGTCTCCTACTTGAGTCATCCCTACCTGCAGTTCCACCAACAGCTTCTCTGCTGGCCTCCCTCTGCTTCTGCCAGTACAACCAAATGCTGCTGTCACTTTGCTGGATTACTTTTAGATTAACAAGTTATGCAGACTAAGTTGCAGACCCACAATACAGGTTTATTCGTGTTCTTTTTACAGGCAGGCAGGCAGCCAGTAACTAGCTGTGCGGCACAGTGTACACTGCTGCCTCGTTGAGTTAGACACTTACATGTTAGAGGGCTTCTGTGGTTTGGTGCAGTAGTTTGCTTTGACGGCTTCTTGAACACAGTCACTGTAGTCAGTGTTGCACTTCCCGCACTTGCAGCTCACTGCCACCGGGTAGGAGTAAAAGGGGACCGTGTGACTGGAACAGCCTGGGATCCGCACTGTCTGGTACACCAGGTCCTTGTACATGCACACGTTCTGGGACAAGGCACTCTGGAGGAGCAGCTTCTTTCCATTGCTGTCCTGCAAAGAAAGGAGGGACATTCTGATGCACTGATGGGTACCCAAGCAGCCCAGTGTCTCAAAGCCTCACATCATGTTCAGAATGTAGCCAGGCCTCCCAACCCTGCCACAGGCATCCTGCTCAGGCCTGTCCTTCAGCAGCTGTGTGAATGGCCCCCCTTGCCTCCATAGGTGTGGTGCTGAGTTAGGCTCACAAGGTTAACTGTCTCCAGAGCGTGGTAACCTGCCCGAGCTGCCTGTGAGTCTGATTAGAGTTTAAAGTCCTGCATTGAACTAAATGACCCTCAGGTGTGCTGGCGGGTAAGAGGCATATCTCACCACATCCCACTCCCACTGTCCTCTGCACAGTGATGCTTTAATGTGCTGGTGCAGATGTTATTCCAGTCAACTGGTCATTAAAAAAAAGCTCTGTCTTTCACCCATTCCATCTTGATGCCCCTCCTCACTAATGAGGAGGCTTCAACGAGTGCAGAAGCCAACTCCTTGCATGCCAGGAAGGTGGTAAGTGCCTCTGTGTATAAATGGACTTGATAAGCCTGCCATGAACGTGACTTTTCCTATGCAGTATAACTACTGTTAGGAGAGTGTTTGTCCCACCAATTTTCTAGTGGAAGCAACAAGTGCGGGTAGCCAGTCGTACTGCAGCTGCGGGCACTGCAGGGGCCCCTGCTTAGAACAGAGCTCCCCGTACCCGGGTCATGCAGTATCCAGCGCAGATGGTGGTGTTGATGGCCAGGCAGTAGGCGCACTCTCTTTTCTCCACGTGGATGATGTACTCCATGGGAGCACAAAGGGATGTTGTCTGCTCAACAGTAAGGCCAAAAAGAATCATCAGGATGATGGGATGCATGCTGGATGAAAAAACGGTCAAAGGGAAAGCGTTACATTTGGCCCCCTGGCCTGTTTTTAGAATGCGCTGGGGCACAGTCACATTATTCACACAAGGGATGCGAAAATTCAAACAGCCTCTAATGGGAGCCTGACAAAGCGCTCCCACCCTTAGTCCCTAACTTGCAATGGAAATAGCCACTGTCAGGGGCTGCGTGCCAGCCGAGACAGCTCGATGGGCCTGGAAAACAAACCTCACGTTCACTTCTCGCTGCTGAACTGCATCACACAGACCTTTCCTGTAACGAACCCTGACAGGGAGATGCAACAAAATACAGGATTTGCCCACACCTCTCTGCTCAAGGATCCAAACGTGATGCACCTGAAACTCCAGACTTCAACATAAAAGTTAAAATAACCCAACTGGTGTTAAAGCACTTTTTTTTATAGATCAAAGGCAACATGGTGTTTATCACGCTCCGGCTGTGTCTAGGTAGAAGCCCCTTGCCTGGAGGTGGGCACGCTGCCAGGAAATCAATGACAGCTTCTGCCAGATGACAATGCAATACAGAATATCAGCAAAACAGAGTGATGAATCCCCACTTCGTCTGTCAGCTCTCCAGACTCCTTCCCGCGTATGCTGAGCAGTCCTCAGAATGAGGCCCTGCTTAGTCCCTGGCTGCACCTACCTAACAAGCTCTAAAGCTACACATTTGAGCTGACAGGGTCTGCAGTCGTATGGAATCACTCTCTAAATTCTCCTTCAGCTCCTGATTTCCCCCAGAAAAGCTACTCCATTGTCCAGGTTACAGCACCTGACAGCTGCAGTGACACTGATCCTGGAAAGACCAACTCCTTAGCAGCTGAAACCTTCTGTAATACAGGAACCCGGTTCTTCCTTCAGCCAGGCAGGCAATGACTGGGCACACACGATCGCTGAGCTTTATACTCTGCATGCTAATTCCATTCTGATCTTATTGTTTATATAATTGCACTTGAACTGCTGCTTGCTTATCTCAGAACTATCTCTCTATTGAAAATTAATGCTGAACCACAACATAAATATGACAGGAACAAACATGTCTGAAATATCATCAGCTGGAACTGAGCTGGAAATCTAATTAATTTAACACTCTCCTCTAAGACTTGTAAACCAAATGCTGCTTTTAAAAGGTTACATTGATCATTTGATCATTCTGCAGGACAATGAAGTAATCACAAAGGAGCTAACACAAACGGAGGTAGCCTGAGTGCTGAGAACTTGCTACAGGAAATACAGACTTTATCTTGGGAAAGGGGCTTGATTCTGGCTTCTTCCAATCGCTGCGTTTCCAGAGACCAGGCAGGCGCTGCCAAGTGATGCAGTCACGCAGCCCAAGACCAGTTGGTAAACGGCAGCACTTGCCTCAGTCGCTTGCTGCGTGACCTGGGGAGGAGCTCCTGTCTGCTCGTGCCTGTGCCCAGATAAATGGTTTGGACTTGGAACTTTTTTTGCAACAGGCCAAAGTTAGCAAGTGGCTCAAAGTTAGACAACATCTGGCAGAAGCTGAGCCTTCAGAAAGCAGCTCCGTATACCACACAGTTAGAAGCCAGCACATCTGGAGCATCTAGAAGTGGTGAAAAGCGCCTACGTTCAGTTCAGGTGACTACGGTGGTGGTTGTGCGGGCGCCTGCGTCTTGCCCTCGCTGAGATGCACGTAGCATCATCCCGAGCGTGGCTGTTGCTCTCCCCTGCTTTAGCAGCTGCCAGTCTGCCTTTCTTTCCGGTTCCCTTCTCACGGCCCCGCTGCCACATCCTTCTGCACGTGCTTCCGTAGCCAAGAGCTGCTATTAGCATTCATCAGCCAGGTACAAACCAGGCTGTGTGCAGAACAGCCACGTTCTCCGTGTGCGCAGACCTGAGAAACGTATAGAGTCCTGGTTAACCTGGCCTACGAAAAACACCAGTGCTTTGACCAGGGAGCAGGGCTTCGGCTGCCCGTGAGTGGTGCCTTCCCGTGATGGTCACCGCGGCACCAGGGGCTGCACAGGTCCTGTCCCAGACGAGTGCCACCAGGTTACTATTCTGCCAGGAAGAAACAATTTTCCTTCCCCCCACCCGAGAGTCACTAAATGCTTTATTTTCCCATTCTCTATATCTGGGCTGGTTTATATAACCTCCCAGAAATTAGGTATGGCTGTATCTGGCTTAAGGACATGAGGACAGTATTAATTGTACTCTCAGTAACATCTGTCCATGCTGCCTCAGCAACAAAAGGAAAACACGGATACTTTGCTGCTGTAACTATGTGTTTAACTCTTTCCTGCCCTATACGCACAGATATATTCTACATGTGAGAATAGGGGCGCTTAAAACTTGTTTCAGGAAATAATTTTCCGGATTAAGGAAAGCTGATCTGGATAAGGAGACTGTGGGCTGTACTGAGCTCCAGAAAGAGCTGAAGGGAGAGCTCAAGGCAGTAGACACCGGGAGGCACTAATACTGCGGACAGGATACTGGTAAGACCTCATTTATAACACTTTATCCAGTCTGGTCACCAGGGTTCAAAAAAGATTGACTGAAACTGGAACAAGCTCAAAGATGGCCATGAAGATGGTCAAGGGAATAGAGACCTTTTCTTACGAAAGAAGTTTAAATGTGCCTAGTTTGATTGGTTTAGCAACGCATAGACTGAGAGGGGATATGGTCACTCTTTACAAGTATGTTCTCGAAGAGAAAGAGCTTTTTAGGCTGATAAACAACAGCATGAGCTCAACTGGCTACAAATAAAAAACTATTTGCTATAAGGTCCCCAAGTGGTGCTGGATCAATGTAAGCCGGCTGGAAGGAGTCGGACTGAGGAGGGGGTTTATCTTCCGTGCGCAGCGTCTGTGAGACCCACGCTGGACTGCTGCACCCAGGGCGGTGCCGGGATTGTCAAATGGATGCTGAAGCAGTAGAGAGTGTACAATGAGAGAGAAAAAAAAATGGGGAGAACGGAGACGATCCCAGCTATAGACCAGCTTTCACAGTGAGAATTGTGAAGAGCACAATCTGTTTAGCTTATCAAAAATAACATTAAGAGGTGGCTCAAATATGGTGTAAAATTACCTTCATGGGGAGAAAAATCCAGTAATGAGGTCTCTTTTATTCTAATGGAAGAGGTTTATCAGGAACTAACAGCTGGACACTGAACCAGAAGAAAATAGCTCAAACAAAAACATGACTTATTTATCTTTTGTCTAAGCAGAAGCGATTAGCCACTGGCCAGACTGTCAAAGGAAGTGATGATTCTCTATCTTTTGGTGTCTTCATTTCAAAACTAGATAACTTCAGGTATACCAGAGTGATGAGGTTCATAGAGAAGCAACTTTGTGATGAAATTCCCTGGCCTGTGCAATACAGGAAGTCAGACAGGATGATAAATGATCCCATCTGCCCTTGCGGACAGCTGTCGGTGCTATTTGGAGCCGCTGCAGAGTTCAGCACCGTGTGTGCCAGGCAGGGAGGCACAGTCCATCCTGGGGTCTGACGACACCGTAATGCATTTGTCTGCTGGAACTCCCTGTCTTGTGTGTCGACACGGCATGGCGCAGAGCGCACTCGAGTCACCCCACCTCCCTCGCTAACTTGGGTTACTCCAGTGGCAGCAAGGACCCCCGAGCTGCATCCCTGACTCCAGTTCATGCTGCCGCCATCACACAGGGTCTCTCATGAACGCACAAGGTGTCTTATTCAAATGTTTCCCAGCACAGTCCAGTAAAGCCCAGTCTCTGACTCCTTTGGATCCATTTCTCCTGCCGACCCACTGTTGACCTGCACCCTGCTGTCGTACTTCTCAATGCGCCAGAGCGGCCCTCGGGGTCTTAGCAGCGCTCAGTGTCAGTCAGAGTGTGAATTATGTATCTCTAACCTTTCTGCTAACCAAAGCAACTTGTTCTCTGACATCAATCATTTACACTTTCATGAAGTAAAAGCCGTGATGCTGGTGATATGCAGGAAACATTGCAGGTAATCCCTGTGCAAAGAACCCAGTAATCCTAAATGGCGTGGCTCCAGATTCTGACTTGCCTAAAAGCTTGGTGGGCAGATAAATTAAATGGATGCTGGGGGATTAGATGGACAGAATTATTTGAAAAGGCTCAAAGTCAGAGACCAATACCATAATGTCAAGAGAGAGATCGCGAAGGAAGGAGGAAGCAGGAAATGTAGTGTAACAAGACAAGATGGGAGACCGGGCAGGCTAGTCACAAGCAAGGGGGAATAAATATGTTGCTTCTGCTGCATGTTAGGCCTCTGGATACAGCAATGAACAAGTCTCCAAGGCAGGCAGATTCCCGAATGATGGAGAATCTGGTGGGGGGGAAACATTGTCAGTACCAGGCCCAACACAGGTCTCCAGTGACAAAAGAGGAGAAAATCCTAGCTGTTGTCAGCAGAGGGACAGCCTCCGGGTTTCCCATCAGGTTTTGCATTTAAACAGTTTGCGGCTGATGAATGTTTAAAGCCCATGTGCCCTTCATATGTGCTCGGTGTTATCTCTTGAAATACTTCCATCGAGCTCTAATCTATCATAATCAAAGGTTTGCAGTTCACAGCTCTGCTCCTCTGCTTCCAGGATTAGTAACCACATTTCCTTACCAGCCAGGGATTTAAACAGTAAAGTTGTCTCTTTGTAGAGCACACGCCCATGATCTTGATTTATATACTCAAGATACAACATAATCCTCTTCATTTTTGTGGTTTATACAGAACATACAACTAGAATAACTGAACTGAGATGTCATCGAGTCTAATCCACACACCAGGACGTTGTTCACAGGAGTCCTCTGGCCAGAAATGATCTGTTACAAGATGAGGAATGAAAGAATTCCCCAGATGGTGGATCCTTCATGTGTGCAGTGGTAGGTAGGAGATTACAAAGGGTTTTTGTATTTCTGAGAAGGAATCACTTGGGGATTAAGGGAAGCAGTTTGTGTCTGGAAGATAACCTGATCACGTGTCAATAAGTCTAACCCAAGTAAGTGTACGCAAGAGCAGAATCAGGCTCTCCACATCTACTAGAAATTGTAGGTGAGCAGTAAGCATGCTGGCAGATATGCTGGATGCGATCTGCAGGAGGCACTCCTGGCAAGAGGTCAGGCCTGTGTCTACCACGAATGTTTCTAGTGCTGTCCCTCATTCTGTATGCTGAGTTACTGCTAAAGATGGCAGAGCTCCTTGGACATGAGTGGGAGTGGAGCCCAGACCAGTGTGTACAAGAACCACTGAGCAAAGAAAAACCACAAAGGAACGTGGTGAGAGCACAGTAAATTCTGCACCCTGTCTCTGGATCAGTATCCCATATTAACCTAGTCCATGGATTACGGGGATGGAAAAGTTCCCTGCCCCTGGAGAGCAGTGCTTCTCAACCTTTTTAGACTCAAGGCAGACAAGGTTCTCTGAGTAGATGGGATATCGTTTATTAAACCAAGTAAATAGTTGGAAAAATTGTTCTTTGCAAGCTTTCAGGAACCAACAATGTCTTTTAAACTTAAGACACCCCTTTTTAAAGACACTCACCAAAAATCAGTGTTAGTTCAACCGCTGTCCTGCTCCTGCACAAGCCAAGATGGCCTAGGACCAGCCATGCTTGAACAGCTTTCAAGTCCAGTTGGCAAGGAGTCAAATTATTCTAAGGCAGTGGGTCTCAACCTTTTGGACTTGAGGCACCTCTCACTGGACCTGTGGCACTGCTCCATAATGTTTGTGAATTGAGTAGAATCCAATTTAAAAAATGAATACATTTATTACAGTTCTTACCTCCCTGCAGAAGGGCCAGCCTGAGCCTTTACTTCTCTTCACACCTGCTTATCTCCTTATATCTCAGGGAACCCTTGAAAAGACCCGGTGGCACCCAAGGTGCCCCACCACTGACTATCACTGCTACAGACCATACCTGGTTCATATGCGAACTCTGCACTTTCACTGTTGACTGGTAGAGCCATGAATCTTGCTCCGCTGCTTTACCACGAGTTGATAACAAAGGAACTACACGCTCGAGTTCGCAGGACAAAGTGTAGGACTGGTTCTGCCATCACTTGCACTGGTACCACTGTGGAATAACCACGTTAAATCAGCAAAACGACAGTGGGGTCAAAAGAGACTGAGAACAGTCTAGCTGAGGGCTCAGCCTGTCTACACCAACTTCAGTGCTGACCATACCTGTCATTTTAGTTTGGATTTAGATCTTGCATCCATCATTCGTTCCTGGTGCAAGTGAATCTGTTTGGAGATGGAGTTGCCAGGAAGAAAGGATGAATGTGGGAAGCTCCACTGCCACAACGCACCACTTTCAGGATGGTTGCAATCTGCCCCCCTCCTTCCATAACGCCTTAGAGAGCCGTAGCAGAATTTGTCCCGCCTTGGGTCAGTGCATGTGTGTCGCAAGGAACACACCCCTTTCCCAGGGACAAGCAGGAAGTAACAAAGAGATTTTATTTCTCCTTCAGAATTAGAAATACGGGGCCACACAGGTATCGTGGGCCAGGACTGTCTCTCAGCATCCCTGGCTGCTATCTTTCCTTCACAGGCAACTGGAAGTCTGGGGGTGGAAAATACTCTACACTACAAATATTGTACCCCACAGTGCAAACCTTAGGACAAATGAAAGAAAAAGAGAAAGCCAAGTGATCTGGTTTAGCTGAGAAGGCAGACAGTCAAAAATCAGGTGTAATATTGGTGCTCACAAGAGAGAAATGATTCCTGGATCCTAGTGATTGTAGCACTAACCAGTGTGGCAGGGTGGCTGCGTACCTGCATTTTGCTGTTTTGTTAATTTACTTGCATTTCTGTAATTTTATCTGTTTAGAACCTTTGTGTTTAGGAGTCACAGTGAGCAGCAACTGTGTCTGAGCACAGCTTGTCCTAAGCGGTCATACATATCTGCAGTTTTTCTTTCATTTATTTTTCAGTTCAATAAAATAGTGTGGCTGTTTAGGAGATGTTGACACCTACGCCACACACGGAGCCGACATTTAAAGGGATTTTCCCTTGTACGCTTGTTTAAAAAGTCTAACATAGTCTGTAGGGTCTGCAAAAACTGCTTGTTAAAGCCACTGTGAAACTAGATGAATGGCAGCTGCTGCCAAGGGAGGAACTTCCCCTGCTAACTTCACCGACAGGTGAGCCCAGCCCTGAAGTCATTATCTCTGGCTAATCTCAAACTCCAGTGCAACTTCATTGGTTACCATAGAGTCATCTGTTTCCCCAGCCCTCCAGGGAGCATACTCCACAGTCTGAATAAACCGGAACGTGGTACGGTAGTGGCTATCTTGCGCAGAACAGCTACCTACTGGTTGGAGCGCGGCTGCGTTTCTCAGTTTACGTGAGTTCTGGGAAGTGTTGTTTTGGGACTATGTATTCTGACTTGATATTCTGCATGTACTTAGGGCTCTCTGCTCTGCAGTTTAGAACAAAAGGATTTTAAAAATGCTGTTTGGGAGTATCTGGGTCAGTAGTGTCGAGTCAGTTAAAACATAACCGGAAGTGCTTGGATTTGTTCGGTCTGCACTGGAACATTACGTTTCAGGAACGTATTATATATTACCCAATTAATCTGTTGGTTGGGGTTCCTTTAGTTATCAAGAGAAGTTGTTGGTCTGATCTACAAAATATCTATAATGCTATACCAGGTCTTGTACTAACTCCAGTTTATTCTAATGACTAACTTCTGTAGTACCAGAAATGCACAGGCTACTCCCACAACAGGCAATGAGCTTACAAAAGCAAACCTTCAGCTGCTTTATGCTTACCGTAAAGGCTGCTTGGAACAGGACTGTTAATGATAAAGAAGCCACCACAATGGGGACCTGAGCTGGCTGGGATGTCTCTGCAATACCCCAGGGTCACAGTTAATAATGCTAGCAGGATACCGAGAATGATGGCTGCCAACCAGCATCATAGCACTAAGTTAAGTGAAGGCCCAGAACACTGGCTTTTTGACTTCTTCGATACTATCGTTACTGCGTGTAATTATAGATTCATAACTTTGCAACAATGGCTCATATTACAATTTCTCATTCTTAAAAGAGGCTTGTAGGTGACAACAATAAAAATGACACCAGTTGGCATTTAAGTAATGTAACAGGAACCTATGGTAACCAGTAGAACGGGCAAACAGTCCTCAATTAATATTTGTTCACATCTGTAACTGATTTCACTTAAATTGTGTTTAATTCTCCCTGTTCTGTTTCCTGCAAATATAGCAAACAAGTTAACAAGCAGAGATGGTGGCGAATGTTTAGAAAGCTAGTTTTGGATTAACAAATACAAGTATTTGCACTAGAAACCCGAGACTGGATTAATATAACTCTGTCAGGCGCGGAATATACCGCTTGACCCAGTTGTGCAGCCGAAACTAACTCGGCTCCAGTGCTGGATACCGAGTCCTTGTGAAGAGCTTCTCACGCGCCTTCTATACACTATTATTCATTGAAATGATTTGTCAAATAAGTTCAAGCAAGACTAAGAAAACTGTAATGGTCTCCCAGGCCAATAAGCACCAGCTGATGAATAAATTACTTGTTGTGACCACTCGGTCTGCCCTAGCCGGGGAACGGTGCTGACAAGCATCACAACTCTTCTACTGCAGCACAGGTTTAGTTACAACTAGAATGAGCAGCAGCATAACAGATAATTGTACATCTACGAGAAGCGTCTAAAGGCTGATACGCTCGTAGACTGACGCTAATTTAACTAAATCATTTTCAAGTCGCAACTTTATTGTTTCGGTGCAAATCTGAAATTAGACTGGCCCTAGGGAAAATAATTTGTGAAGAAACTTTGGTTCTGAAATCCAAGCTAAAAAATGGGTATGTCAAGAGCTTCAAGAGGTAGGAGCATGTCCTGGCAAATCAGCATCTGTGAGGACGATCAATATTTTTATCAAATAAACCAGTTAATGTAAATAATATGCCTGATTGTCAGCTGCAGTTGAGGAGAACTCGACAATGGCAAGAAGGCCAGGCACAAATCTGCAGCACCCACTGCCCTTCACTTTCTTCAGTCTAAGAGCATGTCTACACAGGAATTACCAAATTAACTAAAGAGGCAAAACTCACCGGTTAAAGTACATTACACTCCTGTGGTTGCTCTCGTTCACAGGTAAACATGTCTTTATTTGCTTCAGTTAGCTTAATCAAAGGAACCCAAGCTACTTTACTTCTGAATGTGAGTGTCTCTATTGGGGCTTCATATGCTTTAAATTCTCACCTCTAGTTAATTTGTGTTTAACTTTTCTGAGCATCACAGTGTATGTATACCGAAGCCCAGGGGTCTCCGCAGCCCTTCTGTGAAACACCTGTAGGAACTAGGCCAGAACTACCACACTGAGCTGTGCAGTTTATCTTCGTGCTTTGTTTATGTATTGCACACAGCAGGCTCAGTCCCCAGCTGGACAGGAGGAGAGAGAACCTGCGATGGGCAGAACACAGCTTCTGTATTTTGGGCTCCTTTTGACTTGTCTCACAGTGGTGATGTTTTCTGGTCAGGCTACAAATCATTCTTCCCCAGAGAATGACACCATGCAAGCAGAGACCCTCCATGAAAGTGAACATACAGTCTTTTCCAGAAGCAATGAAACAGCCACCACTACAGATAAAAGAGTTCATAGAACCACACCGCAGACAGCAAGAACAAGCTGGGATACTGCTGTGACCACAGTCACTAGTGTATCTACTTTAAGACCTTCATCACACTTTGCACAAAGCTTCCCTTATCCCACTAATGCAGACATCACCGGACTGTCAGAAACTACTGCCAGATATAGTTCTGTCACTGCACTGTCATCTACCCTCGTGCCATTTAAGAACTTTACAAAGCATACAACCAGTGGAGAGTCTAATCCCATAACATCGGCAACAGCACTGAAACCAGAAGCTCCGCATCCTACAGCTGATTCTCAAAATGTCAGTGAAGCTTTGGATTCAGTTCCTACAACCCAGGTTTCAAGTAGGTATTATTTGATTTTTTTTTTTTAAAGCAATATCTCCCTACTTGCAGCACCTGACTCGAGTAAAGGACAGAGTATAGGAGATAAGGCACAAAACACAGCAAGTGTCTCCCTGCAACCATGCCAAGACTTAGACAGTGTCCTGAAAGGTGCTCACCTTCCCCGCCAGATCTGCAGGTCCTGGGAACAGCCCATCAACTCGCATTCCTCTTGTCTGCTCCCTCGGCACTCAGCTCAGATGTAATAGACTCCATTGGACTCCTCAGTCAGCCTATAACATGTTGTTGAATAGAAGATGATAGAGATGAGGACAAGAGGGGGAGTCTTCCTGGAAGGCAAAGAAAACTGTGTACGAAACAGAAAGCAAAAGTTTTAAAATGACATAAAAAATAAAACAAGAGAAGGAAGCAGGGACAGAAACGGACCAGTAGATTAGGCTACAAATGAAAAGGCAGACCTAGGCAGAAAGAATGACTGGAGATCTACGCTGGCAATATACTAAAGGCAGATGTATATCTCAGCCAAAATTGTTCAAATATCAGTGCCAGATTTGGGTAAATATGGTAAATCTGTTTTTGACCCTCGAGTCAAAGTGACCTGACTACCACAGGGACTGGCCCGCCTCAGCTCCTGTTTCCTATAAAAGCAACAGACCTGGCCCTCAACCCTGCTGAAAATCATCTATGGATTTAATGGTCTACATTTACACACCCAGGTTTTATACATGTTGCCCATATGTTGTATATTCAACCTGTAAACCTGGCAAGTTCAAACCCAAACTGAAACACCACTTACAAGGAAACAACAATTGTAGTAACAGAATGATCAGACTCTGGTAGAAGATTTTACTTATTTGAACAGTGGTTTGGGTGTGTTGTTGTTGAGCTGTCCTTTAATATAAAGGTAGTTAGGGCCCTCATTTTAAAACATTTTTTTTCAATGGAGAAATTAGATTCTTGATCTGTCCTTACAGCTAGCTCATGAACACCTTCCGTGCTGCTTTAATGAAATGGAAAGAGTGAGCTTTGTTTTTGTTATGAAATTAAGGAAAATTTTCTAAATTTTATTTTAGCAGAAGGATTTCATCTAAAGAATTCAGAGGACATTCTCAGCATTGGTTTCAGCAGCACTTTTGTATTTGCTGTTCTTGTCATTATCATGCATAGCTTTCTTAAGTACAGGAAGAGAAAAGCGCAGTATTCCCACCGTCCACTGCATGACATCTCTTCTGAAACAGGTTTGTATGAAATGCAAACATACGTGTTCAGACCTACACACCGAGAACTAGGCGTAGTAACAGAATCGCTTCCTTCAGTATAGAAATGCACCAAACTTAGCGGAAGAATCTACAGCATACGTAAACACTACATAACAATTTAGGGGCTGTATCTTCTGCCACAGTAAAGCCGTGTAGGAGCTAGGCTGATTTACATCTGTGCTGTAACCCTGTAGGCAGGAATCACAATCACATGTCTTCTTTCATTATGAAAACTGAAGTGGACAATTAGAAAGACAAGTTTTTGGAATGGGAACAATTTGATCAGTATCTTGTATGGGGCTTGTTACTGTCCTTGCGTATTATAATTAAACTATGTTGAATGAACAGCAGCAAACATCTCTAAATATCTGAGTCAGATTTTTCAAAGGTAGCTTGGTACCTAACTTGCTGAGGTGCTTTTGAAAATTGAAAGTTTCCACAAAGCAGTGCGAATATTTTACATTTATTATAGTCCCTTGTTTTGGATTACTGAAAGGGTGTGTGGACGGCAATTCATGACACAAAACGATTAAGGTGATGCATCTGAATGATCTTTTATCCTGCCTTGAATGAGAAAATGTCCTCTTTTAATACATGCAAAAATGTTCAGGGAAATTTTACAATTGCTGTTGCCCTCTTTTTAAATGGCATTCGCCCATAAGAATTTGGCACACTTTCACTGCTCCATGGAACTACTCCTCGTACGTGTGTTATTTTATAAAAAATATGTTTGTTAGAAATAGAAAATGTGTACTACCTGAAGAACACACAGATGATAAAATAATGAATTCATTCGTTTTTCATTTGCATTCTACGCCATCTAGATTAGCGCCTGGAATACAATGTTGTTTGTATTTTAATTTTGACTTTAATAGATGCATGTAGTCCACAGAAGTACACACGCATAGGATAAATACCTTGTTGCATAGTGAAGATTTTAGCCTTTTGATTTACCACAAATCTCCCTATAATAATGTTAAATAATACTTCTGACATTTTGCAGGTGACATATACACCACTCCAGATGACACACTGGTGATATCAGGAGGATTGTATGATGCACCAAGAATTTACAACCCCAACGTGACAGCTTTGGACAATGATGAGGTTCAAGCTGATTATTTACCTTTTGGTTCCAGATCTGGGCAGTTCAAACTTGAATTTTCACTTGATGAAAAAGACCTTTCCTATAACTTTGAAACTTTTCAGTCACTACCACAAGACTCACAATGTAGTGACATTGTGCCTAATACACAGCACACATTCTCAGATTATAATTTAAACCCTCTAATAGCATTGTAATGTGTGATCATGGCTTCAGTTTCATGCCCAATATTTCTATCAATATAACACTACTTGCACATATTCTGTTATGTAAGAGATGCTCTGTCTATCTTGAGGATGGCATCAGTTTCTCATGTGAAGTCTTACTTGCAACAGGAAATTAAGGCAAGTAACTCTGCAGGCAAGCGCTCTGATTCCTGGTATTACAGGTGGTACAACAGAAACATGAATTAATAGGGTGGGATAGGCATGGGTTTTAATTCTTAACCTCAGTGAAGCAAAAGTATGAAATGTATTGCACTTTTAACTGGGGTATATATGAAATGATCAGCGATTATATTCAATTCCGTACCTAGGATATTGATTAAGGCTAAAGCTTCCAAATACCCAAGTTTGGCTATTGCTTTGGTTGAAAATGTTAACAGCAGAGGCACTCAAAACTAGGAGCTGGCTGTCTTGGAATGCAGTAGCAAGCAACAAGACGCTTGGACCCATAAATGAAATCCTGGCACAGTTGGAGTCAGTAATGGGTGAACGAACTCCCATCAGCCTGCTGATGTTCCCTTTCTCTTGAAAACCTGTATCAGTTGCAGTACCAGAGTTGACTGAAGGATAGGAATTGATTTTTTGAGCGACAGCTGATGTACGCTAGTCTAAAATAAGATCTAATGTTTTTGGGAAAGGTTAAACAGACCTGTGCAAATAATCTCTGGGAAGGCACTGTTCCTTGGAATCCAGAGAAGTTTAAGTAGTTCTGTGCTTTGCCTTTTAATATATCTGTTCAAAACACATGCTGTAAACTAGACTAAAACACATGCTGGGTCTGTCTACATGTCGCCATATGGTGACATTGCTACAGTGCCATGCTTTAGGACTTCCTTTTGGTGGTACTAAAGCACAGAGCGCTATGGGCGATTTACTGAGCCCCGCAGACGGTGCATGCTTAGATTTCCCAGCTTGATCACCGTAGCGGCGCGCTATACCCAAGGACGCTTTTTCTGTGCACCATCCAGTCGCTCAGAAACTGGGAACCCATTACATTCTATTCACAAAGTTCAGCAGGTAATCTGTACATCTTTTAAAAACCATTCTGTTTAAATCTTTATCTGCTTCAACTCGAAGCACTAAAACGATGAAATTTAGCTTTACTGATTAATAGGAAATGCACCATAACCAAAGTTTTCAGCCTCAGGAGTAATGTACCTTCTAAACAAAGAATGAAATCTAGGTGTTAATGAAGTGAATAGGGGTGTTACCACTGACTTGCCAGAGTTTCACCCCAAGATGTTTATTGCTCTTGATGCTTACGTGTCACAGAGATTATCTGTAAGTTTCCTAAATTTTATTTTGGGCTCTGACGGTATTATTTTCGAGAACCTAGGATGAATTAAAAACTAAACAACGTACGTTGCGGTACTCAGCAAATTCAGTAAAGGAAAGCCAACGCTTTAAGTAAAGAAGCTATTATTCCCTAATACTTTCCACAGTTCCATGTTACCAGAGCACGAATAGCATGTTTAAAGACTGTTTTGGTGCTATATGAGCTCATCGCATAGTATCTTGTAAGCATTTAGTCCAAAGTCTCAAACTTCTGATCAACTGTTTATTGAGCATGCAGCTTTCAGATTTCATTAGTCTGAAAAAAAATAAATGTACATATCGTATCTGGCATAAAGCTAAGCTCCAGGAAAGCAAAAGTAATAAGATCTAACTCGGTATTTGTTAAAAGCTAAATGTTCAAAATGCTGAAACACGTACAATTGCAAACAAACCTGCTACACGAAAAAATGGTTCAGCGGGATACGTGTGTGTGTGTACTATATAGAAAACCACTAAAAGTAAGATTTGTGTTAAAATAAAATGCTGAATAAAATTGAGGCATTTCAACAATCTCAAACATCATGAAACAAAACCTTTTATGGATAGTCTGCTGAAAAGGGAAAGTAAACATTAAACAAATAAAACCCGAGTTTATTTAAATGTCTCTGAACAACTCCTATTTTTGGTTTTGTTAATTTTCAAAACAAACAAAGCAAGCCATATTCCCTCTGGGCTTGTCTAATTTTGGCCTTGTGGAAAGTCTTTGGGGGACAATTGTGGTCATACAAAATTACATGAAAGCCAAGGGCAAGGTATTAATTGTGTAGGATTAATCAGTTTCTACTGTAAGGTTTATATGAACGGAATAATCCTAGGATATTGCTCAATTTTAAATTTCAGGCAAAGAGTTTTTCAGCTTCTTTCATTTTTTTTTTCCTATCCACTTTAGAAACTGCAGTCCATCCAGCCTCTCGCATTTTCCTTATAGCTGCAAGTTTCAGTGCAGACCCAGGAGATTTTAGGGTTGACGGGGTTGATACCTAAGAATAAAAGCAAAGCAATCAATTGATTTTGTTGAAATATGTCAAGCAATTTATTTTGATTTGAAGTAAAGCTAAAAGCATACCTTTTTTGGTGTCATGCCATGTAAGCGGGAAGCTTGAGGGTAATCTTTATATAGTTTTTTGAACATTTGTTCCTCAGCGACCATGCTCTTAAGTTAAGGAAAAAAGTTAATCACTGATGCAATAAAATATACTGGGTTTCTGTCACTGTTATTGTCTAATAAAAATGTTTAAAATATTACCAAGGAGCCTCCTCACTAGTAAAACAAAATGCTGTCAAAATCGTCAGGGAAATTAGTTTAGTACAACTGTAATGATTATGTATGTTGTTTCTGTAGAATGCTGCTCAGATCATATTCTAGGGTTTTTAGTTATGTACACTTCAGACATGGGTAGCCACATGTCACAAATGACACAGGCAGCCTCTGTGCAGCACACAGGAGATCAGGGAGGGTTGCAGGCAGCACAGCGGCAGAGAACAGGCAGCAGAAAACAAAGCAGGAGATTGGGTTGGGAGCACAGGGCGGGGAGCAGAAGGCAGAACGGGGGAAAGACATTGGAGGGTGCAGGGCTGATTCGTGGCTTGCCTGCCAAAAAGATGGCCCCCACCGATACAGAGTGACAATTCCAAATATTGTCATTACATTCCCATAAAACACATGCACTTATATTTGTATTAGGTATGGTATATGGTATCCTATCTACTATGCATATAGTTTCCCGTACAACAAAGAATGCACAGAATAACACTAGGTGCTGCTTAGTTTTCAAAATTTTACCAAGAGGTCATTGTGTTCTGAGCTATCTGACTGCGTATCCAGCTCTAAAACCACTTTTCTCTTTTTCTTCAGGCCTCCTTCTAACAGTGGGCTTGGGCCTTCTCCTTGCAACTTATATTTTGGGGGAGTCTTCACAGTATATGTCTAAGGGAAAATAAAATATTTAAATGTTAAATTTAAATTATGCTCAACAAAATTTAAATTAAATTATAATTAACAAAAATTTAAAATATTTCTAGAAATAATTATGGCAGCATGGGCCCTTTAACAACGTGAAAAGTAAATTAATTAAATAAATAAACACACTGTAAAAATATCTAGGTTACTGTTCCATAAGTAACAAACCTTTAATGATGGAGTTCCCAAAAGACTTTTAGCTGGTGTGGCAGATAATATCTCTTTGTTTTCCAAAATGTTCATATTAGCAGGTGTGAAATTGTGGGTGGAAGTTTTTTTTGAATGAGCTGAGTCAAGATTTAAGCTGCTTTTAGGAGGCTCCAAAAGGGAAGCTTGTGTTTTCTAAAAATATTAATAAATTAAAAACATTTAGCGTGAAACTTAAATTGTATTGCGTAATATGACTATGAATATACATTCCAAATTAATTTATAGACTCAAAATAAAAAATACCTTGTGCTTTTTTTCTTTTTCAGGAACCACATTTTCTTTTGCTTCTTTTGCAAGCTTCTCCTATTAAAAAGAGTTACGTAATAGTAAATGTTCTACGGCGTGCATGTTCAGCATTCAGTCATAAATAAATATTTGGATCGAGATCCATCCAGATTTTAGTCAAAACTCAGAAGACAATTAAAATGTAGAAACAGGAATTTGCATATGCTTTTCTTGCTTATAGCTTTTTCCGTAGATCTGTTATTGAACCCACATAGCACACTTTTAATCAGCATCCTGTTTTTGATTTACATAGTGACAAGTTTATTTCAGGCACTGCCATTGTTCTCCTGCTGCCAGGTTTTTGGCCCTTGGGATGCTAGATTCTGGTCTGTGGGCTGTGGGTTGACCACCTCTGTTCTAGAGTCTTTTGGCACCTCTGCTTCACTGCCCACTAATGAGTAACACACAGCACTTAAAAGCAAAGAGAATAAGAAAGCAAGAAGCAACCTAAATCTCTTCCATTGCATTAACTGCTATAGCTGCAAGGTCAAATCGGGAAATACAGAACAGAATGCCGTAAGATGTACCTTTTCTTCAATCTCCACTTGAAGCTGTTTCTTAAGAGATGCTAGTTCACTTTTCACACAGGATAGTTCATGTTCCTAAAAATAGTTAGCTTGTAAATTAGCCATATAAATGATTTCATTGTCATATTTACATATCTACACACATTTAAAATAAGGGTACTGGGTACCGCCAGACACAGTCACTCATAGTCCTATAATACAGTGAGCTAATAGAGTTACCTATCTGAAGCACATGAATATTCACTATTAATATGTCAAGTGGGTCATTCTCCTTCTACAGAAATACTTGCAAACAACTCCTGTTGAAAGGAAAACATCACAAGGGTCACTTACTGAGTTTCAGGCAGATGAGGAAGTAGAAGTATACTCTCGGCCACTTCTGAAGTGGCAGCTACTCTTACAGCTTCCTCAGCATGAGGCTACTCAGAGACAGGAAGACAGTAAAGGTAGTGCAGCCCTGGCCTGAAAGTTAGTTGTTTTTTAGGAAACCAAGTACTACTAAGAAATGTATTGAATGATGTGTCCAATTCTGTTCAAGCCAAGCCTTTTTTTTTCTCTTAATATAATATTTTAACAGAAACATGGAAAAGTAGATCATTTATTCTATGGAAGAGGTGTCACCTAACCAGACAGAGGTGAAAATATTTACCTTACTCAAATTTCATTTGAAACACTGTGTATTATAACTACAATATGAAAAACAACAATAAGCAAGTACGCTACACAGAAGTTAGGGGGCTGACCTAAACGTACCACCCCCAAAATGTACATGCCTACAACAGAGAAAAAAACCAATTGTTCACAAAAACAGAAAAGCTATTATTTGTGATCCTGTGCCAGGGTAGCGACTGCTCCTTTTCTTTTCTCTGTAGTTATTCATTTTTAAAAATACAGATCTTACCAAAGTTTTTTTGGTTGATGTTTGTTCTTGTTCTTTTGTCTTAAAGCATTTTAATTCTGTGTCTTTTTCTTGGACCATTTTATCGTACTGGTGCTGTATGAAAGAGGCGGTCATATGAATATATGAAATAAATAAAAATTATGCTTTAAAACTATCTAGGATTTCCTTTTTGTTCAGATGTTGCAAAGCAAAGATAAAGCTACTTTCAAGCTTCAGAGAGACCCATCTTTCCTCCAATAGACACCTCTCGCACATCAGCTGTACAGTACTATTTACTAAGGGTCCCTTTCCACATTAAGGAATCAAATGTACCTGTGTGCAAAGGCTGGTCACACTGCAGCAAGCTGTATTTGTGAAAATATCTACTAAAGAAGAATGGCAAGGAAACGTCATTAAATTATCTTATTTAAACAGTTCAAGGCCACTAAGAAATAGGGTCGTTAGGAGAGAAGGCCAACATTAACACCAAAAGATGGAATCTGCAATCAAATGTCAGATGGCAAATATCAGAAAATCCTTTCAACATCCGTCTCTTAGAACGGACACGGAACGTTCAAAATTCAGGTTACCTCCTAATATCCATGTTCTGTTCTGCAGAAAATGTGACATCCCAAAATTTACAGTTACAAAAACATCTGCAAAATGGGGACATCTCCTTTACATCTTCCCTATAACAGTATGTGAAGTTGCCAGATGCTGCTATTACAGTTAGTGTTATAATTTATGTTGTGTATTTTGAAGTTGGATCTTGGAAAAATCAGATATTGTCACTGGGGGTGAGCTTCTTGTTAGATGTTAAAAACTGAGCATATCTTCAGCTGGCTTTTCCTAGGTCACAGAAGATTGGTGAGATTTTTCAATGGAGCTGTGCACAATGTAAATTATACCAGGACCAGACACAGGCAAATGTATAACAGTCCAGGACAGCAGACGCCGTTACGGTGCCTCGCCACTGCCCAGGGAAACGAGGACTAGGCTGTTTGCATTCAGCAAACAACTATGCTGGGGACAGACAAAAATAAAACAGTGTAATTTGCACTGTGAGGGTTTTCCTCCAAGTCTTTCTGGGTAACCCTACACTGGACTCCATGGAGTTATTCCAGTTTAGTTTTATATCGTATGTCCACTAGTTTTTTACACTAGCATACTGCTGAATACACCAGTGTACGTGTTTCATTGATCTAAACCCTTTATAAAGCCAGGCTTCCTAGTTCCTGACATTCTAGGTTGGCACAATGTTTACTGACTCCAGGCACGGGGGTCATACAATGTAAAACAAAAAATCTCGTTACCTTGTGCTTTTCCATAAGTGCTACCATTTCAGCTATCTTGTGCTGACACCGAATATCAGATTCTTTCTGCATTGTCACTGCTTCATCAGCTAATAACCTCAGCTTTTCTACCTATTAATAACACAGTTTATCTTCTAAACTGCAAGCAATGAGAGTAGTATGCTCATAAAACCCCTTTTCTACAGATGTACTTCATAACAGAATATTCTGTGTGCCTTGGAAACAAGCTGTTAGTTTCAGCACAGAAAGGAAATCTGTTTGGTCTAATGGAAACCCAGGTAAAGTACTAGATTGTCAGAACAAATAATAAATTACACACTAAGAAAACGTGACAGAAGTGCTGCTTTTTACCAACGGAGTTACTGTGTTCATTTTACAGGGGTGTAGGTTGTAGCCGTGTTGGTCTAAGGACATAGGCAGACAAGTTGCTTGGGTGAATTTGATATCTTTTATTAGACCAACCCAAATGGTTGGAGAATAGTTATTAAGCAAGCTTTCGGGTTCAAAAACCCTTAGTCGGGCTAAGGAAGCTGCAGCAGCTGGTGTGTGCTCTTCCTGCATGGAATGTGTTCATTTCAGTCTTTCATCAAATAAGACAAATATTTATTTAAACAAACAGTTTAAATAAATGATGAAACTGTTCCAATAATTATCAATGTACTGACGGAATGCAAACTCCATTTTTGTAATATTAAATATGCTGAATGGAAATTAAGAGATACACGGCTTCTTTGTGAAAATGTGAAACATACTTCAAAATCATATT
Organism: Alligator mississippiensis; assembly: GCF_030867095.1. NCBI lineage: Eukaryota > Metazoa > Chordata > Crocodylia > Alligatoridae > Alligator > Alligator mississippiensis. Next base: position 45,703,509 of record NC_081837.1, on the reverse strand, counting down.
ACTTTTTAAAATGTTTCTTTCCTTATTTTATTTGTCTGCTGCTTATAATCAGAAAATAACTAACTTGTGCAACTAAGTCTTTTTATATGGCTTTACATTTAAAATTATCGCTTCATGTAGAATAAAGCAGAACACTTTTCAAACTTAGATGCCTAAAATTAGATACAAAATCCAGGTGGAGGTCCCTAAAACAGTAATTTACTCTACGAGAGCTAATGATCTTTGAGCTTAGTTACCTGGATCTCATGCTTGGGTTCTCTGTAACCATCATCCAGCCAACACCCAGGCAGGCAGGTATAGGAATACGGGGTCCAGATACAGAACCTGGGTCTCATTCTGAGACATCAGATCTGACACGACTGTTATACTGGACAGGTTCACCCGGTCTGTAGGCTGAAACTGCCCGGCCTACCTGAAGAGCCGTGGGACTCTTCAGCCTGGAAAAGCGCAGGCTCAGGGGTGATCTGGTGGCCACCTGTAAGTTTATCAGGGGTGCTCACCAGGATCTGGGGGAACATCCGTTCACCAGAGCGCCCCAAGAGATGACGAGGTCAAACGGTCACAAACTCCTCCATGACCATTTCAGGCTGGACATAAGGAAGAACTTCTTTACTGTCCGAGCCCCCAAGGTCTGGAATAGCCTGCCGCCAGAGGTGGTTCAAACACCTGCTTTGAACGCCTTCAAGAGACATTTGGATGTTGATCTTGCTGGGATCCTATGATCCCTGCTGACTTCCTACCCCTGGGGCAGGGGGCTGGACCGGACGATCCTTCAAGGTCCCTTCCAGCCCTAATGTCTATGAATCTATGAATCGATGCTTTTCTCAAGACTCATTCTGAATGTTGTCTTGGTTTCTTCCGAATGCTGGATATACTGAGGCACGCAAAGAGGTGGGGTGGGGAAGGAAGGCATATATTAGCCTGATCTGGCATGCAGAGCCACATCATGCGGAGCTGTCTGGTCTGCAGGGCTCCCCACAGGTGTGAGTTTGGTGGAAGGACAGGCAGTGACAACATTAATTCCTGCAGCCCCAGGAGCTGCCTCGGTTAATACTGCCACCACTCCCCTGCCGCCAAGAACTTATGGACCCAGGGGGAGCCCAATGGACTGGATGACATAATTCTGAAGGACGCATCTTGCTCATCCCTGTATTAGACTAAGATCTTTTGGGAGCAGAGAGGTGTTTGGAATCTGAGCTTGTATATGCCCCCAGTTCAAAAATCACTGGAACTTTTGGTTGTGAACTGTCAATAGATCTGGCTGCAGGAATCTTCCTTGGCAGAAGTACTAAAACACAGCTCAGTAACTGCCTGTACTGTAGCATACAGGTGGCGCAGTCGCCACAGCAGCGCGGTATAGCCAGGCAGCATGCTGCTATGGCAACATAGTTGGCGATTACATGTAGACCCGTGTGATTGCTACATCACCATAGCGTGCCAAATGGTGATGTAGTACACCGCTATGTCACCATAAGACGACGTGTAGACACGCCCACTGAGACTCAACTATAAAAAGCTTTACTCACAAATGGTTCTCATACACACAAGCAGTTCCCTTAATATAAATGGGACTACTCACATAATGGGGTTTAGGATTTGGCCCTATTGAACCTAATAAAATAAGTACATTATCTAGTGGAGAAAAAAATTATTCAAAATCGTAGCAATATTTAGGAACACTTACTTCTTCCAGAAGTTTTTCTTCGGTGGCTTTTTTTGCTTCGAGGTCTTTTTGATAGCCGTCAACTGTTTCCTTATATTGACAATTTATATTTTCCAGCTCTAACTGTAACTTCTTCACCTTTTAACAATACAAAATTATTTATCTTGTCCATTAAAGGATAAATAAATAGGCAGACAATCTCCTTAAATGGTTTATCTTATGAAATGTGCACACCTAACAGCACTAATGTTGAATGGCACCCTTGCTGAGAATCACTGGTTAAACTTTAAGGCTGCAGGGAATCTTATCCATTTAAATGGAATTTAGAAAAAGCACTAAACCCTTAACATCCGTCCCTATTGCTTTTATCAAAAAGATTTAATGTACACCTACCTTTCCTTCATACATACTGGATTGCTTACTTTCTGCTGCTATTTTCTTTTTCAACATCTTATTCTGTTAAAATCAAAATGAAGACTAAGCGTTATGCATTTTCACCTCTGCATGTTTTTATTAACCTACTGCTTTGTTGCCTTCTCAACTAAGGTTAGAACACATAAAGCAAACTGGGCCAAGGCAATAGAATCTTTGGCTCTCACTTTAAAGGGTTGGGGTTTTGTTGGGTTTGGGCTTCTTTGCAGGGGGGTGGGGGGCATTGCATATTGTGCAATAACGTCTTTGCAGCAAAATTAGGGAAAAGACTGATCCTACTTTTGAAAAAATGTTTACGCTTACAATCCAGGTCTCAAAAAATGCCTTTGAGGCTAGAGGTGTCTTCCATGCAGCAGGAGCAGTCAAGAACCTTAACAACAGTTCTTATCCTTTCTGGACCATGTGTAAACCTCTGCATGTGGTTTACACAGGCATCCTGAGGCACAAAAGACAGAACCACATAATCTCTCATTTCTGTCCTGTGGAGCATATAAGAAAAAATGAATACAGTCCCAGGCTATACTTCAAGGGCATCTCCGGAGGGCCAAAACTGATACGGTGGTAGGCAGGCTCTGTGGAAATGGACAAAGAATTAACCAAGTTTTAGGCTGTTTTCCCGTAAGGAGGTAAATCCTCGTGTGACAAAGAGAGGGGCATCCTTGTGATTTGCTGAAAAAGATCATTCCCAGGGCTTCTAACCCACAAACAGACATTCTGGATTCAGATTTTTAATTCTTTTACTGATTGATAACTGACATCACTCAAATGTTTACTTAAAACAGATGTGTCAAACTCACCTGCTTCTCATGTGCTGGATCCAGGGTTGGTGGTGGCAGCAGGGGGACCAGCAGCATGGGGGTTAATGCAGCTGTTACTTGCCCCTCTCTGCTGCTGACATGTATGCCCAGCAAAACTCCATAATTGGGAATTTGGTGGTAGGTACTGTCCCTGCTCACCCTCCCCTCATAAAAGTACGGAAGGTGAATACAGATACTGAAGGTTGACTTATAGTGCTCCCCGAGTAGTTGTCAATGGCTTGGTGTCTGCTTGGGAAGAGGTGCTGAGTAGGGTTCCACAGGGATCCGTCTTGCATCCAGTATTGTTTAATGTTTTTATTAATGCTTTGTAAAAGTGCTGATGACACCAAGTTGGATGGAGCTGCAAACACTCTGGGGGATTGGGTTAGGATTCAGAATGACCCTGATAAACTAGAGAAACGGTCCTCTCTATTTGGCACTGCTGAGGCCTCATTTTAAGTACGGTATCCAGTTTAGGGGCCTTCACTTCCAGAAAGATGCAGACAGAGGAAGCGTCTGGCAGAGAGTGACCAAAATAACTGGATGCCTGGGAAACATGACTTATGAGGAAAGGCTGAAATAACTTGTTTTTTTCAGTTTGGAGAAGACTGTGGGGGAGTGGGGGATTTGGTAACAGTCTTCAAAACACCTGAAGGGTAGTCATAAAGAGGATGGAGATAAAACTATTTTCTGTGGCCATAGGGCACAGGTCTAGGATCAACAATCTTGAACTGCAGCAGGGGAAATTTAGGTTGGATATTAGAAAGAGCTTTCTATAAGGGTGGCTAAGCATTGGAACAAGCTACCTAGAGAGGTTGTGGAATCTCGATCCTTGGAAGTTTTCAAGAGCAGGTTAGACAGACACCTGACTAGAATGTTTTGGCACTGAGCAGCGGGGGTTGTACTAGATGACTTCCCGAGGTCCCTTCCAGCCCCACTTTTCCAAGAAAATTACAGGAAAAAATCTCAAACCTACCTTTAAAGACTTCACACCAGTTTACAGTTCTACTAGAAATAAAACAACAATATTGACACACGCCCTAAATTTTATGTTTCTGCCCCTTCTAACAACTGTACATACCTCCTGCTGAAGCTCTTCATTGCACTTAGTTTTATTTTCAAGCTGTTTCTTTAAGTTATTAAACTAAAAGAGAGAATTTGAACAAAAATAATTAAAATATTTTAAATCCTGTTTGAAGTTTGTTAATTTATTTGATATCATAGGTACAGTTGCATGTATTTTTTAGGCCTCAATTTAGCAAAATACTTAAGCATATTGTTAAATTTAAATATATGAATACACTCATTATATTACAGTCTAAATATGAATGCTCCCAATTCAGAAAAGAACATTTAAGCATATATGCAAATCCTAGTCAGCAAAATGCTTAAGCTTATGTTCACTTAAACCATGCATCAAATTCCACTGAAACAGATAGTATTTAAACATGCGCTTATGAGCTTTGCTGAAACGGTTTTAAGCAATAAAGCCTATCACGATTTTCTTAATCTATTGCCAGAAAGTGTAGAAGTAGCAGGGCAGTGCCATTGGGAAAGAGGTAATATCACCTCTTTTCTGTTTGCAAATTGGATGTGAGATATTGCAGTTATATCTTTAAAAAGGAATAGTAGTTCTCCGTAGTCCGCAACAAAATATTTTATTGTCATACCTTATTTTCCAGCATCTTCAATTGTTTTTCCTTTCTTGAAATTTCACTTTCAATATTTCTAGTCTGAAAATATATCGATTTTTAAATCTGGCTAAAATATGAACATAAACCTTGACTGACTGATTTTATAGGTTTCTCCCCACACACACCTTTTTTCTATGTTTGCATCCTTAGTCTGTCTCACAGGATGCATATACACGTGCAAATAATTTAAAGCAATACATTCCAGGGCAGTTTGAGCCAGAGTCAACTACGCCCGGGTACAGCGTCTACACGTGCAAACTGAGATAGCAATTTGGGCCGGAAAGAAGCAATTTACGCCAGGGCCAGGGACATGAGAGGGGGGTCAGCCCCAGGCTCCAGGTGGCGGTGTCGGGCGGCGGAGGGGCTGGCTGTGGCACAAGAAGCCTCTCCCCGCACCTGTCCCCCGCCCTTGCTGACTGGTGCCTCCTGGGTCTGGGGTAACACTAGGGGTCCCCCCACAGCCGATCGCCAAGCCAGGGGGGTGCGGGGACGAGGGCTCCCCGTGCTCTTCCCGACGGACCCGGAAGCAGATTCACTGCCAAGCACACGGTGGGGCCCCCGCACTCCTGTGGGACACTCCATCTGCCCCAGCATTGCAGCATTCACGAGCCGTGCCTGGTACCTCGAGGTATGTAGAAAAAACATTTAAAGCTGTGTCTGTGGCCGAATCGCTGTTTCTCTCGATCAGCATCGAATCTTAAGATTCAGCTTCGGCTGAATCGAATCGGGGACAGCGATCTGAATCAACTAATCAAATCGCCGTCTCCAATTTGGGCCAAATCCGAATCGAATACAGCCCGTTTCGTACGTCCCTACTGATTTCTACACTGCTATCATTCAAGGAGAGAGAAACAGCCTCTTAAGTGACTAAGTGCCAAATCATTTACAGTTTAACAGTAATATGAATTATTTCTTATATTATCTATACACCTTCTAACTTTCCATTTTCCAGTCTCCTGCATTTTCCTGTTTCCTACGGATATTTTTTGGCTCTGACATTTACAATTAACAGCGCTCTCATTAAGCTGTAGTATTACTTATTCCATACGTTTTCTTCATTTTCATCCAGTTTATTTTTAATCTCTTCACTTTTCTTTTTCATTTTCTCCTTCGCAGACTCCAGTTCCTTTCTAAATACCAAATTAATAAGTAAAACATTGGTAAATATTTAATTTATAAGTGTACATTTCTTTCATTAGTGCTAAAAAATATTACATTAGCTCATAGCTAGAAGCGTTTCTTTCTTGCCCCCTCCTTTTTCCTTTTGTACCCCTTGCATTTTATGACAGCTTTCTATTAGCTCTTCTTCTTGCAATCTTCATAGCATTTGATGAAGTAAGTGAGGTAAGCCACTGCTTACGAATGCTTAGTATCTCTGATTTAGTTAGGATAGATTTGTACTTTATAGACTGCCTTCTGCCTGCCTTCAGACTAACACGGCTAACTTCTTTGAAAAATCCTTGAAAAAATCATCAAGGAGGCCATCAGCCACAAGGTCACAACTGGTGCGGTAATAAGAAGAAACCAGCACGGCTCTGTCATGCCTAACTTACCTGGTATCCTTCTATGACCAGGTAACTAACCAGCCTGACATGGGACGTGAGGTTGACATCATCTAACTAGACTTCAGCAAGTCCTTTGATGCTGTTTCCCACAAGATGCTATCAATTAAGTTGGAAGGTACTGGCCTAGACCAGTCTACAGCGAGGTGGGTTGGCAACTGGCTCAGAGGCCGATCCCAGAGAGTTGTACTCAATGGGATGGCCTCATCCTGCAGGGCCATCTCCAGTGGTGTCCCCCAGAGATCAGTGCTTGGGCTTGTGCTCTTTAACATCTTTATCAATGACTTGGATGAGGAAGTGGGAAACGCAATAATCAAGTTTGTGGGTGACACCAATCTGTGGGGAAATGCGGGCACATCTGAGGACAGGGTAGGGATCCCGGATGACCTTGACAGACTGGCCCTGTGGGCTGAGCGCAGTCAGATGAGGTTCAATAGGGACAAGTGCTGGGTCCTTCATCTGGGAAGGAAGAACCTTCACCACAACTATCCAATGAGTGGTGGTCCACTGGCTGACACCGCGTCTGAAAGGGACCTGGGGGTAACAATCAACCAGAGGATGAATACGAGCCAATAGTGCGATAAAGTCACCAGCAGAACCCTGGCGCACACCAGCCAGTGTGTAGCCAATAGATGCCGACAGGTGCTCCTCCCCCTCTATCGGGCATTGGTGAGACCACAGCTGGCGTACTGTCAAGTTATAGGCACCACACTTCAAGAAGGATGTGGATAAGCTTGAAAGGGTACAGAGAAGGGCCACCCTTATGATCAGGGGCCTGGAGGATAAGCCCCACGAGGAGAGACTCCGGGAACTCGGTTTGTTCAGTCTGAGTAACACAAGACTGAGAGGTGACTTGATAGCCACCTACAGGTAGGTCAGAGGGGGGCACCAAGATCTAGGGGAGCAAATATTCAGAAAGGCACCCCATGGGAGGACAAGGACCAATGGGCACAGGCTAGTTGAGGAAAAATTTAGGCTAGACATAAGGAAAAAATTATTTTCTGTAAGGGTACCTAGAATCTGAAACACATTCCCAGGAGAGGTGGTGCAGTCGCCATCCCTGGAGGTATTCAAGAGGAGACTGGACAAGCACCTAGTTAGCTCATTTGAGCCCAGTTACCTGCTGCCCATGGCAGGGGACCGGACTTGAAGATCTTACAGGTCCTTTCTGGTCCTTCTATTCTATGATTCTACGGTACCGCTCTCCTCTACAGCTAACATCATGAGTCATGCAGCACTATAGCCCAGAATTTCACTTTTGATCTGTACCTATTTTACTACAGATTTACAAAAGGATTCCTTTCCTTCCTTCCAGGAAGATAAATTTCAATCCATCTACAGTACTCTAATGCATCTGTCTCCTAGTCTAATGCAGGGGTGTCAAAGATACAGCCTACAGAGCTGTTTCATCCAGTCCACGGTGCTCCTGAAGAGGCTGGGAATTTGGGAACGGGGCAAGCAGGGATGGAACCTTCTGCTGAAATCCAAAGTGTGGAGTCCTACTAGGGACACATGTCAGTAAGGGGTGGGGGAGAGAACGAGCTAGGGCTGTGTTAGCCCCTATGCCGCTGCCAGAGGTGGATTCACATCCAGCCCAAGAGGAACCCCGCGAAATGAGTGTTAATAACATCAAAAGCAATGCAAAAGCAGCTTAAGCATAAATAAAGACTATTACATAAATATGCAGCCTGAAAATAATATTAATCCAAAGTTACAGAAAACAATAAATATATTATTGGTTAAGAAAACAACTAATATCTAACTCTAAATTAGTAAAAATGTTTTCTGAGAGTATGTTACTTATATAGAAGATACTTGTTAGTGCTTGCCTTAGCATACTGTTTGTTTCTTCCAGGTTTTTTATTATTTCCTCAGTCTGGTGTTCCTTCTTTTTGTTATCCTAAACAAAGATGTATGTTGTTATTATTTGAATAAAATATACTGACAGAATGGGGTTCAAGTAGTACATTCACTTTCCTTTAGTTAATGATGCCTTTTATATCTTAAAGTAAAAAACCTGGTTTCAAAATTTACAGGCACAATAAAAGCTGTCAACATCATATTTTAATGTCATCTGGTTTCCCACGTTTCACTTGGCATAAATCATCATCCAAAACCACGTATAAGATTAGAGCTTGCCTTATGGTCTTCTTGAAGCTTCTTCAGCTCTGTAATTACATCCCTTTTCTCTTGTGCTATTTGTTCTTTTTCTAAAAAACTTTTATTGCAGTCCATGTTTAGTTGCTTATTCTTTAGCCTATTAAAATATTTGGGAAATCAGAGAAATAAGGGCTTTGCATTTCAACATTCCATCTAAAACTAATTTATAACAAAGCTCTTTGAACTTCCACATTGAGTGAGACCACATCTACACTAGCAACTGTTTTTCCCGCAAAATCTGTTAAGGATGGGATTTTTGGTGATCATTTCTGTACCGTCAAAAAGCCCTGGTGAGATCCATTTACGCCAGTGTAAGAGTGCGTTTAGCAACAAAACTTGTTTCCGTTGAGAAAATGACATAAGCTGTATAGGCAAAGGCATTCTTCTGAGAAGCTGTAGGAGGGCTTGCTAATATAGCTATTCCAGTAAAGATCTACCAGTATTCCTGAAACTGAAAGCCTTTTCCAGCATAAACTGGCCCGAGACAAGGAAATGCAAATAAAAATCTCTCTCTCACGTCATTATTTTATTTTTCTTCTCTGTTGTATCTGATTTATGACTAACATATGTTTGGGCTCCTTATACTGTATTTTGAAATGGACCTGCCTCATCCATTAAGATCACAGGCTAACTGGTTACTGATCTACCATCCTACACCTATTTCTTGGTTCTGCAAACATCTGCATTCTGATTTGATGCTCATTTTACAGCTATTTCTCAGTGGCTATCAAGGTCAAAGCTCCATCCTCAGTGCAGGCAGCTCATTGGGCTGATGTGGTTAAGACATGCCGCTTTCTGTAGCCAAGGGTTTTCAATCTCATTAGACTAGAGGCACCCCTCATCAGACTCACAACATCCCTCAGAAAGTGCCAGACCTTAGTTTTACTTGGTTTTTTTACTACAGAAAAAGAAAAGAACAGATCAATACTTCTGTTGCAAAGAACTCAGAAAAATCACAATAGGAATTAATAGTGTCAAAGATATTCTGACCTATTTGAAAACTTTGAGTTTATCTTAGGAAACAGGTGTAGGTGTTTGCATGCCTAACAGTGTTAATATTGCACGGCACCCTTAAAAGAAGAATCGCCGATCTGGGACATCCGTGATAACACAAACAATAACAACTTAGTTAAATTAAATGCAAGTTAAATTAAAAATCCCCACTCCTCATAAGTGGAAACTTTAAATAAATCTAATTTAATTAAAATGATTAACTTATTATTAATGAATATGGTTTAAATCTCTTAATAGAGATTAGGCAAACAGAGCAACAATGATACAGAGAAAAGAGGAGAACGAGTGTTTACTCAGCTTTTTCCATAATTGAATGGAAAATTTGAGAACCAGGAGTAAGGGTTGCATTGTCAGCAATAATACCATCTTGATTTCCTTTACACAGAATGCAAAACTGTTATTTATTACAGTATATTTTGCAGGAATTGCATCAGTGCTGTTTTCTGTGGTCTGTCTTGGAGACAAACTCCTTTCAGCTGTAATACTTTCCCTTTGCTGCTGAGCTGCCAGAGCAACAGCTTACAATGCGAGATAAACACTGACTGCTCTAGGGTACAATTTAGTTTATTTAGCAAAATAAATGTTAAATAAACCCACATAATATTGTGTCCCTAAGTGTTTAGCTTGACGGTATCTTAATACATATATTTATTAGAAAATAGATCATGCATGATTTTAAATGTATATTAGAACAAGAAACAACTTTTATGTATAATACCCACAAATCAGAGTGTAAAGCTAATACTGTATTTAAAAATACATACATCTCTTTCTCAAGCTCTGCATTCAGTGCTGCAATCTCTTTTAAATATTTTTGGTCATTTTCAACAGCACCACTTAACTGTGCTTCTAAATCAAGTATTTTTTTCTGCAGAAAAATATAACATGAGTGGACATACATTTATAGCTGACAGCTTCTGAAAACTGCCCAAAATGGAGCAGACAAACAAAACCTTATAGTAAAATAACACTGTTGACATGCTATAAATTAGCTAAATTATATCTACAGAACACTGCTATAAAATGTTAACCTTGCATATAGATAAGCTGGACCTCTTCCCTGCACCCAGATGAATTAACAAGGCTGTAAGATTGTTGCAAATCGGCTTTTTAGAACAACTTCAGTGATAACTACCAAGCTTTCTATAATTAATCGTCTTGATTCTCAATGCACAGTCAAAGGAAGGGAGTGGGAAAGGAGCCCCTACTGTACCCAAAGAATAAAGAGAAACAATGTACTTTCTTCCAGGTGCCTTGTCCCTGTGGAGGACAGACCAGTAAACAACAACCAAAAAAAGATACTACCGCAGGAAGATATACCAGTGAATCTGAAGTTGTTGGTTTGGAAGCGATAAATGGGGTACTTGTACACACCATAGAGTTTAATCCTCATTAACGTTGTAAAACTTGTTTATTTTGGCGCATCGTGTTTGTGTTTGCACGCACCGGGCTTTCAAACCAATTGAGTGCCGTGTGCAATTCCCCGTAAATTCCAGCAGGGGGAGCCAAATACCAACCTACTCCCGGTGCTGTCTTTCCTAATGAATTACAGCAGGAGGCGCATGTAAGTAATACCCCTATTACCAACCTCTGTATACTGTAAGTATTAAGCCCATGCCTGCAGAGTCCCTGCCCCCGCTTCTTAATGCTTGTGACTCAGTCTTTAGGTTAAGAGGATGGTGTGTTGCCATTAATGGATTAACAGATTTCCAGGGGCTTAAGCAGGGTGAAAATGAATTGTACTGGGGTACCTAATTCCATGTAGATGTCCAATAAGAAAAACAGACTCTGGCTCTTGGTCCTCAGGTCCTGAATACCACAGGTAAGGGCTGTGAAGCAACAGGTACCAAAGGCAAAAATACCAGATTCTAAGAATTGAGAAACTCAGAGCTAGAGTCAGGACCAGAAGGAGAAAGGTCTGTCATTTGCTTTCTTGGAGCGTGGCACCTGGTCCCTGGAAGGGGTGTTTTAGTCCTATGGAACTCATACGGAGCCAGCTGATTCATGTGTCTCAACCTGCTAACCACTGGACATGGTGCCTTGTGCACTGGTTCGTCTCTGGAGAAACGCTGCTTTTTGACAGTACCGGAGGACATTTTAAACTACAGTAAATGTCATGTGGACACACCTCAATTCTTAGAACTGCCCCACTTCCGAGCATTTAATACATTTAAATTGAATACTTCATTAGTGGTAGATTTTTAAAATGTAAATATACCTCACTGTATTTATAACAGCACGATAGCTCTTATAATATGGAATAACAAATGGACTCTAAATATTTCCCACACCAGATAGCTGTTGTTAAAATATAAACAAGCTTTGTATTAACTTATCTACATAATTTTTAAGGGTACTACATGTAAATTCTTTGCATAATACTTCCTGCCAGTGACCAATGACAACATTCATGTATTCAAGTACATCTTATCAATAACATTAAAAAATTCCCCCTTACTACAAACCTCTCTGACTTTAAGAGTATCGTTCATCTGTTTGTTTTCATCTTGTAATTTTTCAAAAGTGGTCTCCAGATGCTTCTTTTCAGCTAAAAGTCCTTCAACCTGTTTCTATTTAAAAGCAGCAAAGCAACCCAAAAGTTAGAATATTAAGCCTCAAACACGTAAGAAATAAGTATAATTGAGTTACTCAACCTTGGCGCAAAGTCACATATTTTTACTATAGTTTGTAAAATTTTCATTTATACCATCAAATATTAAACTATCAGCAATATCATCCTGAAATAAATATAATATTGCAACTAAGTCAGACCGCTATAAAAGAATAGAAAAAGAGTGTGTCATGGATCGGTGTTGCCACAGAGTTTAGGAATTATGGGGCTCAGTTCAAAGCCCCAGTAGGTACTGTTTTCTTGATGGCATTTCAAGTTCTGTACTGTTGAAGGCATGTATCGATATAACTAGGAAACTTATAGTAGTAGAAACTTACAAAGAAAAAAATCCCTAAGAGAAAATGTTGCACAAAAACAATCCAGAACTTATGCCACAGCTAACTTAAAGGGCATTACAAATAAGGTTACCTTTAAGGTCTGATGAACTATAATAACATTCACTTAGTCTAACCTTAAATTCTGAGAGGTCAGAGTCCCCAATTTCCTTCTCTTGTATTAATTTTATTTTTTCTGATTGCTCATATGTTAGCTGCTGCTTCAGATCTTTTTGAATTTTGACTGATCTTTCCTAGGTAATAAAGGAAAATATGTTAAAAGGTATACTGAAATAAAATGAACAGATATGAAAAAAAAAGATGTTTCAAAGTAATGTTTCTTTTTCCCACTCTCCTGTATCTCCTGTATTTTACAATTGTAAAAGCTGACATGCAGTGTATGCCAAAGCCATCCTTACTCCCACTGTGAGAAGGCAGGTCAGGAAGGATACCGTGAAGTCCTTTCCAGAACTTACTATGCTATCTATTGAAAGTGAGTGGCACTCTGTAACAGAGCCCTACCCTGTTGCTAGGATTCAGGGGAGCCTGAGCAGCCCCACACCCAGCAGCACCTCTGCACACCCACCTCAGACCTGGGAGAACTCACCCGAGGTTGGGGAACCAGGTCCTGGGACATAGTGAGTACCTCAGCAAGGGAGCTGACATGTGTGGGGAGTCAGAGAGGGTTAGCCACGTGAGCCCAGAGTGGGAAGGATAAAAGACACGGAAAGCAACCTCAAGAGGCTGCACGTGGCCAGGGAGCAGGCTGCCTGGAGCTACCAGGGGTTAAGCAGCCGGAGAGCCCAGGTAGGGCTCTTCCTTCTTTCCTTGCTTGCTTGATCGTTTGCTTTGTTGCACAAGCCAGCAGGCTCCGCAAAGCCTCTGAAACATAAGGGGCAACCAAGAGGTGAAGCCTGGAAGAACCACTGGAAAACAGCTAAGTGCTAACTTATTTGTTTAACTTCCTTTGTTTGTTTTGCATCCAAGCCTGGGTGGCCTCTGAGTATTATCTGCTAGCCTGGCGGCAGCAAAGGCAAAGACCCTGAACAGTGGGTCCTTGGCCAAAGCCAGCAGCAAAAGTAAAACTGGTCAGCTCAATTAGCGTTACGAAGCATACCCTGCTGTGATCTGCCCGGACGGACTCTGCCCATAGCAACCTACACGCTCCAATAAAGGGATAGGCCTCAGTACAAGAATCTGAGGTAGAAAATAAATAATTCAAACTAAAGTGTAAGCACAGATTCCTGCAGTAATTTCTTTGCCTGAAACATTCACTTAAGAATGGGACTGACAGAGTAGCAATACTTTTATGTTTGTGCCTTTTCAAGAAAACAAACGTAATGCCACTAGAATACTTCCAAAAGGAAATTCAGAAGTTCCTGCAAACACCTATAAAAATATAATCAATTCCACACACATATGTCTGTAAGGATGTGAAACCTGTACAAGACAGGCTTCATCAAAACGCTCACTTTGAGACTATAAAATAGTCTCACAATTCTATAACATTTCCTGTAGGAAGTTAGAAGTTGGACCACTTATACTGAAAATCAAAATTGAGACAGCCCTTGCTCTTACATTTTAAAAGACAGGGAAACTGGGGGGTCTCAACAGTGGCATTAACTTTTTTAATAGTATAACTTAATTTACTGCTCGCCCTCAAATGTCGTGTCATGGAATTTGCGCAAGGCTTGGAATTTGTGGACATCATGGAAAAAAACTATTTTTCAAAAAGCAGCTGAATGAGGAAAGTCATATTTGGCAGGGACATAACATGTCAGCCAGGCTCCCAGGATAGCTGGGAGGAAGGGAGGCAGTGGTGACTCCTGGCTGCGTGGCTGCAGCAGAAACTTCTATTTTTTTTCACACCCCTCCCCAAATCAGTACCTCAGGCTGGTGCCCTAGTCAGTCCATTTTAGTTGTGCTACTGGGCTGGTATAGAGGTATACAGAGAGTGGGCTGTCATTTCATAGATTGTTAGGGGCTGGAAGTGACCTTGCAGATCATCGGGTCCAGCCCCTGATCGTTGGGTCCAGCCCCCAGCAAAGATAGCATTTGAAAAGGTGAAATAACTAAGATGTCAGCGCTCATCTTACCGGCATATGGAGGGAATAAGAAACACAGTACAAGGTGTAGGCTATGCTGGAGTTGTACAAAGTATGAGCAAAGAGAAATCAGTAGGAGGATTCAGGCCCCTCAAAGAAGAGAGAACTAATCTAAATGATAGGTGAGAAAGTTGAAGATAGCGGCAGCTTTTGCACAGATCTGAAAGGGCTAGAATGTGTTTTCAGGTAGCCTTTAAAAGACAAGGAAAGTTACAAAAGATTAATAGGTATTAAACTAGTCACACAGATGATAAGTGACGTTTACCAAGGCTTCTGTTAGGTCGTCAAGTTGTGCTTCTTTGTCACATTTCAGTTTGGCCATTTCATCTACAGCACATGCAATGCAAGCACATCACATTAATGAGAGACACTTTTATCTACAATATTTATCTACAATTTTATCCTTACCTTGTCTTCTTATGCTGTTTCAGCTCTAATTCAGTAAGGTGCTTAATGCTGAACAAATCGGTAGCCCTGCTAATTTTGTTAAAACTACTTGTGCTCAAATTTAAACGTGCTTAAATATTTGGCTGACTTAAAGCCAAATACACTGCCAGTTTATTTTTACTTTTTAATGTCCTATATGAAAATGGATTGATGTTTTACAGCTGAGGATTCTTTTCTCTTATTTGGAGTAGAAAACAATCGCTGGTCTAAATCCAGAATCATCTGTGCTATAGGTAAAATGACTTAGGTGCTTAGTTAGACAAACACTACCTAAAACATCTACATACACTTTACATTTACCATACATTTGATAAAATGCTATCCATTTGAATAAAAACTAGCCACTCATTTCAGTGTTGTTCATAACCCCAATTATTTTTTACACAAACATATCTACAGTGAACTATGATCTGCAAAAAAGTTGCCGCCTCAGAACTCTTATGCAAATATTCATCTGTACAAATCTGGAGTATATATATTCACGTGGCTTTCCTAAAATATTCGATTTCCCTTCCTCTATTCAACAAAACACTCAATTATTCAAATAAGCTGCAAGACTTACAGAACCGATCCCATTCAACAAATAATGAGTGCAAGCACTCAAGATAAACGATTCATAAATAACCTTTAGCTGGAAATATGGTTAGAATAAAACATGGAGCAATTCTGAATACGTACATCTAACAGTATAAAATAGTTAAAATCTTAAGGCCAGCATTCTGAGTCCAGCTGAACTTCTTTGGCAAAGGACTTGGGAAGCAGGAGATACGGTAGGTCGAAGCTCATCTTTCTACCCTGTCAATTTTAGAACTGTCTCTATGCAGGAATCAATATTAAACTTCTACAGGATTTCTCTCCCCCCGCCCCCCCCGACGCACACACTTACCACATACAAACTACATCGTGAACTCATACGTGAGACGGTAGAGTGGATATCTTACGATAATCTCAGAGGGACAATGTTCGTTTTACCTGCAACTAGCTCTTGCAAAACAAGTATCTTCCTGTTTCTGCAAATCTTACCCAGTTCAGTAGATTTTTTATGGAGGTCTGAAGCAAGTATTTCTGACTCATCTTCAAGTTTCCTCAATCTGTTAAAAAGCAAACTTCAGCTTTCTGTCCCCTCAGTCGCTCAGTCCTTTGACTGCTCACGACTACTTGCAACTGTTGAAAAGATGTGTCAAGGCAACCCACCCCAAAAAGTAATTTCCTAGAAAACTGTTATAAGATTTGAATAAACTACACACTTTACAGCTTGTAAAATCCTTGCCATTTATAGCTCTAATTCTAGTTTTACTGAAATTTATTTTGGTTACCAAAACGACTTTCTTCAGAAAAAATATTTGTTTTAAAGACTACAAAGGAAACATTAAGCCGTACTAGTAAGTAATAATATCGTTAAATAAAACTGTGTCCGTGTTGCTAAATATACTGGCATTGGAATTACTGATTACTTATATTCTAGCACAGTGTACAGCTCTTACTGGAGATCAAGGCCCAACTGTTGTATGCCCTATCCTAAAAAGCAAACAATTGAAACAGACCAGATCAAAGATGGTTGAAATGAAGAAAACTCATCCTTATTTTACATATGTAGAACTGAAGTAGAATAAATGCGAGAAGAGAATAAGAAGAGAATAAATGGTTCACTCAAGCCCACACAGTAAGCTTTGTGAACACCACTGGGAATCAAGCTCAGTCTACTGCCTTAACAACAAGATTAATCATGTCCTATAATTTGTTTTAAGAAAAAAAAAACACTGTTTTTCACCTATTTTGCTCTCTTTCCAGCAACTCTTTCAAGTTAGCAATAGCAATTTCAAATTCATCAACCACTGATGTATGCAGAGCCTTGGTTGCTTTAAGTTCTTCCATTTGTGCTTCTTTTTCTCCAGTGACTTGAATTATTGTTTCCATTGCAGTCTGTAAATCAGTTTCTAAATTCTTCTGAGTAGTCTAAACGAAGTGTAAAAAAGTATTCTAAATTAAAAGTTTTGATAATTATTTTTCATTTAATCTATTTACATCTTTTAATTTGTTGGAAAAATTATAGAGTAAGTTATACCTCTGCTTTTTGCAAATAAACTTTAGCTTCTTCCAGTTCTCTCATCAAATGGTCTTGTCTGGTCTGTGATTCTTCTAACATTTCTTTTTGATGTTCTAAGTCATAATAGTTACAAATAAGATATACTCTTAATATTTACAAAATATGTACCAGAAAGGTAGTTTTATAGCTGTACCTATGTAGAAATACTCTTTAATACATTTCCCTTAAACTATTGAGATAAATATATTATTTAGAAGGAAGACATGAGCCAAGATTGTGACATCGCTAGGAAAAGATAAAACGAGGGACATTTAATATTTATATTACTTATACAATTTAATGAAAGCATCCATATCAGTCATATCATGTGATATAAAATCACATACAACTCCCCACAATTTTTTTCTTATCCGCTCAATCAAGAGTGATTTAAATTTTTAAAACCTTAATTCTAAGAAAAAAAGACGTATATTTGTGCGTGTGTGTGTGTGTGTGTGTATATATGTATGGGTAACATAAGCCCTGTTAAAATCACTGAAAATTAAGTACACATTTTAACGATGCATCATTAATATCTCAGGAGAATTACGTCTTTTTTGGCCTTTGCAAGTTTCAGATTCTTCCACTATCATGTCTTAAGCATGAAATGGCAGGTTATTACAAAAAGTAGTCCCAGTTTCAATTCCATTCGATCCTCTGCCTTTTGCCCACCTAAAAGGATTTCATTATGTGGAAGTTGTAATGTTGAGTTATTCGGAGACAGAGAAATATGTCTGGTAGAAATAAGAATGACAGAGCCATTCACTTCAAAACTAGTGAATAGTTGTGGTAGTTAGTAATTAATGATCTGAAACAGATTCAAACAAGTGACCTGAGGCTTCCGCGCATAAAAACTGCATCATTTTTATTATACTGGTCCAGCTAAAGCAAGACAATCCTAATAATATGGGTTTTACAGTGGTATGAAGGTAAAAGGTATACATTATGTCAGAAAAAGTCAAGTTTTTACAGGTGTAACTGAGTCCAGATAAAAGTTTATAATACATTCCTGTTTTATTTTGTTTTAAACCCACACCCCCTAAGTGAAAACACTCAGATTTCTTACTTGATGTTTCTTCTAATCCAGTAATTTTATCTTTTGATTCTAGCAACTGAATTTTGATGTCACTGATAATAGTATCTTTTTCACCACTTTGAACAGTCAGAACTGTCACCTAAAGAAATGAAGAACTATTTCAGTACATAGATAACAAGGTCTAGAAGAGACTACCAACTTTGTCCTATTTTAAATGTGTACATTATGCTCTGGATTAGCATTTGCTTGTACAGATATAGAAAAATGGTTTTCATCAAGTAAAAATAATGGAGCCTTAGAAAACTATCCACAAATGATGCTGCAGTTGGGAGTCAGCAGCTGTGTAATTCAAACGCAGAGTGCAAGTTCCAGCCAGATATAGGTACAGAAACAAAGAGGGAAAGTATAGAATCCAGTCAACTACCATGCAATTTGTTTTATTTCCTTCACTTACCCTACTGCTTATTACACTTGTAACCAACTTTCAACCTCACACACACATCTGCCAATCAGCAGGTCCAATCCTGACCTTGCTGACATTCAGAAAGAGATCTTTCTTCCCAGTCACGTGGTATTAGGGCTGTGCGAAGCTTCGTGTGGTGATTCAATTTGGAGGAGATTCGGCCCGATTCGGTGGCTGAATCTCCAAATCCAAATTGAATCAGGAGACCAATAAAAAGGTCCAAATTGATTCGAAGCTCTCCAAATCTTCGGAAGAGATTTGGAGAGCTTTGATGATTCGGGCAGCGCCCACCCGCTGCAGCAGGGAGCTGAGACGGACTCTGAGCTGCCAAGTAGGGGCTGGGGGAGGGGTAGCTGCAGGATGGGGGAAAGGACCATGGGGAGACTCCTGCCAGGCCCCAACCCCCCAGTGCCCCCTGACACCTGCCTGCTCCCCCAGCCCCCTCCCATGGCTGCCCCACCCACCCCAGCTCCCAGTGCTTTAAAAAAAAGCCCCGACTCACCAGGCAGGGGGAGGTCTTCCCCGCTGCCCCCCACTGCCCCATGCTGCATGGGGGACGCTGTCACAAGCCCCCCGACCATCCCCTGCTCCCCCAGCCCACCCCCCCCCCATGGCTGCCCCACCTGTCCCAGCTCCGGCCCTTTAAGAAAAAAAAAACAACCAACACCCCCTCACCCCCGGGACTCACCAGCTCCTGCAGCGGCCTTGGGGCTTTGGGGGGCTCATGGAAGAGCCCCCCATGTGGCAGGGGGCAGCAGGGGGCAGTGGAGATCGCCTCCCCCACCGGGCAGCACCCAGTGAGTCTGGGGTTTTGGTGGAGGTTTCCTTCAAGAGCCGGGGCTGTGACTGGGATGGGGGGAGGGGGGGTCAGGGGGCTCATGCAGTACCCCCCACGCAGCATGGGGCAGTGGGAGGCAGCAGGGATGGCCACCCGCCCAGCAGCACCTGGTGAGTCGGGGCTTTTTTTCCAAAGGGCCAAGAGCTGGGGCAGGCAGGGGATGGGCCTGGGTGATTTGGACGAATCGAATCGGGACAGTGATTCAAATCACCGAATCGAATCGCTGTCCCCTGAATCGTCCGAATCCACATCCGTAGCAAATTCTCGTTGCTTCGCACAGGCCTACTCGGTATCCTTGGGAAGAGTCTCTAGGCTAGGATTCTTTCTAATCCTAACCCTACCATACCAAGTTCCCCCATTAATATTTTGATCCAGACAATGCAAACCAACACATTTAAAGATCGCTCTCAATAAACATTTTGATCATGTTTAAATAAATATTTTGCTTTTAATTTCCTCAAATTACCGAGTTCAAAATTCTTACATCAGAGCACGACATTGCAAAAGATTTCCCCAAATAAAATGGTATACATTTAAATTTACACTAATAATACAAACCTGCTTTTCCTTGGTATGTATATCCATTTTGTATTTGTTTTCAAGCTTTTCTACTTTTTCCGCCTCTTCCTTTACTTCAGAAAAAAAACATAATTTAATATTTAAACTAAAATATAAAGAAATCAATATCATTTTGAAATGAATGTAGGTTTTATGACCTCTTCATTATAGGTTAATTACTGAAGTTATGTTTGAAGTTATAAGACATGACTTTTTTTAGTTTTCTTCACAAAATGACTCCAGTATTCCATAAAAAGGGAAGTAAATGAGAACTCTACGTTACGAACTAATGCAAAACTAGGTGCTTAACAGTGCAGATAAGCCATTAACACACTAAATCTTAGGCAGATAGAAATCAGATAGAAATCACAATAAGCAAACAGTACCACTACGGGTTGTGCTGAAACTATTCATTCTTTATCAGGTACTAAATTAGAAGTAAAAAGAACAAAACTGATAAGCTAATAAATGTTATTTTTAATCTAAAAGCGAAAGGCTACAAACATGCTCCCCATAAAAAAAAAAGATCAATATTAGTGCAACAGGGAGCCTGTTCCAATGACTTGGGACCAGCCAGGCTTGTAGAGTTGTCAAGTCCAGATGACAAGGAGTCAAATTATTCAAAGGCAGTGGCTCTTGTCCTCAGTAGACTTAAGGCAGCCTTCAATGGACTCGAGGCACCCCTCCAAAACTTTTGTGAATTGAGTTGCACTCAATTTCAAAAACTTATGTGTATACAATAGTGCTTACCTCCTGGCAAGGGAGCCAGGCAGTGAGAGTGGGGGATCAGCCAGGCAGGGACAAGCCTGAGCCTGTGCTTATCTCTTTGAACTGTTTGGCACCCTTCAAAGGATCTGGCAAACCCCAGAGTGCTGTGGCACCCAGGTTGTTCTAAAAAAACAGCAGGGGGGTAGGAGGGCTGATGCAGCAGGCCCAGAAGTAGGGCTTAGGTGTGCCTCTTACGTTGTGTCTTATCACAGCTTCAACACTAAAAGGAAAAGCCTTCGGGGAAGTGAAGCTACGGGTGGGGAAAAGAAAGAAAAAATATTTATTTTTAAATTAGGTTTATACACTTGAAAAATAAAACTTTGCCTGGAACATTACTTGAATGTGGCATTGAATGAATCCTTCCTGGCAAGTTGGAAAGATATACTTTGAGTAAAGGGAAACTGAGGCTGCAGCAACCTGAAGCTAAAAAAGGAAAGCAATGCCAGGAATATGTGCCAACTTTTATTTTTGCTGGCGGGGGCTAAGATGAATGACATGTGGAAAGCTTTACATATTTCAGGTGACAGCCCCTTTCCCAAGTGGGGCCAGGGCCCTCGGGCCCCCATGTACTCAGTGCCTTTGGTGCCAGGATGGAGACGGTTGCCATTTGATTAAGACTGGAGCAAGGAAATATAAACCCTGGCCAAGTCTCCCCACAGACTGTTCTATGTGCAAAGAGAGTACTGTAAACATTAAGCAGAACATACACTTAAAGCACATTTCCAATCTGGAATTCTCTGCTTTTACATGAAGTTCTTCAAAAGCCAGGATCAACCCCTAAAACACAATAATAAATATTAATAAAATAATTTCTGTAATGAAAAAGAATGTGCACAGTGGTTAAAATATGCAGTATTACAAATTGATGTTATTTTCAGAAATATAATTTTAAACAGTTAAGACTGTAAAGAAATGTTACTTTATTTGAATTAATAATTCTAAAAGTAATCGCTAATTAAAAGTGGGTATTCAAGAAGTTCTACACTTAGATGGTAAGCTGTTTTGAGAAGTGAAATCTTTCTGCTATGTGTGTGTGTACGGGGATGACAGCTGCTACTTCCCTCTTATACAATAGTGCAGCACAGGGGTGTAAAATGTACAGCCTGTAGGCCAGATCTGGCCCGCAGAGCCCCAACATCCGGGCAGCTTGCTGCCCCTGGGTTTGAGTTGACTCAAAGGCCGCATGCCAGATGCAGTGCCCATTCCAGCTGGCCTGGGATCCACACCGCACATAATATCCACTCCAGCCATTCTAGCGTCTGCACCACATGGAACCCATCAAATGTACAGTGCACCCACTGCCCCACTCCCCCTCCCCAGCTGGTCTGAGATGTATGGGTGCCACATGCAGCACAGGTCCCTGACTGGCTGAAGTGGGTGCCACTTGCAGCATACTCCCAGATTGGCTGGGGTGGGCACCACAGGCACTAGATCCAGCGCTGTGGTGGAAGGGGGTCCATGGGCCTGATCCAAGCCAAGGACCCGCTCCATACCATTGGTGGAGTAGTCAGAGCACACTTGCACAATATGGGAGACCCAGATTCAGTTCTTTCCTCAGTCTGAGCAGGCTCAAATACACATCTCTACCTCCCAAGGACAAAAAGGCTATTCTGGGTAATGGCACTTTCACCTCTCCTTAAAAAGCTGTTCTACTTCGCAGAAAACCACTAAAGAACCCTTTGGCAAGAAAGAAAGAACAAGAGGGAGAAGAGTGGTTAAACCACTCACCTGGGAGTGGGGAGACCTTAGTTTCAAGTCTGTGCTCCAAGGACTATTAATGTAAAACACATAAATATTCCTTGGCATAGAAGCTGAAACCCTAGTCTCCCAACATCCCAGGTGACTGTTCTAACCATGAGACTACAGAGGCATGGTTCCTCTCTCTGCCTCAATGAATCTTATTTTAATATTTTCTGCAAACCAAACAACTAAATAAGAGTGCTTAAGACCGCCCCTCACTTCAGAATACCTCATCAGAGTCTATCACTTGGGGCCCTTCCAGGTTCGGTGGGAAATATTTAAACCCCGCTTAAACAGAGGAGGAAACAGAACCTGAGTCTCCCACGTTCACGTGTGTATTCTTACCACTAGACTGTTTCCTAAAAAGGTGGTGGCACCACCACCACCTCTTGTGTTTTAAAAAGGAGTTGATCCTTTTTACTTTTCTATAGAAAAGGTGGAGGTGTTTAACTCCAGGAGCATATAGTGGGAAGTCCCAAGTGGACATCAGTACTTCCCTGCACCCTCATGTCAGGTACCTAAACCCTGGAGAGGAGCAGGGCTTAACGCACGCTCCTCTCTTCATTACTTTGTACTGGCTACCTTTGGCAGTTCCATGTTCAGCATGTTCAGCTGTCTGCTGTGAATCCTGTTCTGAGGCCCATAACTCTTCATATACATTGCATAGTGAGCTCAGTGTTGCACCATCTAAGTCTCTTTGCGAACAACAGCCCCTAAACTCTTGGCGCAGTGGTAATTGCCCATTTATCTATGACAAGGAATGTATTTTGTACTTCAGAAAATTTCAGCACATTCACATCAGCTCAACTCAGATATCCAAAGAAGAGTTTTAGAATCCTGTTATTATGATTTACCTCAATATTATTATTAAGTTCCATACAGAGTTGTCTGGTTTCGTCTCTTTCATGCTCATCTGTCAATATAAAAATGTACTACGTAACATTTTACTTTTAAAACGTGCAAAAAATTACAGAGATTCAATAAATTGGTATATTCAATAGTACATGTAAGTTGTTTCACGCTAAAACAATGTCGAAATACTATTTACATTTGTTAGACTTCTCCGTGTATCGAGCACAGGTTTCCTTGAGTAGACTGCACAAATGCCTTGTAGCGCTGTTTCTGAAAAATGAATCAAACTGCATTATCTATATAATGTTACAGGATTCACGGTACTTAGTAGGTATAAAAAAATGACAAGATGTCTGCCTTGGAATGTTTATAATATATAAAGTCTTTCTTAAATGTACTGTTAACAATTTTTTAAACCTATAAATAAAGAGAAGCATTTCCAATATGAACATCTCAATGCAACTTTATTTGCACTACTTACTCTTTCAGAAGATCCTTATTTTCACATATCTCATCTTCCAGTTTCAAACTTAGTTTTTCATTTTCAAACTGATTGTATAAATAAAAGGGTACAGTCATTCAAAAATATACTTGATATCTTCAAAATTCACTGAAAATATACCTTCCCTGAACTATCAGTTTTACCTTTCTCTCTCTCTCGCACGCTTTACTTTGTCGCTGTAGTATTAAATGTTGAACAGTGGCTTGTGATAGTAATTGTAAGGACAATAAAAACATCAAGTTTTGCTGTACTAGGTTTAGAAATTATAAAGAAGCTTCGTTTACGTGAGTTAACTGTTGCGTTCCTTTGTCTAGGTAAACTCTTAGTTTTTCAAGGCAAAGTTTCATTGTTTATGAGAGGAAAATAGTTGTTAAAAAAAAAGTGGGATTTGCTTTTAATGTGAAAATATTGGGTACATTCAACTGAGTCGCATGGTTTTTATGCAACACAAATATTCTTTAATCCTAAATTACTTTGAAACAAAATTTTGCATACATTTGGAAATTACTAATACTTCAAAATATATTCTAACATATACTGTAGAAACACTTGCCTGTAACTCCTGAATGGCTTTACGTTGTGCTTCTATAGTCTTTGTATTCTCTTGCAATTTTCTCCCCTTCTGCTTCAGTTCGGATTCTACAGTCACTTTCCAACATTTGATCTTTTCAGCCTCTTTGTAGAGTTTAGAGTAAAGCTCGTTCATAGTCTCTATATTCTACTGAAACAAGTTCCACAAGCTTAATCTCAAAATCCATGTAATTATAAATGTTTTAAACACATATTTCTCTCTAACAATATTAATTTCAGGGGAAGTTTCCATTATGTTTACAGGCCAAATTCTAAATGGATATGTTTTACAACACCACTGACACAAGTTTTCAAAGATCCACAGCATCCACTGAAAGCATTGTGTACACTAACCTTTATCATGGAATAAACTATGAAAACTGGCATCACTTTGCTACAATAATGGAAAATACCCTTCCAGTCTCAGATTCTCTAACATAGCTGAATTAAATTCTTGCGCGGTGCCGTAGCAATGGAGTTTGGCGCCCGGGGCAAAGCCCGCAGTGGCAGCCTGCCCTTGCCCCGTGCACAGATTCAGGGGGCACACACCTCCCCATGCTTGCCCGAGAGTGCACGTAGCAGCAGGAGCCACTCTTTTCCCGTCCCCGCACCCCTCCCAACTTTGCTGCTTGCGGCTCTGTCCCACACCCCACCCTGGCTGGGCAGAACCTGTTGCCACCTCTTTGCTTTGGCACCCAGGGCAGCTGCCTGGCTCACCCTCCTCCACACCTTGCTATGTCACTGTTCTTGCATGTCATGTATGATTACACCAGGTGAAATCCCAGCCCCATTGAGTTTAATAGGAGTTTTGGTTCTAAATTCAATGGTGCCAGGATTTCACCTATTAGGTTTTCCATAAAGATGCCTGTTCTCAGAATTCCACGTGCTGTGGTCATTCATCCATACTTAGGTGTTACAGAGTGAAGTCAGTAAGGCTCTGAAAAAACATAGTCAAGAATTCCTACAATGTTTTTCCATAGCAGATGTGGCTTTTCCTGATGTCAATCAGGCAAGCGTTCTAAAAAGACTTGTAGAGTGCTATACAGGAAATAGTGAAGCAGTGGTATTAAGCAGGTCATAGAATAGAAGGAAAGGAGACCAGGTGACATTTTTGCACAATTAATAAAAAAGCAAACAATTAGGTCACATGTTTTCATTTTCTCTGGCTGCAGGAAATGAATACAGCATAGGTGCACTTTATTAACTGCTAAGACTTAAGAAATTCAGTCCAAAACCGTGAGACCTGCAAGAAGTTTGTGTGATCTGGCTGTGTATATCCACATACCTGATCTGGGAACACCTTGTCTGTTGCTGTAAATACATAGCATTGCTGAGCGTCATGGTAGAGCACAATAACAGCAACATAAGAACAGGGAAAAATGGGCTAAAACTACTATAACCCAGAATATTTCAGCAGCTCATGCTAATAATTTCATTAACACACAGTTTTTAAGCCAGCATGGGCCACCAGGATCATCTAGTTCACTGATACCCATACCATGGCTCTTGAGCCACGAGTAATTCTTTAACTTAACTCTTGCAGTTCTTCCCAGAAAATACTGTTCAGTATTACTTTTTTTTTTTAAACTGCTTGAACTGCTTACCTTTCTTCCTGCAGTCATGAATAATACAGAACATGCAACTACATGCTGTAGCTTTTTTCTCTTGGGCTGGAGTGTTTATCACAATTCAGCTAGGTTTGCATTGACTCTTGTGATTTCTTTGGCTTATGTGACTCCTGAGACATTCCAGTTTGAGATGTAGTTAGTTATGTTAGTCTAAAGTCAAGTAGAAGGTAGGATGGATTTGCACGTTATAAACTAACCAAAGTGTGGACACGAGCACGTGCACATATGCACATTCCATATATATATATGGCACAAACTTTTGTGGGCTGAAGCTCGCTGCCAGGACAATCAGGACTGATACAGTTTGATCTCCTACTTAATACAGGCTTTCTCCCAGTTCCACAACAAACCTTCCGTGTGATTTTCAGCAAGTCGCTTAGTCTTTCTCAGCCAGACCCTTAAAAGGTATCTGAACTAGGATTAAGGTGAACTATGTGCCCTTTATGCCAAAACCCAAAACCATGATCCTGAAAACCCCCATTCAGCCAGTGCCTAATCCCTGGCGGCATGTAAACTCTAGACACGCTTTACTTCCTTGCAGGTTCCCCAAGTGATTAGAGGTACACCCAAAGTGCTCCAGTCTTGATAAAGCTGAAAGCTAAACTTGAATGGTGAGGATGACCCAGAAACTAGGCATTGCTGTGCTTATAGCCCCTGAGGAGCTCGATGCGGGAGGCATTCTCAAAGCACTCCTAATGCACACTGACCCTACTAAGCCCACACAACATGCAGTGGTGACCATCACCTTATCTTAAAATGCAGATGTTAAAGAAGCATCAGGTAAAATACAGAAAAGCTTCTAGGAAGAGAGACTGGAACTCAGCACGCCCCTGCCCAGACAAATATCTTCTAGGCTACAGGATCATGCTCTCTCTTCTGCATCCATTCTCTCTCTGGCCCAATGAATCTTGAATATTTTTCTGTCTTTGAACAGTGGAAAGTGCTCCCAACCAAAGCAGGACGATCTATAGTCTGGTGGTTACGGCACCCGCCTGGGAAGAGTCACAGAGAGCATCCCTTTCTTCAGTGTGTTTTACTGGCTAGCCCAGTGGAGGCCAACCTCTGGCAGGTGTGCCACCAATTAAGCCTCACAGTCCATGACTGCCACTCCGATCCTCCTCCCCGGCCTGATCTGCTGCTCTGTTTTCTGTTTCCTGCCCTAGCTGCCACGGTGCTGCATGCCCCCTCTGATTTTGTGCAAGCTGCCGACAGAGATTGCCAGGGCCACTTGTGTCGCATGTACCACACGTTGGCCACTCTTGGGTTAGCTCTATGTCAGTGGTTCTCGGGCTTTTTAGAGTCAAGGCACCCCTCAGAAAGTGTCAGCGGTTCATTTTCACTTGATTTTTTTGAATACAGAAAAAATAATACAGCAATTCTGCTGTTGCAAAGAACTCACAAAGACGGTAACAGGTCAGAATGTTTTCAACGCTATGGATGCCTATCGGAAATCTTATTTTGTAAAGACCCAACAGTGCGAACGTCGCGTGGCCCTGCACAACACACCTGACAGGACCTTAAAGGGCCCCTCGCCCTGCAGCACCCTGGTTGAGAAGTACTGCTCGTTGTGGATGAGTACTCACTGAAGGCCGCTCTCATTCAGCATACCGGAGATTTTTTTAGCCTTTTCTGAGCCATACAGTTTTCCTAATTTACTGTACCGAGCGCTTGAAGGGCCTAACGCAGGGATAAGGACTCCAGTCCAAAATGCAGACACCTTATTAAGGCATTGCCCGGCGTCTAGGCATCCAAGTCCTCTGTTGGATCTAGCACTGCTCTAACTCTCCTCTCTTCAAAACGTTACTCTTAATTTTAGGGATGATGGGAGGATAAATACATAAATATTAGATACTAGATATACAGACTGCACGCTGACCTCGTCTTCTATCCGAGACCAAAGTTTTACCTTCTGTGAAGTGGGATCTGGAAAAGAAAACATATTTATGTTTTAAAACAAAACAAAACACGTGTATCTGTATGTGTGTGGGTATATATTTTCTAAATACGCATTCATAACATAGTGTAAAAGGTATGAAGTTAGTGATGACAACACGTGCAAGTGTGTGTATGTTTTAGAGCTCGTTTTGAAGGGCATCACACTGGAGAATTAAAGAGAAGGGTTGTACAAAGGAATGCCTTACGTTGTTCAGTTTGACCTGGATGTGTGCCTTCATTTTGGCTTGGTGTACACGGCAGTACAAAAGGCGAGCCCAAATCATCTTCTGTGCGCTTATTAAAACCCTACGCAAACGCAAACAGCGTGTTAGGGCCGGCGTGAAGGCTGGCCTCGCACCGCCCAGCGCAGCCGGCATGGCCCCCCACCCGCTCCCCACGCCTGGCGCTTGTGAAGGGAGGGCCGGGGCATCTCCCCGTGTCGGGGCTACAGGAACAGGAGGCAGGGCGCCCGCCACAGGACGTGTCTCCCGGGCTGGGACGCGGCCCGAGCCGCCCTCGTGCTGCTCTGGCGCGGCATCTCCCGCCTGCGTCCGCCCGCCCGCCCGCCCGCCTTGCTGCAGCCGGGGCTCGCAGCCTTGCTCGCGGGCGGCCGCCGGGGCCGGGGTGCCGAGCGCGGGCCCCCCCGGCACCAGGTGAAACCCCGCTGCCCAGGGGCGGGACAGCACAGCACAGCACAGCACAGCGCGCTCGCGGCCGGTACCGGCAGTTGGCTGGCGGGGCGCGCGCTGGCCTGCGGCCGCACGGCGGACACGTGCCCGCTGCCGGGCCGCGGCGGCAGGAACAGCTTGAAGGGCTTCTCCGTGCCCATGGCCCGCGCCCCCTCAGCCCCGCGACCCCCGCCCGCCCGCCCGCACAACGCGCCGTGCGCAAACGCGCCGCCACCGGCTCCAGCGCCAGCGCCGTGCGCAGCGCCCGCACAAACGGGCCGTGCGCAGCGCGGGGAGACGGGCCGTGGCGCTGCGCTGCGCTGCGCACATGTGCGCGCGGCACTGGGCACGTGACACTGCTTGGCATGTGGCACTGTACGGGGCACGTGTGACACTGCTGGGCACGTGGCACTGTACTGGTCATGTGTGACACTGAACTGATCATGTGTGGCTCTGTACTGGGCACATGGCACTGCAGTGGGCATGTGTAACACTACTGGTCATGTGTGACACTGAGCTGGTCATGTGTGGCACTGTACTGGGCACATGTGACACTACTGGGCACGTGGCACTACTAGTCACGTGTGACACTACTGCTCATGTGTGGCACTGTACTGGGCACATGGCACTACTGGTCATGTCTGGCACTGTACTGGGCACGTGTGACACTACTGGGCACGTGGCACTACTAGTCACGTGTGACACTACTGCTCATGTGTGGCACTGTACTGGGCACGTGGCACTACTGGGCACGTGGCACTACTGGTCATGTGTGGCACTGTACTGGGCACGTGGCACTACTGGTCATGTGTGGCACTGTACTGGGCACGTGTGACACTACTGGGCACGTGGCACTACTGGTCATGTGTGGCACTGTACTGGGCATGTGTGACACTACTGGGCACGTGGCACTACTGGTCATGTGTGGCACTGTACTGGGCACGTGTGACACTGTACTGGGCACGTAGCACTGTACTGGTCATGTGTGACACTGCACTGGTCACATGTGACACTGTCCTGGGCACACGGCACTGTACTGGTCACATGTGGCGCTGTCCTGGGCACGCGTGGTGGTGTACTGGGCACATGCAGTGGCACAACCAAAGCATTCACATATTTATTTCCAAACCAAAGCAGAGAAGCCGTGTGTGGCACACGCTCACGGCGGCTACTACAGGCACGAGAGAGGATGGCCGCGCGCGCGTCAGCAGCGGTTACACAAAGCGCGTAGCCGGGGCACGGCTAAGGGCAGGGAGACCCTTGCGTAAGCGGGGACTCAGTGTAGATCCCAAATCTCGCAGAGCAGAGAGGTCAGCCTGGGGTCCTTTGTTCTCCAGGTCACCAGCACCTCGGCATGGTTGTGGTTGAGGGTCCTGAGCTCAGTCAGCCTCCCGATGAGGCGGGCAAAGTGCTGGGGGTCCCCGGGGTGGTGGATCTTGGAGTACTTGTACAGGATGCCCAGCAGCGGTTCTTGAAGCTTTTCCACGTGTTGCTTGTTCCTGAGGAGTGGACGGTCTGAAACACACATTAATGTGATGGGGACCAGTGTGGCTGACTGCAAACGCCCCACTGATTTTGATGAGGCTATTAAGGGCAGGATCTGACATCCACGGACGGTTATTATACTGATAGGAGAAACAAAATCGTCAAAAAATACACCCGGAGCAGTTCTTTAAAAAGTACGTATAGCAAAAATGCATAGTAGTTGCATACTTTTCCTTCCTGAAACTGTAGCAAGAGCAGATTTTAATTGCGAGGATCAGTTCAGTTAAAAATAGATCCTTTCTGGGCAGATCTACAAGTTCATTAATGCACGTCTGCTATTGTGCATTAAATTTAGTACTGCTAATGTGAGGTACTGAACAAATGTGCGTTAGGCTGCTCTAATCTGCAGTAGTGAAAACACACGCTTTTTTAGGGACGCTTAATATACAGCAGTCTATTTTTATCGCGCATGAGCATATTCGCACAGTTTGGACGTGATGCCTTAATGTGAAGTGAAATACGGGACTACGCATTAAAGCACACGTGTAGATGCATCCTCTAGGTAGCACACACGATACAGTCATTTCTTTTACGGCTCTCAGTTACCTGAAAAAAACACGGTCGTTGCAACAAGCAGGGCATATTCTGTCTCAGTCACATTAAGTTCTCCCATGCTTCTGTAGAAGTAAAATAATGCCGTGATAAATTCCTCAGTGATTCCTTTGAAAACAAAATATTGAAGTTTGGGGGTGGAAATCAATATAGAAGCACACTTTTTCTGGTATTGTTGATTGATTCTCTTAAACCTCTTGCACATTGTTTTTCAAATCCCTCAACTATTTTGAAATAATCGGCAAGTCTATTAAAGAATTATAATAATTACAACGTGTAACAGCGTGCACCTGGGAGTCCAGGCCAGGAACTGGTGCTGTTGCGTGAAGCACTGTAGAAACAACTGAAAGATGTTCCCACCCCAGTGAGCTTTGAACGTGAATCAAAGAAAAGAGAGCGCGGTGAATCCAGACAGACTGGTGAACAGGAGGAAAGAATGAGCATATCGGTCAGCATTAAAGGGAGCGGTCCAAGCAGCTTGGCTGCCTAACCATTTTCCAAGGTTTTAGTACAAAGAGCTGGTTACCTGTGGTAGTGGTGGAAGTTGGACTCTCTTTGCTGTGAGACATTTCCAGGGAATAAACGGTACTTTTATCAAGGTCTTGATCATGACAACATGTAGTATGATCAGAAAACCTTACGTGACCTGAGGGAAAGAAGGGAGAAAAAGTCCACTGCTGAATTGAATTACATTAAAATTTGCTTGCACCATTTTTTTGGCAGAGTAGTTGTATAAAAAGCTTAGCTGTTTGGCAATCCAGTGCAGAGAGTCATGTATTCAGGTAAGCATCCCTCTCTCCCACCCACCCAAACATGTAAACCAGTCACTCTCAGCCAGGGTGGCGTGAGATCCTTCCAAGGGTCCTGCAGGGTGCCACGCAGTGTTAGCGCTGTTAGATGTACAAACACGATTTGCGTGATAAAACCAGAGGCTTCAAACAGGAATCTGTAGTGTTAGAAACATGCTGGCCTGCTGTGGTCTTTTTGAGTTCTTTGCAATATACAAGTTGCTCTTTTATTTTCCTGTAGTCAAAAAACAAGCGAAAATAAAGAGCTGGCATTTTCTTAGGGGTACGTTGAACGTACTGAGTGCGGCCTTGAGTCTATAACGTTGAGAACCACTGAAGCAGACATTCCAGAAGCACTGCTATCTATTTGGGACTAATGGGGAGAAAGAAAGGGTCCATTTCATTCGGTTGGTTTATCTCAGGCAGGTGTTAGTTAAAGCTTATTTATTAGTACAACTTACTTTCACCCACTGATGACTGACACTCATTAGCTCTCTGGTTATATATCTGGGCTGAACGCAGAAACATTGCTTCAACTGTGGAACCTTTTAGTAGAGCAATCTGGTCATCGCTGGCTAAACTTTCAAATCCTACAGGAAAATATTTAATAAGATTCAAAACTTGGGATGACTTTGGCCTCAGGCTGCAAAAGTAAATTGTTCAAAAATTATTAGTGTCTGCCTTTAAGGGTCAGCAGTAGCCTTGACTGCAACGATGGCAAGATTACGTGCCAAACAGTAGAGAAGAAATTGGAGTGATTGGGGCTTTCTACACAGTTTATATTTACATAGCAATAGATGTAACAGACCACAACAGCAGTCCATCTCCTTCCAGGAGAAAGTGCAGGAAGCCCCAATATAGATAGCTTTGAAAAAACTTGCCTGGAAGGAAATTTCTTCCTAATTTCTGCCAGTTGGTAGCGGTTTATATCACACAATTTGAGGTCTTACATCCCTTAAATGTGTTGTCCTGCTTAATATAATCATGGATGTGACCCTTCCATATTAAAAAGAAAAGAAGTACATCTCGTGCATGTTGACCTGGCTTGTTGAAAGACAGAGCAGAGAACAGCTTCTTAGTTTTTCAAAGCTGCTAAATACATGGCATTCCTAATCATTCAGATTTGTAGGTAACATACAGTTGAATGCCAGTTCTTGTGAAGCTTTCATATTTTGTCTGAGTATACACGTACAGAATAAACGTGTTCCTCTTAGATTAACGCTCAAGTATAAGGCAGTTCTGAAAAGTTTGTTAGATGTTATGGCATTCTGCAAAGGAAGCAACTTACCTGGAAGTCTCTTTGTAAAATCCACCAGTACTTGCACGTGAACCACTGCAGTCTCTGAGAGCCGCAAAAAACTCTCTTCAGGGTTTGCAGTTTCCTGAAGCTGAATGGAAGAAACCAAACAAGACTATGGACTCCTGCTGGATGATGTTTCTGGATTGTTACCAAAAGAGACTGCTAAAACATGCACGTTTAAAAATATAGGATGCACGTTTAAACATTTAGAATACTAATCTAGGATACTAATAGCGAATATTTCAATATTGTAGCCTTTCTGTTCTCAGTACATACAAACTTTTTGGCTTCCTCCAAGGGAATTGTGTATTTTTGATGGGCTGCGACGATGTGATCAATCATCTGATGTTCCCCTGGAGTAAGTTCCATCCTTTCTTGGACCTATTAAGAAAAATCACAGGTAATGACAATGCCTGTAAGACAAAAATTATGGTAAAAATGAAAACATAAACCTTAGATGTGAAAAATCTCCTACTTTTGTTGTGGACGATACATGTTTGCTGTTCACTCCCTCATCTTCTACCTTGACGTTACAAAGGAAACTGCTTTTCTGTTTGCAGTTTTTTCTGAGTCGCTTTGACTTGCACTGGACTTCAGTTAGCAAACCTGTGAAACAGTATGAACGTACTTAAGTCTAAAGAGCCCCTTGTGTTATTAGACGCAGTGTATAAGCCTGACACCTCAGGAGTTACTGACTATGGGGAAACCAGCTTCCTGCCTATGAATGTTCTCCCATGACAAGAAGTTCCAAGTTTAACCTGTGACGCTGTATTTTGTCAGTTGATTTCCATCAAAAGCCTGAATGTGCAGAAGAGTTAAACAGTCTTATTTCATGCTCTTAGACTTTGGTCCATATCAAGGCAGCTTGGGAGCCATATGCAGCCCCTGGTGCCATGTCATCTGGCCTGCGGGGCTCCCCATGGGTCCCAGAATTTGGCAGCCAGGGAGCAGTGGCACCTCTCCTTGCTGCAAAACTTGTGGACCCATGGGGAGCCCCACCAGCTGGGTAGTGTGGTCCTGTGCCCCAGGGCCCGATCCCCAGCCCCTTTCACTTAGTTCTCAAGATGAAAAAAAATTGCCAGAGAATTGACTGCAGTGACAAACAGCAGCAGAGCACTTACATTCTGCCAGCATTCCCACAGCCTTACACTTCTTCAGGCGACACTCCTGGCACTTCCGTCGCATGTACATGTCCATTTCGCAGTGGCCACCGTTTTTACATCTATACACTGCATTCTTGGTGATACTACGTCGAAAGAATCCTAAGAACAACGGTATTTGGGATTATGGGAAAGAACCTGGGTAACCATTCTTAATTCCACGGTTACGTATTTAAAGAGTTGCTCTGTGATGTTTCTGGAACGATGGTATTATGTTGGGTTATTTAAGTGGCAACTTTTTATAACGGTCTTATCATCGTTATGACTTTTGGGGCTGCTTTATGACTAATGTTAACTACTGTTTGACCAAGGTAACTCCCTTAAATCCATGCTTAGCAATAGAAAGAGGGGCCTATTAAAATTGGCAAGCAATCCAATCCAGAAGCTGGTAAGTGACCACTTGTGGCATATTCAGAGTAGGAGATCAAGCCATAAAAATAAACCTTGCACACTGCATTCACCAGAACAAGCCAAAACACAGGCCTGGCAGGGGGATGCTTGCAGCTGGGGAAAGTGAGTGCCACCAACTGTCTGGGGCAAACATCATCATCTATTATGTGTCTGGTAGCTCCCACAGAGTGCTGAGCAGTTCCCAAGTACAGAAGAGTGCCCAAACTGCAAATCAAGCAGACAGACAAAAGGGGAAAAGTTATGAAATGGATAAAGTGGCCTGGGTTATAGTTATCTCCTGCAGCATTGCTAGGATGCATCAACAAAGGTATTTCCAGTAGAGAAATAGAAATAGAGAAGGCTCTGGCAAAACCTAATCTGGGTACAATTCCAGACATCATTTTTAAGACGGATATTGTGAAATTGGAACAAGTGCAGAGAAGAGCTGCTAGGATAGAACTTCAAGACACATTTGGACGCTTATCTTGCTGGGATCCTATGATCCCTGCTGACTTCCTGCCCCTGGGGCAGGGGGCTGGACTCGATGATCCTCCAGGGTACCTTTCAGCCCGAATGTCTATGAAATCTATGTAATCTAAATGGAAGAAAGCAGAGAAATTCTGACAAAAGCAGATTAAAGCCACCGGGCTTATTTGGCCTGGAAAAATAAAGGTTGAGAGGGGAGAAGGTTGCTGTTTATAAACCCTTTAGTAGGGTAAACACAAGGGAGGAAAAGAACTAGTTAAACCAGGGGTGTCAAATGTATGGCCTGTGGGCTGGATATGGCCCACAGGCATTTGTCCAACCCACCGGTAGCCTGGGCGGGCCATCGCTGTCGGGGATGGGCTTGGCTAGCTGCTGCAGCACCCTCCATTCCCTCTCCAGCTGCTGTCAAACCCCTGCTTCCGGAGCAGTCACCACATCTGGACCTGTCACTGCCACCACACCCCACTGGCTTTGCCTCTGCCACAGCAGCCACAGCAGCTGCCCCCACGCCCTGAGATGGATCTGGCTCATGAGGAACCCTGCAGTCTCAGTCTGGCCTGTGGCCCCGGATGAGTTTGATTCCCCTGATTTAAGCTAAAGGATAATATTGGCACAAGAACAAATAGGTATAAGCTGGCCATAAATAAACTTAGGCTGGAAATTAGAAGAAGGTTCCTATTAGAGCAATCTAGTAAGTTTTTATGTCAGGATTTTACGATGCGCTTACAGTATCAGGGACTGGACACAATTCTGAAAGACGCTTCTGATCCTACGAAGAATGTTTTTTTTGTATGCAGTATGACAGAATCTCTCAGTTTGCACAGCCTAGCAGTAGTCAACCAGTTTCTCTTAGTTCTCACAGCAGAAGTGGGTATCTGGGAGGGATCCGAACGTGACAAGGGTAGTAGCATTGCACATACACTCACGAAGGCTGCTGCATGCATAGGGGAAGGAAGGAGAAGGGGCACAGTTGTCTGCGATAGATCGATGGAACGGGGTGGCAGCATTGGTGAAAGAAAAGGGGCGGACCCATGTGTAAAGAGACGGGCAGATAAGCAGGAAGGGCAGATTCATGCAGGTTTTAAAGGCAGGGGCAAGAAGGTTGAGTTGGCTGCAGTCAGCAGGTGGATTTATGGGAGGGCCCCCCACAAATTATGCCACTCCTCAGCTAGAGAGAAACTCAGGAAGGTGAATAACAATTGTGTGAAATATGACAATTGACAATTGCACGCATGGGATTTTAGTCCAGTTGCAATGAGTAACGGGGCACCATTTGTTCAAGTCACAGAAAACGATTTCTCCCTTACCTTTACAGCCTTCACAAGTGAGCGCATTATAGTGGTATCCAGAGGCCTTGTCTCCACACACAACACAGAACTCTTCCTGTCCCTTCACACGCAAGGAGGAGTGACTTACTCTTGGTCGTTTTAGTCCGTGATATCCATCCTCATCGTTATGAGCAATCATGCAGGGAGGTTTGTTTAATTCACAATTACTTATTATGTACTGCCCATCACTGTACTGAGAGTCCAAGCTATACATGCTGTATTGGGGCTGAGAAGGTTGTGTCGGTAACACTGGAGGAAACTGTGCGGGTGAATACTGGCAGTAAGGAGCAGGCTGAAAGTCTGTATCTTGCAGCTGATAGTTGATGTGCTCTGGCAAAACATCTAGACAATGAAAGTCAAGAATGAAACTAAAACCTAAGGAAGGGTTTTGTGACTACTGCAGATTTTAGTATCTTTTTATAATCTGTAACTATTAAGGCATAGATACTAAGAAATACATTTTCAAAATGTCACTCTTTTCCCCTTAAAATCGGTGCTTGTCATTTTTTCTTAGTAAAGTTTGGGCAGTAGGCAGGGGCTGTTTTCATATATGCTTGATCAATGCCATATTGATGACGCTACTGGAATCTTATAAAGCAATGATTTATTTTGCACAGTTAGTTGAATTGCAGACATAAATTGTGTAGTTAGAGTGTGCTCTACTCTGATTTGCACCTGCTGTTAATGTTTGTGGATTCAGATTGTGCTCCAGGAAAGAGGCTGGGCT
Source organism: Alligator mississippiensis (assembly GCF_030867095.1). Classification (NCBI taxonomy): domain Eukaryota; kingdom Metazoa; phylum Chordata; order Crocodylia; family Alligatoridae; genus Alligator; species Alligator mississippiensis. The sequence goes on along the minus strand of NC_081837.1, from coordinate 45,666,769 downwards.
TCTGTCTAGTAGAATATGTGCTCCTAAATAAGTTCCATTCAATGCATGGATAAAAAGTAATATACTATAAACATTTCTCACAGCATGGACTGGATAGTTAATGTGGAAGCGTGCATAGCTTTTTAATGATATATCAAACAAAAAACAAACCCATGACTGCTGCGGACACTCATTTTGCTTTCTTAATACTTGTGCTTTGCTTTGCTCACCATAATACTGAATGGGTTCAGCAAGACAATATCCATCAGGTACAGTGACAAAGGTATTTGCCATATTCTGCTCCAGCTCCCACAGTTTCATTCACTTTGGTATAGCATGTACCTTTGAGGAGGAAACCTGAGGAAATGGAAATGTCAAGACTTAGGCTGTAATAAGGCAGACAAGTGTCACTTGAGAAAGAATTGGTGTGGGAGATTAGCCACACAGCTCTGAAAAGAGAGAGAAGTACCCAGACTGTGAAGCCATGATCAGATTGTAAGAGACATGAAGGTGGACAGAAAGTCCATTGATCGTGGACTGCAGAGCTCTGCAAGTCAAGAATAGATGGTTACTCCTCACCTCTAAAGCCTTTTCTACATGGGGAAGTTATTGCAAAATAATCTAGGATGTAGATTTAAGGCACAATAGCTATTCCATAGTACCCTGTGGGCACGTCTACATGAAACATTTACTGAGCAGTTGACTAATTTACTGCACAGTTGACTATTTGGGCACATGAAACGAATAAACTGTATAGCAAGGTAGGACTTGTACATACAACTACTACCCTGCTAAGGAGTTTTTTCATGTGCAGCAGCGCACGTGCAGTCACTGAGCTGGCTGGCTGGGGCACGAGGGTGCTTCAGCGCAAGGGCTGCCTGCTGGCTAAACAGTCCAACGCATGTCAGTGAAAATGCCTAGCTTCACAAGAGGAGTAAATAAAAGGAAGCTGTAAACAATTACAAACTCCAAAACCCTTTAAAGTAAAATTCTGTTAGGTATGCAGTACATACAGAATATATGATATAAATGAGACACGTGAAATGTTGAAAGCACTATAGAAAAAGGTATATAAGATGTTGTATATCCTCACACACCCACGCAACATGAGAAATAGATGGTGTTTGTATTTTAGACTTTTGCCGGACCTTTCACTCTAATGGATCCCCAAACGATTCTCAGTTGATACGTAACGCTGTTAAAGGGTAGCCGCCGAGCACATAGCATGTCGTATGATGGTTTAGGAACAGGAAATTTTGTCATTGGGACATTGGGTCAAATATTTCCTCCCACCCAAAGTGTCATAGGATCTGTAATGATGCCTGCAGAGCCAACAGGAGCTTGGATTTTTAAGATCTCCTGAAAGGCTTGCATGGGAGGCTACATGGAACCCAGTTCACATACTGTGCATCAGAAGATGAATTTATGGTTCTAGGAAATCCAGAATGAAGCCGTATGTTGAGGCATACCCATCCCCAGCTAACAAATACTTTGCATGTCCTCTCCCAGCACAGGCATATGGAAGGACAGGAAAGGTTTCAGTTCCAGTCGTGTACAGAGGCTGGAATGTTGCCATCCTTATCTCTGCTAGTAAATATTTGCTTGAAAGAGAAGTGACTCAGTGAATCATGAGGCCCTTATCATGGGGATCAATTTGGCATGGGCAAAGTCTACATTTTTCCCTTCAGCAAATATGCACTTTTTTAAACTGATGGAAATGTGTATTTCTAATTCCAATACACTTTCAATTGTTGCTTTGATTGAAAATGTACTGCAAAGTAAAATAAAATTACACTGACCCATTCTATCTGTAACGTAAATTCAGTGTACACAGTACATTTCCACATGCACTGTGTCATGAATTTAATTCATTGTGATGGCCTGAATCAAGCTTTGTTCAGGCAAAGCTTCCACTGACTCGAATGAGTGTTATTTGAGAACAGATTTGGGGATTTGGCCCAATTATCCCGGTCATGTGGTTTTACAGGGTAGCAAAAGTTAAATTATGCCGTACGTTTCGTTCAGAAACAGATTAGGAGAACACTAAGGTTGAAGAGCAAAGGACTCCAGAGTCAGAAATGGCAAGAGTCAGATTCCAGATTATATTTGCATTCTGTTCTTTTGCGTGCGAGTGTATGGCAACAGTGTCCGTAATAGTATTTCACATTAGACGTGTAAATGTCGAACATTCACAACATCCGCAGATTAGAATGGGTCAGTTTAAACTGCAGGATATTCTTGGTTAATAGAACAGTGACATGGATACTAAAATCAAAAACCACGTTTATTTGAGAAATAGTATGATTATGAAAGTAAAGACTGTGTCGTCATAATCCATATGAGAGATTAATTAGTCTTCTGGCATGAAACGTCATTGTTTTTTTCCATATTTATTTTAAAAACAGGGAAAAAATTCAGAACAAGGAACCTCCTCTTCAGGACTTTGAGGATCAGTAGATTTACAAAACTGACAATGTAAGTGCTTGTGCTATAAGCTGGATTCCCTGCGATTGCTCTGCCCCTCATGCTTGGGAAGCTGGCAGAAGCACATGTGAGGAGCTGCAGAGCTTTTATGATGCTTTGAACAGAGCCCTGGCCTGCAAATCTTCTGAGTGCTAGCCATCCCTAGTCTCCTCCACGTCCAAGGACTGCAGGGATTGAACAGAATCTCTAGAGACCTTTCCTCGGTTCACATATTAATGATCATTGTCCCTATCATTTGTATGTATAGCACAGCTGCTTTAGCTGCACGCTCTGAAGTTAACAACTTTGTGCGCATTGTAGCATAAACGCAGGACATGCATTTTTCAAAGATCACGTGGTCACTTAGCACTCAGATTTCACTAGAACACGGAAAAGCAGGTTTCCTGGATGATGGCTGCGTCCGTGCAGAGCGGTAATGTTTTACCTTAGATGAGACAATCACAAAATTGGGCTTTTTTAAACTTGAGTATGTGAAATAAATATATCCCTCCTCCACTCTGCTCTTACTCAAAAATAGCCAAGTCGCTTATTTCGCTTCATCACAAGAGCTTACCTTTGAACAGAGATGAAGCCTGAAGAGGTTTAGCGCAGAAAGTTAAACTTTATGAAAAGTGGATGACTGAAACCGAAAAATAAAATGGATGCTATGATACAGCCCTTACAGCAAGGCAGCCACTATCACCCCTTTTTCCTGTTTCACGGTGCCACACTTGGGATAAAACCCATTGGTCTTCTCAGGTAAATTGAGCTCATCTGAGATTTGCCTAAAAAACGGGAAAATTATGCCTTGCTTGCTTGCTCGCTCTCACTCTATTTTTAACTATCTCTTATATGATAGTCTAGCTAATGTTAGAATGTGGGGTGTCTCTTCATAGTTAGAAAGCAAATGAAAAAATATACCACCCTTTTCATAAAACTTTAGGGCAAATTTTTCAGAAGCAATTCAGTGACAAAAGCCATCCAAGCTCATTTGACTTTTTGGGGGACTGAGGTTTCTAAATCAGATAGGCATTTCTGCAAATCTGACTCATCATACTCTTCAATTATTTTTACAGTAGTCTTTCTTAGAAGTGATATCAGATCTAAACAGGGATGTCTACTAATGCAGTAGGCTATCTACCCATTCAAATCTGAGAAGTCATGCAAATGTTTAGCAAGAGTCAGATCTTAGTAGTAAGTAGTAGTACTACATGGTCACCTAATAAATACATAAAAGTAAAATATGAACTTGTGACCAAAGACTGTCAATTGACTGACTGAGGAGAAGTCACATAGACAGACTAAAAGACAAGCTATGGATCTGTTTACGTGTTATTAATGGCAGAAGATGTGATGTCGGTTTTTGTAATGTTATTATGATGACTATTACAATGTGTAACATAATTCTTCGAGAAGATGCTCCAGGGAGCTCTTCAAAATCTCTGATTCAACAGTACATTAACATCTATTGTAAATATTTTGACAGTTGTGTCACAAGGGAAATTTCTTGTTCCAAGAGAATTTCAGGAACTTGAGCTGAAGGTCTTTTACATTTATTTAGTGCAGCCCGTAGCCTGGGAAAAAGCATGAATGAACAGCCATTGCTGCTAAGCAGCTTTATTTTTTTTCCAGAAAGAAGGAGGTTATGAAAATTAAAACAAGCATTTTGTTAGGTGTTTACTGGCCACTAGCACTAGATACTATTGCCAGGTGATATATCTGGCTACACTCCATTACACACATCTGTATTTAAACTAAAAATGGATTTATTTGGCAAAGAAAGCTTATAGAATCAGAAAACAACTTCAGCGATATCAGTCAGAATGAGTCACATTTATTAGTAATCTGAGCCCTGGTGTTTTCTCTTGTTCTCTTAATCTGCTAAGAATCCCAAATTAAACTGAGATCTGAGGAAATCTGTTTTACTCACTGAAAGATATTTGTTCTTTTGATGCGTCCATCTGATGAGTTTTGGGGGATTTCCATAACAGAGACTGGATTATTTCACTAATGGATAGTTTTGTAAGTAATTATTTGGTAACCTCTGTTTTTACTTTTGACAAACTGTTGTGTGTCTAATTATTTCAACGGAATAATTTATATACATTGCCAAGTAAGGGAAGACCAGGTCTTAACAAATCCTTTTGTTTTAATTAAACCTAACACAGATTTACTTGTAACACAAAATCCTCAGGGCCTGAACTCTTTTATAGCATCATAATTACATGACTTGAACAGACAGACCTATTCAACACTTACTTAGATTTTGCATTTCCTTATCTTTAGGAAAGAAAAAGGCAATCCTCTTCATTAACTAGCATACTGTAGATCACCAAGCAGTTTACACGGCATAATACCCTTGAAACAAAACTACTGGCAGTGAAGATCACCTGCTTTAAAACCTGTAAGCTTTCTTTCTTTTGGAACTAGGACAACATCCTAAAAATCAAATGACAAAAGTGTTTTGAATAGTACATATCATCAAAGCACCATTAATTTGTGGGTAGACCGATACTACGCAATTCCTAGGCCATTAGAAAAGTGAATGAAATACTTACATGCAGTTGCCCCAGAGAGAATGCCTTCTCTTCCCAGCGGAAATCTAAGATGCAACAGTTACTTCAACTCTGATTTTCAGCTGGAGGAAATGGGGCCTTTTCCCTATTTATCAGTTTCTTTGCATACACTTAGGCTCCAGACACTCTGCAGAGCAATGCTTCAGCTCTATCAGAGACACAAACTTCCCACACAGCCCTTGCTAGGGTCAAAACAAGGGCAGCTGCAAGTCCACATAAATCAAATAATAACTGGATCATCAGGGACAGAGGCCACTAGGATCCTCACGTCACACTTTCCCAGAGTTCTCCTAGTCAACTTGCTAAATACTTGGCTTTCTTGATAGAATTTGACCTTCTCTCACTTTGGTTAACACTGATATCTCTGCATGTTAATAACTATATTAACATATTACTTAGTACTACTTAATACTAGTACATTGTACTAGTCTTATTGTACTACTACTATAATTGCACTAATATTATTTTACCATATATATGTGTGTGGCGTAATCTAAATTTGGGAACTTGATTTGAGGTCAGCATTTTCAAGCCAAAACACTTTTATTTTTTGTAGATTTTTTAAATTTATCATGCTGTCATCTGCACCATACAGATCAGCTAAATCAAGAACCTTGCTGTTTATCAGCAACTTTCATGCATATTTGATAAGTTTCATGCATATTTGATAAGTTAAATGTACCCTGAATCCAACAGCTTGAATGTTGACTCAGGATCCCTGCATCCCTTTTGGGTGGATTCCAGGGGAGTTTGGGGGAATCTCTCTACTGTGGTATCCAGAAGTGGTTTTTGGGTTTGAGCTTTTTTTACCCAAAGAAAAGTGTTGTGGTACTTAGTCCTTGGCTCTCTTAAGTATCCACAAAACAATTTCTGCTACTTTTGCGTGAAATCTAACTGGAATAAATGCTGCTGCTTTGTTTTATGCCCGCTTGTATAGTATGGGTCTGCACTTTATTGTCCTGTAATATATTACATAGTACGGAAGCTGTCTAACAGATCTGCCGTTTACGTACTTCTTGCTAGTAGCTTTTCTTTTGTGAAACAACACAGGAGCTGCTCCATTTTGAAAAATTTCCATATGATTTAACCTAGAGGTTTTCCACCTTTTTTCATTTGTGGACCCTTAAAAACTTTTGAATGGAGGTGCAGACCACTTTGAATTATTAGCACGGGTATTCACATACTTTTGATGGTTCATAGCCGTCTTTATAGTCCGCAGAATCCCAGGGGTCCACGGACCACAGGCTGAAAACCACTGATTTAACCAATCTAAACATGGGCTTTGGGGACTTTCTAGGATACAGTGTCAGACCTCTGGGGCAGGGCATCATGACTAGCATGATGCTGGGGAGGCACCAGATGTTTTAGATCCTGACTGAGGTCACATTCCTTACTTACAAGAGCAGTTCAGCAGTTTCTGACATTACCGCAGCATTAGCTAGTTAGCTCCTTCCTTTTAGCAACCTTATGGCTCCCTCCTGGGAATCGCCAAAGATCTGTAGGAAAGGAGCTCAGTGTCGGGTCGTTCCATAGCCACATTGCTGCTTTGATAGCAGGCTCTTTTATTCTTACAATCTGGGGAGTCTAGAGCCTTTCATAGTTGTAGGGTTGCATCTGGACTTCCAGAAACGTATGCAGTTTTCAAATCTCTGAACTACCGGACATTTTCCTTTCAGACACTTTATGCATACACTGGTCTCAAGCGTGTGGGTTCCTTCTGCATACAAAAGGCCTTAAACGTGCAAACTTTGATATAGGAATCAATACAGTGAGAGAAACAAGTCGTACCTACATTACTTAACATTTTAAAGGCAAGGATGAGATACAGATCACAATTGAATTTATTAACATTCCAGGCTGTAACATTTTCTGTAATTCTAATAGTGCTGAAAACAAAAGTTGTACATGCACAGATTGTTTAATACAGAAATATGAATACACACACACATACAAATATAGATGGATAGACACCAAGTCTGCTGTATTAAGTGAGCAGCAGTAGGTTGCAGTTTCAAATAGTTAAGGCTAGATGTTTTTCACAGGAATAATTTCTATTTTTGGTGACTTGCTATTTTTATATGTACTTCTAAGTGACTTTTGACAGTTGTTAATGTTTGCTTATTGGAAAATAAACTGAATTAAATTCTCAAAAAGGCTTAGGTTACTTGAGTGCTTAAATCCTTTTTACAGGGGTGTAGGTTTTAGCCATGTTGGTCTAAGGGCATAGGCAGACACGGTTCTTTGGGTGAATCTGATATCTTTTATTAGACCAACTTAAATAGTCGGGAAAAAAATTTTTAAGCGAGCTTTTGGGTTTAAAAACCTTTCGTCAGGCGGAGGAAGTTTCAGCAGTTGGCGCGTGCTCTTCCTGGATGGAATGAAAAGTAAAGAAGCCAGGGGCTGGGCTGGTATGCATACAAGAAAGGCAATCAGTCAATTTTTTCCCAACTATTTGGGTTGGTCTAATAAAAGGTATCAGATTCGACCAAAGAACCTGGTCTGCCTAAATCCTTTTTAACTTTCACTGGGACTTTATGTATCTGAGCCTCAGATTTTTAAAGCTACTTTTGCATTGTTCGCCTTAGAGTAGCAAAGTCTTAACTGATTTAGATAAGTAAATCCTAGTTACAAAAATCACTTAGCTTAAGTCCCAGTGACTTTCAGTGGAACTTGGGGCCCACGTGCCTTTTGGGAAATGGGACATGGCCATCATGTATGCCTTGCAGCACCCAGCTGAGTAACAGATAAATATCTTAAAAAAATCTGGGCTTAAGTCACTTTCAAAGTGGTATTCGGTAACAATGCTTGGCGCCATCACTAGGCACCTATTTTGACACTGCCATTTTTTACTGATTATTTACAAGAAATAGCCAGTTTTGAGAGCGTTAGTCCCAGCACAGCAACTCGGATAAACAAATCACACTAATTATTTACAGCATCTAATCAGCTGAAACTGACATCACATTTTTCAGCAATAAGGCATATCTTGTCTCTGAAAAGGAGCGATAGCCTTTTTTGATCTGCAGCCTGGTTTAAGGTCATTTTAGGTGGCAAAGGAAATCACGAGATACTGTAAACATGCTTTGCTTGATTTTGGCAGGTTTGCATTGGCTCACTCAGTCATCCATTCCGACGGCAAAGATTAACAGAATAGGTTGTGTCTATCAGGAGCCAGAATCTGGTAATATCAAACGGCTGTGCATGGCAAACATATGTACGCTCCCACGCAGGGACAATCAGCAGTGACCATGATCCCAGTCTGACCTGCAAGCCCCTCTTCTCTTTGTCACAACATACTCTTTCGGCACCTTGAGATCGGAACGGGCCCCTCGGCAGGACAGCCTCTGGTGCGAGAGCGTGTCCTGGGCGGAGGTCTAAGACGTGTCACGAGGGTCTAGAGTGGAAGCTCTGTAGACAACTGCTACGGGCTATTGCTGTAGCTGAATCACGTTTTAAGTCAAGCTGCCACCAGAACCGCAGTTCCTATGGCCTGCGTCTCCTAGCAGATCTTGCCTGTAAATGGTTTGGTATTCACATAGTTAAAAGAAATCATATCTGGTCCAGCTGGAACTTTTCTGTGTAACTGACCCTTCCTGCTTGATCTGGTATTGGATTGTTTATGCAACTTCAGTAATTAACCACTATCAGCCTCATTAATGAAACATAAACCACCTCTCCTGCTCATTTATAAAGTACTTGTCAAACCCAATTTAAACAAAGGGCAGAATCTTAAGTAAGTAACAGCCATTCTAAAGCTACTAGGACTCTGCTTATGAGTCACTGTGGTCATTTTGTTGTTTTTCATGCAAAGTAAAATAGAAATTATGGAGTCATCTATTGCTTTTGGCTAGCTCCCTCAGAGTCCATCTGAGATCTGTTACACAGGAGCAACAATGTCTGGACACTATTATTTGCCTTTTTAATGCACAATACTTTGGCTTTTACTCTAAATCATTTAATGATAAAAGCAAAACAATTAGGAATCCTTGGGAAACTTATTGCTAGTTTCACTGCTATAATTTTTGTTACATGTGGGATAAAAAACAGGAGACCCTTGACTATTTTGTGATAGGAAAGCTGTTTTTCTGTACGGCATGACAAGAGGCACGGCTGTTCAAAGCAAACTTGTGAAAGAAAGTTAAATACTGTCTTCATCTAAGATTTGTTCTGTAGCGTTCTACCTTGTTTTACAGGAGTAGCAGGTGCTTCAGTAGAAACTGCCTTTCATCTTAAGCCTCTCCCACGTAAATGGTAACGTGTACAAAAGGAGAAACATTGCCTGGCCCTAGACTATTATTTCTTATGGCTTGTCCAACCGGATAACAGAACGGTCTGATCCCTAAAGAAATAAAAGATCTCAACTCATGGCATTTTGGTGATTGCAGTATAATCACTGGCGGTGACTAGGGGCCCAGTTCTGCACCAATAATGTACTCAGGCCCTAGGGCATGTAGGATAGATGATAATGGCTCGTGTCACAACGTCACTTCCCCCTATAAAGATACCGACTACAGAGAAGGCAAAGAGGAAAAAACAAAAACATACTGTCTTTACTGAAGGGGGAGAGATGGTCAAGGGGATCTTCATTCTCTATTATCATTTCTTGTTAATAGATTTAATAAGGTTAGGCACACTAAGCAAACCTTTGAGGAATACACTCATGTTCCTGTTACCCCATCCTTGCTTCCTATGATCCAATTCTCCGTTGGTTACACTTGCGTAATCTTGGGCCAGCCTTGTCTTGTACCGTGCATCTGTAAAGCACCTACCACAACGAGGCTCTACCTCTTTTTTGATGAATCGTAATCCAGAGCTTTGAGGTCTGGGGTGAAGGTATAGATTTTGTTTGCAGTAGTTCATTCCATACTCTCCTCTGGCAGACTTTACACCAGTACTCACTTCTGCAGCTTAAAGCAACAAGTTTTGCATATTATTTTCTTGACTAGTCAGCTCTTACTTGTGCAGTGTTAGCCTTCCCTGAATATAGCTTTATGTATAGTTAAATCAAAAAGTAATGCTCTTCAGCAAACAGGATCCTGTGTTGCAGCCTAAGGATAAAAATTAGAGATTGATCCTCAGCCACAGAAATGTCACCAGGCAGCACCTTTCAGCTGGGATGTATGCAGATTTCATAAAGGTTGTTTCCCAACTATGACCCAGGAAGAATGAACTATGAGATGCAGTGAACAGCTCCTGTTTAGCATTAGAGTGTGTTCATTCTTCTCCAAAGCTTATTTCAGTTGGTTTAGTGTTAGATAATATAAAGACACTTCTGTTTTATGTCAAAGACATGAGAAATCCTCCTGGTAAAATTAATAGAGAAATAAGCCAGTGGGAGATATAAATTCTCATTAAGTTCTCAAATGTTTTCCTGGAGTAAAGTGGCGGGGAAATACCTCAGTCCTGTAACAAAGATGGTCTTAAACTATTTATCCCTAACACTACCTGTGGTTTTCCTGCAGTCATGGAAAGCGGTTCTTAGTCTTTCTATCGTATCACTTTGCTCTCGGGGCTTAGGACTGGAAATTTCAGACGCCTAAGAGAGTTAGGCATCCAACTCTTGCTGAATTTCAATGAGATTTGAGAGCCTAACTTCTGTCGGCCCCCTTGAAAGCCCCAGCCTAGGATGCAGTCTGCCTTAGAAATGGCATTATACCATCTGTAAAGGTGTGGCTACTTAGAAACGTGGTCAGAGGGGTAGGCAACAAAACCGACGCAGCTGCATTGCGCGTGGCTAGAGTAGGATACTAGGAAGTTCTGTCGAGTTTCCACACTCCACACCCCATTTTGAGTCGCCCTCAGAAAACAAACCGAGAGTGCTAGAGCATGTGGTTCCACGACTACGTAGATCCACTGGTCAAACCTCGCTTCTATACCAATTGGTGGGAGGGCCAGAAGAGCCTCGGGGTTAAGGCTGCATTCAGTGGCTAGCTATGCTGTAGTAGGGAACGATCATTCCCTTCTCCCTGCCGCTGAACCAGGTTCAAATTAACTGACTTGAGCACAGAACCCAAGATTTGTCCCTGAAACATTGTAGCGCATGATGGTCCACGGACACACACGTGCAATATTAAAACAAGAGGACTTAACTGGTGCTTGATCAGATATTCATCACGTTTCAATTGATGGTGATTGTAAATGCATTCAAAACGTAAGGTTTCTGGTGCCAAAATCCTTAAAACACCGAACTGTTACTGTGACTTCAAAAAAGACCTGCCTTCACGGGGCAGAGTATTTTGACACCCTGTCTTAGGCATTGCAAAATAATTATTGTGGAATGCATCTGTCAGCATGTTATCAAGAACGGAGCATAGCTGCTGGGAGACTAAAATAGCTGGGTGTGTATTTCATCCATTTATCAATGATAATGTTTTTCTCTTCCTTCAGCCTGGATTCCATCTTACAGAAATTTGTTTTAATTGTAAAAACAATACTAGACTCATAAACTATGTGGTGCCAATGGCAATTCTTCCAGATTTGTCAGAACTGGATAATGAAGATAAACAATGGGTCTGCATTTCTTAGCGACTTCAAAATCCATTTCCTCCCGCAGTATCTCCTGATGGTGTAATCCTCATCACAGCATTTCTGTCTGTTGTGCATAGCAGTGTTATAGCTTGTAGTGGCAAGAGGTGGGGAGTGCTAATGATGGTGCTAATTGGTAGTGGTTATGTGAAGAATACTACCAATGAAACTGCAACATGACTGGCTCTTCACATGTAAGTTACTGAAATTTTGGCAGAGAGCCATCTGGAACTTATTAATAAAGCTGCAGCTACTCAAGTATTGGCTACTAGATATTTATAGTTTAATTGTAGTTTAACTTAAAAACACTGCACTACTTTTCAGTACAGAATCACTCCATTAAAAGTTTTCCAAGACAGCCTGGAAGCATTTTGCTCTGTCACAGCTTGCTCTTTTTGGAAATAGCGATTTGCTCCTATCTGGCATGTGCTGTTCCTGCTAAAACAAATCCATGTTGCATTTGACAAACTACAGCCATGTAGTTAGGAGTTATTAAAAGCATTAAAGCATTAACCTCTCGTAACCTCATTTTTCACTTTGTACACATACATAAGTGTTTAATCGAATTGAAGTTAAACACTGAAAAATTTGAGAGGCCAACTTTATACATTCTCTTCAGTTTATATAAGGTTGACGTGATAAGAGGCCAAAGGAATTAGAAAGAAGACACCACAGCACAGAAATTGCTCATCACTTGGCTTAAGCTTTGCTACTGCTGTTTGTAAAGCATTTGTGGAGTTAGAGCCTCCATTCCTCCAAATCAAGGGGTCTGGGATGCGGTTCCCTGATGTGGTACCACACCAGCTTGCTCCATCGTTTTGGGGTTTTCTTAATTTAACAAATTCACCTTTTTAAAAGGTCTGCTGGGGAAAGAGCATGTGAGAAAACACCAACCAGCCCGCAGATGCTGGCTGCTTGTGCTGCTGAGTGTCAGCCTGTCACAGTCCTCTGGATGAATTCCTTACTGCCTGAAAAAAGCGTAAGCCAGGCACGCGCTCCCCTGCCCTCCCTCGGCATCTCCTTCTCCAGGGCTGACAAACGTCAGAAGGACGACGGGCCTGAAGCCAGCGTTGCAAGCGAAGGGGCAAGTCAGACGGGCGGTGCGTGATACTCGGGGTGTGCCCGCCGCAACACGGCAGCCCTACTGATGGGCTTCCGGCTGCGCAGCTGGACCTACTCCGTAGCGGACTCGTGCGTGCACGCCTTGGCACGGACACGCTTCTTGGTTCCTATAATTGTATCTACCGTACACAGGACACAGCTCGAGCGGCTGTAGATGTTTGGACTCAGCTGCCCTAAGCCTCAGATACTGCGTGTTTGAGCTCAACGAGGATTACTTCCTCACGCTGGGGAACGGGCAGCACTTTGATCTGCGTGCCCACGACACCTCTGCCCTTCCACCTGCTGCGCAGACGAGTACCGAGGGGCGCTGACAGGAGCTCCCGCACTGGTGCAGCAGGGCTGGGCCGGGCCCGGGCGGGAACAGCAGCAGGTGCGGCGGGCCAGGAGGGACCCACGGGGAAAAGCCTTAGGGGCCCAACCTCACACCAGCACGCCCTCCAGGCCGCGGAGGATGCCCGGCCGAGCCGGAGGTGCGCAGCGGGTGGGGATCCGTCCCGCACCCCTCGGGGCTCCCCGCGCCCATCGCACCTGCTGGCAGGCGGCGCCGCCTGCCAACTCGCCTGCGCGCGTCTCCCGCGTCCACAGCCCACACCGCACCGCGCTCCTCATCCTTCGCACTGATCTGCACCCGCCCCAGCCCCAGCCCAGCGCCCACCCCACCCCGGCCCCTGCAACCATCAGCTCCGGCTCCGCGCAGCGCAGGGCGAAGCAGCCCAACGCCGGCCTGCGGGTGTCCGCAGCGGCCGAGCGAGCCACGGGGCCGCGCCGCCTCGAGCCGAGCGGGCTGCGCCGCGGGGGGCGGCCGGGACCACGTGAGGAGCGCGCGGGGGGCCGGCACCATGTCCACCCCGGAGCAAACAGCGCACACACGGCGGATCAAGGCCGCGGGCGCACCCAGCACGGCGGGGCGGGGCGGGGCGGGGCGGGCGGAGCCGACACCCCCTCCCCGCTGCCCTGACGTTGTTACTGCGTCCTCCTCGCTCCGTGACGTCAGGCCACGCGCCCCCGGCGCCGCCACCCACGTTCCCCCGCGGCCCAGACCCGAGGCCCGGGGCCCGCTCCCGCCGGGCCGCCACTGCGCCTGCGCGCCAGGGCGCCGGGCCGCGGGCGCATGCGCGGTGCCCTCGGCCCGGCGGCGCCGTCTGAGCTGCGCACGCGCCGCCTGCGGGCCGGCGGCGGCTGCGAGGTGCGGCCGAGCCGGACTGTGAGTGCGGCGCCTTCCCGGCGTGCAGCGCACGGCCCCCGCCCCCCCGGGGCCCGGCATCCGCTCCGCTCCGCGCCGCCCCGGGAGCGGGGGCGAGGGGCGGGGCGGGGCGGCGCGGCGGAGGGCGCCTCGCCGCTCCGTGCGTCTGCCCCCTGCCGGCCTCGCGGCGTGGCGCAGGAGGCGGGGCGGGGGCGGGGCGGGGCGGGGCCAGCGGCGCGGTCACACCTGTGCTCACTGCCCGCAGGTCGCGCTCACGATGAGCTGCACGATCGAGAAGATCCTGACGGACGCGCGGACGCTGCTGGACCGGCTCCGCGACCACGACAGCGCGGCCGAGTCGCTCATCGACCAGTCGGCCGCCCTGCACAGGCGCGTGGCTGCCATGAGGCAGGCAGGGGCGGCGGGAGCCGAGCAGGTGAGTGCGGGCGGTGGCAGGCGGGCCAGAGCCGCCGGCCGTCCTCCTGCCCCGTAACCGCGTCCCTCCGTCTCGCCAGGCTCACGACGAGGCCGCCAACGTGAAAGATGTGTCTAAGCTCAAGCCGCACCTCCTGCTCTCCCAAGAGAACACGCAAATCCGGGACCTGCAGCAGGAAAACAGAGGCGAGTCGTGTGCTGCCCCGGCCCCGGCCTGGGCGCCTAACCTTTAGGAAGGGGGCGATGCTGACACGCTTAAGCGCTTGCCCAGCTTGCGCGGGGCTGTACGCACGTGTCGCAGCATCGTGCAACACACGGCTTTCATTGTGTCTAGGTACCGGTAAAGGTGTGGTTCTAGTTTCAGGGAAATTGGGTTGCCTGAAGACTGAGACTGCACATTGTAAATGAACTCCCTAGGTGATCAGTAAGCAAGACGCTGAAGATCAATTGTCAACTTGCCTTTCTTAAGTCTGTGTCTGGCAAAATAAATCCTTCTGCAGCAGTTATGATTTCTTCATAACATTAGTTTTGTATGTTGCAGAATTGTGGATCTCCTTGGAGGAACACCAGGATGCTTTGGAACTGATCATGAGCAAGTACAGGAAGCAGATGTTACAATTAACAAGGGGAGGAAAAGATGAGGATGCTGAACCAGTCTTGAAAGTGCACCAGGCTCAGTCCGTGGTGAGGTGGGGCAGGGAGGTGGCAGGCAGTTTGTGTCACTTGTTTCCACCCAGGGTTGGGAATAAAACTTGCTCTTTAAAAAAACAGGGGCCCCATGCTGTGCTGTTGTCCCTTATGTGCACACTCCCTCTGTATCCTGTTCGAGGAGCACCTCTACTGATCCCTTCATCCATGGCCCCTCATATAGAAACTTCTCTTTCCACACGTGCAGCAACAAAAATCCACGTACCTTTATAATTATTTTAACATCGACCATTTAAAAAGGAATGCATACGCCTCCCAGTTTCCATGTCGTGACCAGTGTTCGGGTTGTTTGTATGCATTGTAAACCATATAATTCCTCAAGGCAGTTATTAAATGATAACAAAGAGTTTAAAGTCTTGCTATTCATCAGGCTGTTGAATTGGTTAAGGAATCTCTATTTTGAATTCCCAAAAGCTGCCAGTGCCACTACTTGAAAGGCCATGCTTTGGTCTGTGTCACATGCACTGATTTAACTAGTGAATCTTTCATTTGTTTTACAACAAAGTTTCAGTGCCCTCCTCTGGAATCTCTCTACAACACAGAGATTAAGAAAAATTAAAGTGTGATGCCCCAAACTGAACAGCATATTCCAGATGAGGCCTCACCAGTAACTGAATACAGGAGAATAATTGGCTCCTGTGCTTTATGTTTGCAGGAGATTGAGAGTCAAATAGACAGAATCTATGAGATGGGAGAAGTGATGAGAAAAGCTGTTCAAGTGGATGACGATCAGTTCTTTACAATTCAGGAAAAACTAGCCCAGTTGGAGGTAAGACCATTGTATAGCTGGGAATTCGGGTAAGTGGGCCTGTTGCCTGCTCACATGCACTTAACAGCAAGTTGTCTAGGTTTTGAGATCCTGAGTGGTTCAGGGGAATCCCTGGTGCTCACACAGGGGTATGGTAAAACCCCTTATTAAGGAAAAATCCGAAAGTGGCACCTAATGTCAAGTTTGTATAGAGTAAGTGAATATATACAAACTCTGATCAGTATCAAATTGTCTAATTCCTGTTGATATTTCAGTATTTCCATAGGAATCGGTAGCCTGGAACTTACTTGAAAATTCTGTTTTGTGCAGAGGGACCCCTAGTCTGATATTGAAATGCTCTCTGCTTTCCGGAAATAGAAAGTGCAGGAGAGAGAGGCCAACCTTGGCCCCCACAGTCTGTGTACTTTTGTCACCAAAGTAAAAGATTTAAAAGTGGAAGCAGTAGGACAGTACCCATCCCTCTCTCAAGCACCCACAGGTCTTTTGTGATACAAATAATCCAGAGATAAAAAGAGAGAGACCTTAGATTGTTTTGCTCCTCTCCTCCCAGTGCTGGGTTGTCCCCTACATTACACTATCAGTAATCTGTCAGGTTTTAAATTTGTTAGACAACAGGGCTTTCTTAACCATTCTTGTCCTTTAATTGTGAGTTAGTTCATTTCTGTTTCAGCCCAAATATTGATTTTGCAGCTTGAAAACAAAGAGCTGCGTGAGCTGTTATCCATCAGCACGGAATCTCCCGCGGTGAGGATAGCGGAGCTGCCGGACAGTGGACCTCAAGCTCCCGAATAACTGTCTCTCTTTGCTCTTGAATTTTTAAAAAACTAAACTATCTGGAACCAACCCTACAGGAAAGCTCACTTTCTTTTGCGTGGTGTTCTTCCACATGTCTCCTGGTACCCTCATTTTTCTCTGTCTTCCACAGTGTATATATTTATTTTCTTAGCACTGCTGTTGAAACATCCCCCTCTGATGGCAATGGTTTGCAATGCTGCTCAGTCTTAATAACAATTAATGGCAGCTTAACCATGAGCTATACTCCTTTGTGCTTGTCTTCCCTAATAAAGCATGCTTCTAGCTCAGCTTCAGTTAAAACTCTTACCTGTGCAGATAGCAGTTTATCTATCTTAACTCCCAGTTCATCGGTGGCTTTATTTTATGAGTGGTTATTTTTTTGTGTAATGGTTGCGATTTAGTTGATGGTTTGAAGAGCTGTCTTTTACATACCAGGATATATGTTTAATTTTTTAAATGGCTAACTCACCAAGCAGTGTGTGGCTGGGTTAACATCGCTGGGATACAGACTGGAAGACTGGCTGCTGCTTGTTGTAGGCAGGTTCAGATACTGGCACAGAATGTTGTTTAGTAATACTTTCTGCGTTTCTTGTGTTGTAACGAACCTGGTATCTGCAACCTCAATGTTCCAATGACTAACAGTATTTTAAATCACAGAAGACTTTTAAATACACGCTTCCAAGTTCTTTTCCTAAGTAACTGAAAGCTGAATTATTAATATTTAATTTAGCAGTTCCATAGGAATGTCAAGTTATTTGTTCAGTCCTCCATCAGAAGGCAGATTTTTGGTGGTCGTGGAGGGATTTAGGGCTCGTCTCTGAATTACGGAAGAAATACTTGCCTCATCCCAGAACATCTTTGGAGAAGCTTAGTCTGAGAGAGGAAAAAGGAATTCTCAATAGGAAGATGCTGGGTGAAAAACCTCCCTTCTTCCATCCCAAGTTAAAAATAAATGAACGAAACAAAGAAAGTTTTTCTTCAGAACTCTTTTTGAGACCAAGCAACATGCTTCTCTTTCCCCTCGTGCCTGGGAGATTGGTATTTTAAGTGCAGGGATTGAAACTGAGCCATTTCTTGTCGTGTGTTTTGCTTTTATGGTAATGTGTTCTGGGAGGTCTGCGTAAGTGCATTCCACGGGCAGGGGACTCGCTGGATTGCACAGCAGTTTGCCTCTCGAGCTGCCGTGAAGTTCAGAAGCGGAAGCAGTTGCCTAGCAGTCATTGCTTAGATCCTCACTAAGCAAAGGGTGGGAAGAGGGTGCCATTTTAATTGTGTTCTTCTGCTAGTCTGCTTTTTTTAAGAGTAAACTTTAGCGCAGTATCTGTGCCCGTTGTCTGTAACTCATAAAGCTGCCCTGAGTTTTTCACGAGAGCTCCAGGCAGTTGGGTGCTCAGCTGCCATTCACTGTTGGTAGGAGTGAGATGCCTGGCTGATGAAGAGCCCCTGTCTGCACAGTCCTTGAACTCCAGGTCCCAAATAAAATGCTTCCAACAAGTTGCTTCAGTTGCTGTAGTGGACTTTTCCCCAGGGAAGCGGTGAGAACTGGCCTCGTCTCTTCTCAACGCAGCCTCCGACGTAGCCGTGTTACAGCTGCCAGGATGCGAGCGCCGGAGCGCGCCACAGAAGGTCGAATTGGCAGAAAAACTGCTGCTGCCGAGTAGCGCGCGAGCACGCCCCGACTAGCGGGAACCGAGCCAGCTGCACATTAGCACCACTCGCAGCTTTATGCCTTAAAGATGCCTTCATTGCCCCCTTCAGAGCCAGATGAGTTCCTGCAGCAGTACGGGCATGTGCTCGTGCCTTGGTTCTGATGTATCTTGTGAATAAGCCGCGGGAGAAGATAGCGTACGATAAGCGATTACAGGGCAAGCGTGGTGTGCCGTGCTGCGCGCTGCTGCGACCCCCTCGCCGGCCAGCTCCAGCGAGCCTTGGAACGGTCCGTTTGTGTCTCGGGACTACCAAGCAGTATGTACTTTTCTCAAAATAAATGCTTACTGTACGTGGCGTGGTGGTGGTCACTACCGTGGGAGCGGCCTGTCGCGGGGGTGTGGGCAGGGCTGCTGTGGGGGTGTCCCTGACGCAGGGCAGCTGCAGCAAGGGATAGAGGGGCCAGACTTAGGCCACCAGCCTGAGTGCCGGCCATGCGACTCCTTCTCCTGCCCCGGGGGGCGGGCAGGAGGCCGGCCTCGGGCCATCCCGGCCCGACCTCACAGGGCCTCGCGCCTGGGCCCGCGCCCGCCTCAACGCAGCCTGGCGCAGGCGCACACGCACCGACGCCGGCTCCTGGGCCGCAGCTCCGGGCACATGCGCAGACCCCGCTGCCGGCGGCCCCGCCCCCCGCGCATGCGCGGCCCCTCCCGCGGTCTCGCGAGAGGCCGGGATTTATTCCTACGTGCCGTGCCGTGCTGCTCATGGCGGCGCTGGAGCGGGGGCGCTGAGCTGTTGGGGTAAGTGCGGCCCCGCGGCCTCCCGCCCGCCCCACCGCCGCCGCCGGACCCTGGGGGGAGTAGCCGGGGGGTTGAGGGGGCGCGTTGCCGGGCAACTGCAGGCCGTCGCCAGCGCCGCCCGGGCCGGGCTAGGCCGGGCCGAGCCGAGCCGTTCTGTCCCGTGGGGGGGGGGCGCGCGGGGGATGCTGGGAGCGGAGCGCGGCGGCGGCCCGGAGGCGGGGGCGGCGCGGGGCGGGGGAGCGGGAGCTCCCGGCATGCGGCCCGGCCCCGCCCGGCGCGGCGCGGCGCGGCCCGGCCCGTCCTTTGTGTGCGGCGCCGCCGCCATTGCCCCCTTTGTGCGCGGCCGGCCCCGCCCCGCCGCGCCCCGCCCCGCCGCTCCCGGCTGCGCGTGTGCGTGTGACTGCGTGCGCACGCGCGTGTGTCTGTGTGTGTGTGTGTGCGCGCGCGAGTGTGCGGGTCGGCCCGGCCCCGCCCGCCCCCCCCCCGGCCCGCTCCGCTCCGCGCCGCGCCGCGCCGCGCCGCCTCCATCTTGCTGCAGCGCTCGGGCCGCGGGCGGAGCGCCCCCCGCCCCGCCCCTCCGCAGCGGCCCGCGCCGGGCCCCCCGCCTCGCCTCGCCCCGCCCCGCCCCGCCGCACGCCACAAAATGGATGTCGGTCGGCCCGGCTGTGGTGGGAGCAGGGCCTGGGCTGCCGGCGCGCCCGCCTCGTGGCCCTGCTTTGGGCTGCGAACAAAGCGGCCTTCTCCGCTCTCCGCAGGCTAATCCCCCCGGCTGCAAATACACCAGTGCGCAGCCTAGTGCGCCTTGGGCGGGGCAGCTGCTCCGGGTGTTTACCCTGGGGGGGGGGAGTATTTATAGCAGCTGAGGTGCAAAGTCAAGCATTTGAGGCACACGCAGACACAGGTCCGCTTGCGCTCCGGCTCCCCGGCCAAGCCTTGCCCAATATTGTGCGGCGCCCACTCTTATTTTCCCACCCAACCCAGCGGCCTTGTCCAAGTGAAGACTCCTGTCGGGTTTATCCTCTAATTAACCCTTGGGTTGTCTCCTCGTTACGGCGAGGCATTGTTCTGCATCTTCTCCCGGCAGATCTGTCACGTCCCTACAAAGTTCAGGTGTAAATGTAGCCGCATGCAGTACCAGCGTCTGGAACTAACTTGGCAGGAAGAATATTTTTATAAAGTCATCCTGACTCATTTCTAGATCATCTGTCCGTTTCTTTAGGTTGGCCGTATCCATCTTGTTCCCCTTGCTTTTCCCACGTCTTCTCCTGAGAAGATGTCAGCCTGTACCGTCTGTACTGAGATACGAGTACTGTTGTCCGTAGTTGCGATGCTCTAGTCCTGACAGCTGGCCACTGTCCAAACAGCACGGGGTCCACATCTTGAGCAAGTAAGCCAAGAGCTAGGTTTGGGGTTCGCTTGACCTTACACATGCACCTTCCAGAACTTCTTAGCAGGCTACTTTTTTTTCTGTCTCTTTCTGGCTTATTCCAGGTATAAAGTCAGGTGTTTTTTTGGAGTGGAGAGAGGTCTAAAATCATGCTTGGACTGCATTTCCCAGAATCGCTTCCTAAATGCCTTCATAATTTGGCAGGTGTTTTGGTCAGCGGTTACAACAAGCTGGATAAAGTGCAGAGCTGACACACGCATGTGTGTGCATATATGAAATGTGAACAGAAGTAACCTGTTCCTGATCAAGTATTAACACAGTGGAGTAAGAGGTCTTACCTATAATAAAACTAATGTTAAAAACATTTTTTCTTAGAAGGGGGAAAAAAACCTGCCTTGTTTTCTGGCGCAGTCATGCGCAGAAAAGGAGACTTATTTTGCTCATCTGTTTTAATGGCACAGAAAATATGAGGGGAATTATTTTTTGTTATATTTGGAAGGCTTTATTTAGAGCTATAAAGGCTGAAAACAGTGAGTGATTCAGCACTGTGGAGCTGTTTCTAGTGCTCAGGGTTAAGGGGGTGAAGGGTACCACACGCACCCATATTTTCTTCCTGACTTGAGTGTGCTGAGTACTACTAAAGATGGCTTGTGGAGAAAAATACATGCGCTTCTCCCCCCCACCCCTTTAAATTTTCCCTCACTTTATCCAGAAATTATGAAGAGGGATCCTGGGCTTTGGTTGCTGCCTAGATTCTCCCTGTAGTGGGGCCTGGACTCAGTCTGCATTTGGAGCTCTCATGACAGTACAAAAGATGGCTTTGCCTCTCTCCCTGCTGATTGTGTCATTAGGCTGGGGGTCCAGCGGAGGTCTGACCTGCAGAGAGGTCCTCTGCTGCTGCTGCATCATTTGCTAGCCCTCTCCTGTCGCCTTGGCAACACAGCTGTGATACAGCTATGGGTTCAGGCGAGCAGAGCCTTTCCCTTCATCGAGATGAGTTCACATCAATAAACTAGTCAGTGTTACACAGGGAACTCTCCCAGGTGGGAAGAGGAGGGTACTAATTTCTCTGGAGTAGCTGTCCATTTCAAGCCTTTCAGAGAAATGGAGGGTGATGCTGCAAAAATTACTCCTA
Source organism: Alligator mississippiensis (assembly GCF_030867095.1). Taxonomy (NCBI): domain Eukaryota; kingdom Metazoa; phylum Chordata; order Crocodylia; family Alligatoridae; genus Alligator; species Alligator mississippiensis. The sequence goes on along the minus strand of NC_081837.1, from coordinate 45,645,245 downwards.
GCACAGGCTGAGCGAGTCTCCTTTGCCAGCCAAGTGTCTGGGGATTATGGGAATTCACTGTTTGGTTTCTGTTTTTTTTTTCCTGCTGGTGAACTGAGAATGGGTGAACAGGATATACTCCCGTTTTAAGTAGCTTAGAGAAATGCCCGAATTTTACTTGAAGAAAAACTCTTTCTACTGTTCCTTCAGACTTTGACATAACCTTATGTATTGGGTATTGATTTCTGTTTGTCTCCTGGGAAATGCAGAACTGTACTAGGATGTCAACCAGAACTACATACAGCATAGTAGAAAAAGGAATTTTTGGTACCACCCTGTACCTGACTGGTCTGTTATGTCTACAGTGATGCTCTAGTTCAAGGTTTTGTTCTCTCCCTGCTGCTGTGTAGAAGACCCTTTGCTACATGCATGGAGGCTTGTTGATTTAACTGATAATGAATACACTTAAAATGCTGTCAAATAAGCATCATAAATCAGAGGAAGAGATTCAGATTTGTATTAAATTGTGCCCATCATTCACCTGATACTGATCAAAGCAAGGTTGCTGTTTTGTTGTTACGTATAAATAAAAACCGGGAGCTTTCTTGGAAAGGCTTACTGGATCTGAAGAGACCGTCATGTGTTGGAAACATTTCTTTTCCACCTTGGTTGGAGGTGGATCCTCTGGGGAATCCAAGACCAAAACCAGGAATACTAGAGTACATCTGTAAAAGTAAATTATCTTTCCCGACATGGAACAAACCTGCGGCATTAAGGTAGTGGCAAAGTATCTGGTTGTAGGAACTCTTGGGGACAGTCAGTGATACGTCTTCTTTCAAAGTTGTGCTTAAAATGTGTTTCTTTTTCTTCTCCAGTATGAAGTGTAACAGAACAGAATTTACCACCTGAAACTGCTGCTTCAAGTTCAGATCAGGAAAGGAACCTACATCGTAACAACAACATAAGACCAAAGAAGAGTAAACTTACACTGAAGACACAACACTTGATCTGAAACAAGAAGTTTGTGCCTACTCAACAGCTTCAAAAAAAAAGCACGTCCCAACGCTGCTAATAGTCCTTGTTTTCTCCAGTGCTGTGCTGAAACTGCCCAGTACAGCAGCCGTTGTATTCTTTATTAGCTTGATAGATCAATTTCTCTCGCTAGTTTTTTTTGTTTTGTTTTTTTTTATTGTAACTATCTTCATCCTTTGAAACGTGCGCTGAAACAGAAGAATCAGCAAATACTACTGAAAGTGCAATATTTGAATATCACTGCGAGGTTGGTGCATGTACTATCCATAAATAGCTACAAATTCTTCCAAAACATGTGACTGTTTGGCATTAAATACCTCAGTAGCAGTTTTTAAAATTAAATTCTGCTTTTGCATAGGTTAGTCCTGGTTTCAGATGTATGAAGGTAGAATTTATGGCTCCAAATTCCATTATACTTGCATTTTTTTAAAATACTTGTGGGATCTGTGTAGATTGCTTTCCATTATTAGCCATATATCAGCAGTCACATGTGACAATCTTGTGAATACAGACATTTCCCAAAGTGTCTGTTTTCTTCAGCTGTCTTTTGATATAAAGCAGAATGAACTGATATATCTGGATCCCTCGGGGCAGGTGTGGGAGGAATCTTTTTTTTAAATGGTGATAGTGCAGGATTTTGGAATTCTATTCAGTAAGGTGACAGGCTAGATTTGAGAGAGGTCTGCCACTGGTAGTGAACATTTTAAGATAAATAGCAACCATGAGTCCAGTCCAGCCAAAAGCATCTGGCTTGTGTTGCACAAATCAACCCAAATGTAACTTTTATGGACTAGTGCAACCGTTCCGGGGTCTTTGATCTGGCCTCTAACGGAATCTGTCTAAAGGGTAGCTTTTGTGCTGAGACTGTACAAGTAACGTATGTAAAGTGATAGGTTGTCTTTGTTTAGTTCAGTTGAGTTTATTCGTGCAGTATCATAAAATGAAGTTGGGATTGCTGAACAGATATGGCAAACAGGAAAGAAGATGGAGTTTTCTATACCATATTCTACCCCATTTCCTATGTTAGTATCAACTTAGGCAATGCATCTCCAGTTTGAACAAAGTGATCATCTTTTGGCTAGTCATTAAATTATTTTGTACTCTTGTAGCACTCCTTTTAAAATCAAACCCCAATTAACTCAATTGACCTAATGCAGCAACCTCTTCTGAGCTAGAAAAATGACAGCAAGATGTTTACCTGGTTGGCTTTGGTTATTCTGAACTACATAACTCCTGTCAATACAATTGCAGTAGTTTCATTAGTGATGGCTATCTCTGATACAGAAATCTCTCTGACAGGTAAATTTATGAAGTGGGAAGGGCTAATTTTGTTGACACAATGTGAGGACTGTGGGGGGGACAGAGTGCTCTTAGCAGAGAAGGTGACTGTCCTCTCAGGACCTCTTTCAGAATGAGTTAGTGGCTTGACCTCTGCTGTCACTGGGTGAGTTTCACTTTGAAATCCATTTTGTTTCCCTCTCTTAGACATCCCATCTCCTCGCTGGCTGTTTGCAGGATACAGGTTTCTTTTTTGGTCTCTGCACATGTTAAAGACAGCCAGTGGGAGGGTGCGTACAAGTGTAGATGCTCCTTTTGAAGGGCGGAGAGAGCAGGGACCTAAGTTCTGGGTTGGTTTATGCTGGTAGTGCATCGTTTCAGGGTGGTGCCACGTGTTCAGTGTAACACTGAGTAAGTGCTGTTAAAACAACAAGAGGCAATTCAAGCAGCTTAGTGTGTTAAATACCCTCATGAAGCTGTAGATTTGTTTCTTTTTAGGCTTACTGCATTCCAGTGATTTGCAGCTGTTGCAGAGAACATGCCACATCACCCTAAGCTGAACCTGTGAGGAGAACACAAAGGTGTTTGAGCATTTCTAGTCCAGACAGATGCTGGCATTACGAATTTTGCATTTGAGTAGACTTCCAAATTCATAGCTTATACTAACATTTTTGCTAGAAATTCTTTGGGTATTCTCTAAAGATTTATAATTCTTAGTACCTGATACTTTTTCCCAAATGCTGTGGGAACGCATCAAGCGTTTAGATAAATTTAAACATGATATGATTTGTTCGGGGCATCATTTGATAAGGTAGTCTTAATAGTGATAAAATAGGAACAGCGTATATAGAGCTAAGATTAAGCGGTTAGGCAGTTACTTATACCTGTACATTATGGCTTACAATAATATAATCAGAACAATGTGGTGTTCTAACTTGTACTCTAGCTTTGTGCAAGAGGACATCATTCTATAGCATGCTTCCTGGCTTTCTAACAATGTGGTGAATGCGTTGGCAGCAAGATTAAGTTCCTAAACTAGGGCTGTTAGTGAAGTTGCTGAGTACAGTATACCAAGTGGAGAATAGTTGTCACACCAGTTAACAGCAGGGTGCAGTTCTAGGAATTGCACAGAGGATCAAATTGGGTAAGCTGTTGAATACCTGCAACTTTTTTTTGTTTTCGGTTGTTGGGAGTTGCGGGCATGTAGTAGCCCTCAGGATTTGACCTCATCTGTTCTGCTGTTCCAGTCTAAGGGAATTTTCTGTAACAAGCAGGAAGATGAATAGAGATAAAAGCAAAACTTTCCTCAAGACGTGGGTTATCTCAGTTGTGCCTGGTCTTCTGATTCTTAAGTATGACTGCTTGTTAGCAGGCATGCTAGTATACTGCTAAGTATCTGGACTCTGAAGAAACACTCTGGTGATGGGGAAGTTAGTTGTTGAGTGTCATGTGTTTTCCCCCCCCCCCCCCAAAATGTAGGATTAGCTTTTTTCTTTTTTTGGATTTATGGCTCCCACAGCCTTACCAGGGCCTGTTTGAGCTGTTGGTTCAATTTGAGGGATGTACCACTGCTTCCTTTGAAATAACCCTGTTTTGTTCACGGTTTCATATCATGCAAGAGAAAGGAAGATAGTAGAATATCACCAGTTGTACTCCTGCTGGAAAACAGACTGTGATGGAAAGGACTGCATGGCTTAGCAGGTTTTTAGCAGTGCTGTTACAATTGCAGCTGAACTGAATAGCACGTGTGTAATGTTGTAGCAACTGTGTTTTGTTTCATGCATAATACCTCCAATGGGTGTCTTGTCTTTGTGACTACTGGCTTTCTGCATGGCCTGGCCATACCTTTACTACTTTGAGCCACACTGCAAGTGGGAAGTGAGGAAGAAGAGAACTAGAAATGGCCTCCACACTCTTGTCCTTGAAAACGTTGCAGAAATCTGTGAAGACCAGTGGCATGTTGATCTAGTAGTCCAATGTAAAGCTCTAATTAGTGTAACCTCTTAAAGGACCTGGACTTGATTAGCAGTGACTTGGATGTATTTTTAAAGTTGTGCCAAATATTGACTAGTTATAACATTATACTATGTTATCACAGCTGTGTGAGATGGAGAACCATTATACTGTGTCATCAGATCCTCTCCCCCCTCCTGCAGCTCCCCCACCTTCTCTTCCTTTATCTTTCTCCTCATCTTCTACCTCATCTGGGTCTAAAAAACAGAAGAGGACCCCCCTGTATCAGAGATCTGTAAGTCAGGGTAGCAGTCTATGCACCTGTGTGTTTCAGAAGCATGGGGGATCTTGGGAACTGTCTGTCTTGAACACATGTTCTCACTTTCTAACGCTTCTAATACCAAATGCTTTCAACAAGTAAAAGAATCCAGTTCCTTCTAAGCCAATTGGAAAGCTTAGGGGTATTTATTTCAGAGATGTTATCACTCAAGCATTAATATTCCCCACTCTTCTCAACTGCCATGTGTGCAACTGCCTCTTATTCCCTATGTGCTCTCAGGGCCGTGTGTTATTGATTTATAGGCCAAGCAAGTATAACCTAAAGGAGGGTAGGAAAACAGCACCCTGTGGTTCCCGTTGTCACCCACTGCAAGTTTCTTCCAAAAGAAAACAGATCTGTAACATGCTTCCAGGTGACATCCTCTAGGGAAGCTGCAAATGTGGACCTTTTGGGGCTGTCAATTGTCCCTTCTCTTGTGGCACCATGCAGAGCACTGTTGTGATTTCTCAAAGAGCAGTGCTCGGCCATTGCAAGTGTGTGGCTGTTGCCCTGGGTTTAATGTTAATTCTGCTTAACAGTGTATATACTTGTTGGAGCATTCACAGCCAGTTGTGTTGTGCCCCTCAAGTTCAGTAACATCACTCTTGTTGGTATGCAGTGTAATACGAATGGTTTCTAACAGCGTACTTTAGTGAATTAAAATGACTTTTTTGTTTTGCAGTATCCAAGCTTGCTATTTTTAAGCTGTTCCAAAACTTTCCAACTCTAGTAAATGTGTGGAGTTAACTAATTGTGAATTCTTCTGCTTGAAGTTATAACAAACCTAGAATATAGATACCTGATAACACAAAGGGAAGCCTTGGTCCGTGTCCTAAATAGATGCGTTGGGAACTGCAGTGCCTGAAAACATTCATTGTAGTGTTCAAAATGCGTGTCGAGCGCAACTTGTCTTGATTGTGCTATTTGGAGAAATCAGTGTTACAGTTCTTGTAGCACATTTTCAGGCTGTTTGTCAGTACTAACTAGTAACTAGTGTTAGTTTTAAAGGATATATAACAAATTTCCATTTTAAAGTAGCAAAACCTGGATGTTGGAACCTTTGCAATACATTTTCTATTAACATTTTATAAACCTAAGCAAGCAGTGTTTGAAGAGTGCTGGTTAACCCTTTATTAATACATTTTAGAAGGAAGTGCATGTAAGATGTCTTGGGGATGAAATGTTGAAGAGTGGTTGGATTCATTTTTACTAACTTAAATCAAGCTCTTTTATAGAGTTGCCAGCTCCTGCATGTCACAGGATATCTAGATGTTTTCATGTGTGTGTTATTTATACCACAAAATTTTAGCTACACCTGGATTCTTAAAAGGCCGCTTTATGTCCTCTTAAAACATAAGCCTGGAGACTAGTTCAGCATGGGAATAATTTTAATACTGTGAAGGCTTAATTTTTTTTTAACAGTTGTATTACCTTAACTGGTGAAAGCAGATTAAATTTAAGAAGGATGGTAATTCTGTGTTAAAGCTGACAAATGTAAAAGAGTAAGTGGGGAATATTTTCATGGAGGGCACTGCATAGAGCATTTATCAAGCAACCTGATGTTTTAGGGTATCTTTAAAATAAAACTTGTTTGTGTTAAGTCAAAGATTTAGTTTTATGTCATCAATACAGCCTATTTTTATCTGTTTAAATCTATTGGTCTTCCAAATGTGAAGTTAATTGTCTCAAAGCTAAACTATTTTAGAGGGTGTCCCCCCCCCCCCCGTTCTGAAGAACTGGCAGAAAATCCTATTTACTTGTTGCCCATGTCTAACATACAGGCTGTTTGTGTCAGATTTACCATATTTACTTGTACACCACATATCTTCCCCCCCTCCCCCCCCCCGAATCAGCCCTCCCAATTGGGGTGTACATTTTTAACTGGGAGGCTGATGTCTGTGCTGGAATAAAAAGCACAGGGATGCTGTAACTGCTGCTAGAGCTCTGCTATTTTCTATGGCTGTAGAGAGGGAGGAGGTAAAAGAGCGCACTCTGCAGCATCATAGTTTTAACCTTTTCATGGCTTCTGCTTAATTAGCAGTAGCTTTTGCCCAAGCAGCCAAAAATGGCTGCTGCTAACGTGCCTGGCTACGACTGAGCTAAAACTGTAGCTTTTGCCTGAGTAGCTATAAACAGGATTCAGCCGTGACTGGAAAAATATTGTATTCCTTTTATTCTGCCTTTCCAAAACAAGGTCTGTTGGTCTCTGAGAACATGCTGGTGCTAATTCTGTAAGGTCCTTTGGCAGGTGGGAAAGGTAAGCTGCTTTTTTCCCCGCTCTTGGGATAGTGAAGGTCTCTTCTGTCTTTATTCTAATGCTAGATGAGCTTTGATCCAAACCTTCTCCACAACAATGGACACAACGGCTACCCCAATGGTACTTCGGCAGCACTGCGTGAAACGGGGGTTATTGAAAAACTGCTGACCTCGTACGGCTTCATTCAGTGCTCAGAACGGCAAGCTAGACTGTTCTTCCACTGTTCGCAGTACAATGGCAACTTACAGGAGCTTAAAGTAGGAGGTAATCTGTCAACTGATAAGTGCTCCTCCCCCTGCCTCTCTCTTAATTTTGTGTTCAGAGCATAATCTTCTAATTTGCAACTCCATGCAATCCACCACCCTTACAGGACCATATAGTTGGTTACAGTTGAATCTGAAGTCTCCAACTGAGAGAATCCTGCTGTAATAACTAAGGCTTATGCCTTTTTTGCTAGCAGTGCTGTTGTGGCTACCCTCAAAAGCTATTAGGTGGGACAAATTTATGTGGTCAGGGTGAAGAAATAAGATAAGCAGTGTCTCTGATTCATGAGCTGTAGATTTCCCTGGTACAATTCAACAACTTCCTGGAGCATTACTGATCGTGTTTTGGTACAGGAGGCATGCTAATTTTTCTGCTCCTGCTGGATATGGGATTAAATGTATAAAACAGGATGTCATGACAAATTGCTCACGAAACCTGGCATAGTTCAGGGTTATGAGGCCAGTGGAGGATCAAGCAGAGGAGCCAGGGGCAGATCTTTGAAACAAACCAGTCTTTAAGAGACCAGTTAATTTGTGGTGGCAAAAAATTTAATTTCTGGTGGTCAGACAGATGTGAACTAATAAATGTTATTGCTTCGCGTAATTATGTGGAACTTCAGAGTCCGATTCTCTTGTAGATGATGTTGAATTTGAAGTCTCTTCTGACCGCCGAACTGGAAAACCCATTGCTGTTAAATTGGTGAAGATAAAGCCAGAAATCTTACCCGAAGAGCGAATAAATGGACAAGTTAGTGGCTATGTTGTTTCATGTATATGCACATCATTTGCATCCATTTTATTCCAATTCAAAAGGACATATGCATGCTAAATGTGGTTACATTTTTCAGTTAAATTGGAAAAAAAAAAATCTTGGGTTTTGCCAAATGGGTGAAAAACAGAAATTCAATTTGGGGTTTTTATCTAATCCTAGCCACTTCTTAGTCTACAGAAGTTCTGTAAGTTTGAAATTCTGCAGCATGGCCTCCTCTTTCGGATTATATTTAAAGTGCATCCCTGAGTGCAGAGTAGAGGATATTTAAAATTCAGTTTGTATTGCACAGTGGTGCTTCTGGAATGACTAGCAATGTTTTTTTGTACTGGTAGGTTGTGTGTGCTGTTCCTCACAATTTAGAGAGTAAATCTCCAGCTGCCCCGGGTCAGAGTCCTACAGGGAGTGTATGCTACGAACGTAATGGGGTAAAACTCACGTATTTTATTTAAACTCTTGACTGATCCACCAGTGTGGTCTAAAAACAAATACTTGGCACGGTGTAAAGTAGATAGCTTAATCAAATCTAAAACTTTTCTCTAAAAGTGCAATTTTATTAGAGATATGGAAACAGCATGCCTGTATCTTTGTCAATGTATTTGGCTGTAATATCTTTGAACAATTAAGATATGTAGATACAGATTCTCTCTTAAAATCATCAGCTGACTTAATGTCAATTAATGTTAACTATTAGCATTTTTATTTTTTGGATTTAATTTTTTATTTTTTTTTTTACCTTTTTGGAACCTGACTTAAATGTGATGGTAGCACTGTACAAATCTTTCGGCTTCTCAAGTAGCTGGGTATGGATTTGCCAGAACCAGCAGCACGGAGAAAGCAAAATATTTTTGCATGCAACACTTTAACTCTTTGCAGCTTTTCACAACAAATGTTTAAAGTTCAATTTAAATAATGAATTGTTTTAAAAAAAGGCTGCAATTTGCAACTAGATTAATGATGGTGAATGCTAATTCACAGGAAGTGTTTTACCTGACTTACACACCTGAAGACGTTGAAGGGAACGTACAGCTAGAAACTGGAGATAAAATAAACTTCATAATTGACACAAATAAGCAGTAAGTGATGCTTTCATCTCTTGAGTATACTCTATATGCTAATAGTCAGGGATTTACTTAAATTGTGCCACAAGTGCGCTATGCGGTGGCTCCTTTATTTTTGTTCTTTTGACCACGTGCTCCCCCGCCTCCCCTCCTGTTGCCCCTGATTGGCAAACGGGCCACACCACTTGCTTCTGATCAGCCAGGAGGCAAAAAGCATGGCATGCTTAAAACTGTGGTTTCTGCCTCCCAGCTGATCAAAGGCAAGCAGCAGAGCTACTGGGGTCCCTCAACCTCAATGGACATGTGGCAAAAAGTTGGCTAAAATTAGAAATTCTGATTGTACCTCTTTTTTCCCCCCTCCACCTTTGCTAGTACTGGTGCTGTAAGTGCTCGTAACATCATGCTTTTGAAAAAGAAACAAGCCCGTTGTCAAGGAGTAGTTTGTGCCATGAAGGTAAGTGGCACTTAATTCTTAATTTTAAAAACTAGTTTAAGTAAGTGGTGTTTATGTAGTAAACAGGGCCCTTGGAACAGTACAGGACTAGGGCTACAAACAGTTTTTTTCATACAAAAATTAAGTTACCCAAGGTGGTTATGTTGAATGTTTTCTTCTTATTCTCTTGTTGTCTCTTAATTTGAAAAATACAACTTATACCTATGATCTAATCATGGCAAATTATCTGTGAATACTTAAAGCATGATAGCTTTTTATTTGACTTCTTCTTTCTTTGTTGGTTTTTTTTTTTTAAACGTTTGTTTTGTATCAGTCCAGAGTAGGAACTGTTGTCTCGGTAATTAGGTAGTTTGACTGTTTGCTAAATATTTTGTGTTCTTCTCTTAGGAAGCCTTTGGATTTATTGAAAGAGGTGATGTCGTAAAGGAGATATTCTTTCACTATAGTGAATTTAAAGGTGATCTAGAAGCCTTACAGCCTGGCGATGATGTGGAGTTTACAATCAAAGACAGAAATGTAAGACCAAATCCAGTAAAACTGAAGACAAGATTCTAGGCCATAACTGTAAAACTGTGTTTATTCTCAAATGTCTTTTTTTTTTTTCAAAAAAAAAAAAAAAAGGGGGTAGTAACATATACATACAAGTTTCTGGTTATTTATATCTGTTTTCCATACGAGTGCCACTCATTTTCTGTCTGTAGGGTAAAGAAGTTGCAACGGATGTAAAACTGTTGCCACAAGGGACTGTTATTTTTGAAGATATCAGCATTGAACACTTTGAAGGAACTGTAACCAAAGTAATCCCAAAAGTACCCAACAAAAATCAGGTAAAAATCAGTGTTTCCTTGAAATTCTCATGTGTAATAATTAACGTTTCAACACTGGTCAAAATAGCAGAACAGCTTTCCTGTGTTAAAGATTGTAAGCAGCTGCTCTCTGCTGCTTCTAGGTTCTGTTCTGATGTGTAAGAAACTGATGTTGAGCGCAGCTGAGTCCTTATCTCCAACAGCTTAACTAAAAACTCTAGCATCTTAGCCCTGTAATTATAATTTTTAAAACTAAATTTACACTTGTGATACACTAATTATGTATAGTTACTAGAAGGGAAGGTTGAAGAGAGAGAATTAAGGTGACTGTTTTACAGTTAGAAGGCAGTTGTTGCTTGTCAAGTTATGAGTCGGCATCATGGAAACAAACTCAGGAAGTTCAAGGCAGTAGATTTCCCCTCCCGCCCCCCCCCAGGGGTGAAGAAAAATGAAAAGGGAAGATCCTTTCTTCATCTGTTAGACCTGAAGTAGAGAAGGGGGATGTGTGCTTGGTAAACGAAGCTAGCTGGGCATCGTTTGAAGTCGTAAATGCACACCTTGCTCAGCTTGATGCTTGGCTTGGAGTAAAACTTAGCAGAGGCAGGTTGCGTGCCACCTTTCAGCACAGCTTATGTTTGCTGCCTTCTTGTTTGTCTTAGAACTTGTGGGTAACTGGGATACTTTGTTTGACACTGAGACTCAAAAGATTTCTAATGCATTGATGACTGCCCCCAGCAGCAAAACTTCTCCATTTAGAAAATAGCAATGTGGGAATTGAACTGGGGGGGGTGTCTTTCCATTTTTTATGGCTGCCTTGTTGTAATTGCAGACCAGTTGTGTCAGCTCTGTGCCAGACTTCCCCATGTGCAAGATCATGGCTGTAAACAGCCAGCCCATTTTGAGGCATTCCTTATTGTGTTGTGTGTTAAGCCAGATCAAGATGCACGTAGCTGCGCGCACGCACGCACGCACCCCCCCCCCCAAGCCGTGTTGCTGCCCCTTTACCAGTAAGTACCCAGCGAGGGGACACAGCCTGACAGGCTTACTCTGGAATGACTGGCAATGATCTTAAATGAGCCATGAGTAACTTGCAAAACACTTGCAGGAGGCGAGGGGTGTTGCATATGTTTTCTCTCTCTCTCAAGTAACTGATACTTAAAAAGGTATGTGTGCAGCATCCCAGGCCTCATGGCTGTTGAGGGGGAGGAGGTGGATATAATGTCTTTTTCTACACGAAGTACTTTTCATGAAGTACTTGGATCTCTGAATGAAAATGCAAAAGTGGCAAACGTTTTGCAGCCTAGACTTGCTTTAAGATTTTACCGTGCCCTTACGAAGGAAACTAGCTCCTTAATTTTACTTCACAGTTAAGTCTAGAGTTTGGGAAGAATGATTAGTTAATTTAAAACTTGCCCTTTCCATGCAATCGCCAGAACGACCCGTTGCCTGGACGCATCAAAGTTGACTTTGTGATTCCTAAAGAACTTCCGTTTGGAGATAAAGATACAAAATCCAAGGTCACGCTCTTGGAAGCTGACCATGTTAGATTCAACATTTCAACGGATCGACGTGACAAACTGGAACGAGCCACCAATATTGAAGTTCTTCCTAATACTTTCCAGTTTACTACTGAAACTAGAGAAATGGCAAGTATTTGATTTAAGCTATAGATTTTTGAATACTTGAGCATAGGCTGGGCAAAAAGGAGGTGGAATGTATGATGGCTTTATCAGCATAGTCTGAGAGGGTTTTATTTAAACACTTAACGAGGGTGATAGGTCCTAGAGAATCTCACCGCATCTTCACGGAAGAGTGATTCTTAAAAAAAAGAACGTGGAGCATCCAAAGTGGATGTTCATTTGTGTTCTCATGTGTGACTACTGTTGTTTTTAATTGCTTGCTCTAAATATGAGCGTATGTGTACATGCATAGTGACCTCAGTTGGCTCTTTCTCAAACCAGAACATGAGTTTGTGCCTTTATCTTCAGGGTGCCTATTTAAAATAGCATCCTGATTATCAATAAAACTAATGGCAACAATTTCAATGCTGAGTAACTGGGAGTACACCTCTTCAAGAACTGATTGGCTCTTTGGACTTCAGACTAAACAGTACTTGTCCTTTTTTTAAGAATCAAACAAGCCCCAAGTTAGGCAAGTTCAGACTGGGGTTTATAGGAGCTGTTCTGAATGCTGTCTTTATTAGCGTACATGCCAAGGAATAGATGTCTGGATTTAAAGAGCAGGCCTGCGGCAAGGTTTTACCTTGCTCTTGTGAAGACTTCTGTGACTCGGGCTCTCTGTACATGGGACATCTTAACTGAGATCTAGTGGAAGGGAGAGGTTTGAGAGGATTTTTTTTGATCGTCGGCCAACTTGTATTAGCGATTTCAGTAACTCTGACTTTTATGTGGCCGACAGTACTAGAGAATGTCTGAAGAAGGGACAGCTTGTGTTCCCTTAGACAGATGGTAAGGCATGCTAATCTGAAGTTAGGTAGACGGCAGGGGGCAGAGTGGCACCTTCAAAATTAACTCGCTCGTTCTTTAAGGTGCTCCCCTGGCTCGTCTTCTGACATTCCTTAAGGGAGCAGAGGAAGAACTAGCGGGTGCTTTCAGCGCAGATTAGGGGTCTTGTGGAGATGTGCCTGGATCCTCCTAGGGGAAGATGTTAGTGGTGCAGGAGAATACTTTGTTCCACCTGTCACAGGACTGCATATTTAAAGCATCAGGGAAGAGTGCTGTTTAGATCAAAGCCTTAACATCTGACCTGTATAGTTTATGAAAAAGATGAGGTCTGGTGTCCCTGCACAGAGTGCCTACAATAGGTGACTTCTGGATCCTTCCGAGTCTAGAAGTCTGCTGGTATTTGCAGCTTGTTTCAGGTTGTGGCAGGTTAACTTAGCTGAACCGCTCTGCAAGAGTTTTCATGCTGCTGTTCTGTAGCTGGGAGTTGGAGAAAAGAAGAAAGATGACTTGAATTGTAGTTCTTCTAACTGGTGTGTAGGTCTGTACTTACCTTTCCTTCATCTTCAGAGACTTTGAAGTGGCAAATTAGGTGGGTCACTTCACAATGCCTTCTGCCCTTTGGTTTGAGTACTACAGTTTGTAAGGGAATACATGCACATATTATCTCTGTAGGGCTTAGTCTGTGCACAAGAGGCACTACACATGCAGCTGCCTTTCACTGGCTTGAACCACGTATTTCTCTGTCCCCAGGGTGTGATTGCAGCAATGAGAGATGGCTTTGGTTTCATTAAGTGTGTTGACCGGGATGCCCGCATGTTCTTTCACTTCAGTGAAATCATGGATGGAAACCAGCTTCACATTTCGGATGAAGTAGAGTTTACTGTTGTCCCTGTGAGTAAAATTACCTGTTCTAAAAATAATGGATGTTTTAAATGTCAGTACCCACGCATTCCCTAAGCTACTGTGAATTTGTTCTTTAGGACATGCTGTCTGCCCAAAGAAATCATGCTATAAGGATTAAAAAGCTTCCTAAGGGCACAGTTTCATTCCACACACAGTCAGATCACCGTTTTGTGGGCACCATAGAAAAAGAAGCCACTTCTGCCAAAGCCACTAGCCCAAATAAAGGCAAAGAAAAGGTAATGCTGGTTTTGTAGACGTAAAATTAGTTTTTGCGGTTTTGGAGGGTTGAAAACGTGTAGAAACTGGAGCCTTGGTTCTGGATATACTAGCCTGTTTATGAGCGATAAATCTGCGTAACTAATAAAAAATGTCTAGTTAAAATGGTATTTGACTGAAACTCGAGTAAGGAAGGCACAACATATATGGTATGGTAATAGTTGAGGTTAGTGTTTAGGAGCCTCAGGTGAAACTGCTAGGTAGCTGATGCTGTTCAGGGTACTGGAATCTCCTGAAATGAAGTCTATGGCTAAAGCAAAGACCTTTTGAGTGTCACTTGCTTGTGCAGTTTTAAACACTGTGCGCCTTAAAAAGCTTTCCGTTGACACTTCAGAATACCAATACGCTTGTCAATCTGAAAAAAAAAAAAAAAGGCTGCCTTGGTAAAAATGGAGTTGGTTATTTGAATTGCTCCATTTGGGCTCTTCCTGTAAGGTTTTGAATGATGGGGGTAATTTAGTTAGTGGATGGATCTTGTGGAATTTTTTGTTTTTACATTAACTGGTGTAAAGTTGAGGGGAAAAAGGTAATTTGTGTCCCTTTTTGTAACTGAGTTGTGCTGTTTGTCTTTAGGAAGCCGAAGAGGGAGTAATTGCTTATGATGACTGTGGAGTAAAACTGACCATTCCTTACCAGGCCAAGGATGTGGAAGGATCTACGAATCCTCAGATAGGAGATAAGGCAATAATACTTACATATGTACAGTTGGTCTCTTTTTGTGGGCTGCTTACTGTGAGCTTTGCTGCAACTCTGACAGGCTGTTGGTGTAAAGTGGGGGGAGACAGGTAGAGAGGGAGCAATGACCTAGAAGGCAGCCCATGTACAGTAGGGAGCTGCTTCTGGGTGGGCGGGGCAGGGAGTCCCCCAAAATGCTTGAACTGCAGTGGGCTGAATTGTGGCCCTTAAACTCCTTTGAAGATGGAGGCAGTTACTGGCCAGAGGTAAACAGTGGGGGAGAGCTGCTGCCCCTGCCTTATTTGGAAGGGTCGAGGGAACTGACACCGCATGCCACCCCTTGGCCTCTCCTGAGCTCGCTGTTTCGAATGGAACAAGGAGTCGGGGGACTTTTTATAATGTTTGGGCAGACATCTCAGATACAGACACCCTGAAGGAGGAGGAATGTTCATTATGTCACCCAGGAAAAACTTGCATTTGTCTGCCTGGCTCTTGAGAAACCTCCCTCTAACAGGTCGAGTTCAGTGTCTGTGAAGTGAAGAGAACTGGTCTGCAGACAGCTGTTTCTGTCAGAATGCTTGGTCGCAACTACAGCTCCAAGAGGCTCGTGGGGTATGTGGCAGCCCTGAAAGATAACTTTGGGTTTATTGAAACAGCCAATCACGATAAGGAGATCTTCTTCCATTACAGGTGAGTGTCTGCTTCTGTGCAGATGTGTTGACCTGTTTTCTACACTTTGTGGGCACGGGTCCGTGTATCTGAAAAAGTGGCTTTCTGTAACCATTTTTGATAGGGCCGCAGCAGGCTTTACTATTATGAGCCACTTGGGTGTTCCAAGATTCATGCTACTAGAGGACTGTGTGTTTGCATTGTTTTGTTCGTCGCGGCTTAGGTAGACAGGGGCTTTCCTGGTACAAAGATACACTTGCGTCACTTAGAGAGGTTGTCCCTTAACAGTAATAGGAAAGACCTGTTACTTTTCTGAATCGCTTCTCTTCGGTTGATTGATGCCGTGAGAAGTGTAGGACACTAGAACAATAACGTGACTTGGTTTAGTTTCCAAAAGCAGAACGTTTGAACTCGCCAGAAAGGCGAAAGTGACTTCAGGGAAATAGAAAAGCTCTTGGGGTTGGGAGCATTCTTTTTAATACAGTGGGTATGATTGGCGTGTTCTCCTCTGTGCATGTGCAGTTTTTTTTCAGCTATACTAACTTAAGACCTCATGGATAAGCGTTAGAAACTTACCGTGCATTTATCATTATTTTTTTTAATTACTTGGAATATGGATTTTGCTCAGACGGGCTAGTAATCCATAACCTTGACTGCTGATGCTGGCTTTGATGAAAAGCAGAGTGTACTCCACTTCAGTGAATAGTTTCATAGATGAATTGCTGCAGGAGAAAAATAGCATTTATTTAGCATGGTCGAAGCACCGAGCAAGCCCTTGCATCCAAATCGTAATCTCTTAAAAATACTAGTTGGTAATTAAGAGTAAGATAACTGGAACAGAGGCCCTGATTATTCAGCGTAGATGCTGAGCGGGCAGAGTTGTTACGTTAGCACGCGGCTAAAGTAAAACGCATGTAACTTCTTCCCTGCAGTGAATTCTGTGGTGACATTGATAGTCTGGAACTTGGGGATGCAGTCGAGTATAGCTTATCAAAAGGCAAAGGAAACAAAGTCAGTGCAGAAAAGGTGAACAAAACACATGCAGGTAAGACTAATTGTGAACTTCTCCCTGAACAGTTTTTGGAGTGGACGAGCACAGTTGTGGTCTGCTTGGATCAAAAGTGCCTTTGCTCCTGATGAATGTATTGGGCCTGTAATTCCACTGCTCTTGAGTGAGCTGTAACTGGGACTTTGCTGTGAAGTTTCCAAGAGAACTAAAGTAAAAACACTGAATACTGCTTCAGACACCATTTGCAGAGTTTCAGTTGTTGTCCTGCTGTGGAGTTCAGGTTCCTTGGCTGCAGTGGAAGTGTTTGGAATGCTTCAGGACATGCTTACAACTTGCGCTCGCTCTCCCAATTAGACTCCCAGGGGGTAGAGCAGGGGTGGCCAACCTGTGGCATGAGTGCCACAAGTGACACGGGCAGCCCCCATGTAGCACACGACTGATCAGGTGAGGGGACAGGCAACACAGAAGCGGAAGGCAGAGCAGGAGACTGGGCAGAGGAAGGGGATTGGAGTGGCACTTGGGGAGGGGGGTGGGGCTATTTCTTGGCACACCTGCTGAAAAGGTTGGCCCGCACTAGACAAGAGTAAGAATCCTTTGGCTTCTGAATTGCTGTCCAGATGCCAGAAACTTCTGGCTTCTTGGCTGGCACTTGTCTGTCCCCTGCGGAATACAGTGTTTCAAACTTGCTGCTAAATTTTAAAGAGCAGCTGTTTTGGTTGAGTTGCTGGGGGTTGGCAGACTGGCAGGGTGGAGACATAAAGCTTCTGTGCAAAAGCACTGGACAGAACAAATGTAACAGCTCAGTTCTTGACTTGCAGTGAACGGTATCACTGAGGAAGCTGATCCAACTGTTTACTCGGGTAAAGTAATTCGTCCTCTCAGAAGCGTAGACCCTACACAAACTGAATACCAGGGAATGATTGAGGTCATGGAGGATGGTAAGCAGCAACTCTTACCTGGCGTTTTCTAACCGTTGTGTGGTTAAGATTCAGTTTTAATGAGTCTGGTCTTTGCACTCTGCGTCTTAATTTAATGGAGCTTGTTCTGCTTTCTCTCCACTAGGGGAGATGAAAGGAGAGTTTTATCCATTTGGAATCGTTGGGATGGCAAACAAGGGTGACTGCCTGCAGAAGGGTGAAACGGTCAAGTTCCAGCTCTGCGTCCTTGGTCAGAATGGGCAGACAATGGCTGTGAACATTGCACCTTTCCGGAGGGCCACTGTGGAGTGTGTGAAAGATCAGGTTCGTGTAATACTTTCCTTCAGACAAGACTTAAGTATCTATCAAATTGCCTGCATTGGTAAGAGTCAGATAGAAACCTGGTTTTAACATTTTATAAAGCTGAAATACTGTTGAGATTTGAATTTAAAAAAGGAAAAATGTATAGGGGATAAAGGATGTGCATACCGTAGGCCCAGTCATAGTGCCCCTAGGCAGGAGCCACGAGGTCCCACTTTTTTGCCCTCGGTGAATCCAACTCCACAGTGCCGTTAAATCCAACGTTCTGCGATGTCTTGCTACGGGGCTCAAGTGACGAGGATGGTACAATAGTTGGAAATTCTCTACGCGATTGACTGACTCTAGGGGGAGGGCAGCCTCTGTCTTGGAGAAATACAGTTATTACAGTTCCAAATTGGAACAAATGGTGTAATTAGTCAAGTTTTAAATTTGTTTCTGCTGCTTGTCCTATAGTGGACAGAGGTAAACAAATGTGTGCTTTGGCTAAGAGAGAAGTTCCTCTCACTGAGCAGTTAAGGGTTTTGGAAGTAGGACTAATCTCTTCAGGTCAGCTGGTGTATAACCTTTGCTAAATTTGAACTGGAGAAAGGTGTAAACACCGGGGAATTAACTGTCCCAAGATGCATACAAAACCTGGGAGGGGGGGAACACGGGCAGCAGACTAGGTTTATTTTACTGGGTGTTCCCATTTTTTCTTGTGCGAACAGGAATTTTATACCACGCATCTTAGATACGTCCCTTGTCTCGCCTTTGGACCTTTTGTTTCCTCTTTGTGCCTTCCGATAAGGAACGATTGGAATTGGACACAGGCTCATGTGTGACATGTCTCCTGCAGAAAGTTGAGAGCATGGTCAGCATTAGGCCAGCGTGTTCAAAGATGGATGTATTGATTTAGGATTCCAAGCCCACACGGAGGCTGTTCGTGAAGGGCCTGACTTCCAAATGGACCGGGCTGTGGCAGCTTTCGCAAATTTGATTTTCCAGAAGCGTCTAAATATGATTGGGAAGTGTGCTAGGAATTATTTTATTTTTAAACGTTGCCCATATTTTCTGTCCCTCTGCAGCCCTGTTTTGTTTATATGTTATAAGTGAATATGCTAGTACACTTCAAGTCATGTGAATTAATGTGAATTCTCTTTCAGTTTGGCTTCATTAACTATGAAGTCGGTGACAGCAAAAAGCTGTTTTTTCATGTCAAAGAAGTTCAAGATGGTGTGGAGCTACAGGCTGGGGATGAAGTGGAGTTCTCTGTGATCCTGAATCAGCGCACAGGGAAATGCAGTGCCTGTAATGTGTGGCGAGTCTGGTGAGGACCTGAAATTACCTGGTGTAACTGAGAACAGTTTTAAGTAGTCAATCTCTACAGCGGTAACAAAATGCCCGTGCTTTCCTGGTTATAAGAAGGCATTGTGTAAAAGCAAATTGGGCTAGTGATACTCTTTGCTGGCATAACTAGTAGGTGGCTGCTTCCTGCATTATGAAACCTATCGTGTAGGTGTAAAGGACAGCAGCATTTCCTGCTCGTTGGTGTAGGAATTCTTTTTACGTGATAAACGTGAAGGTGAACAAATAGCAAAGGAAAGGATGAAATTGGAGCAGGCAGTCTTTAAAGGAACAGACTGTGACTTGCTGTGCCAGACTCCTAGCTCTTGAATCATGGTTGGAATTTATATATAATTTGTTGTTGAATAATTAACGTGTGCTGCCTCGAAGGACCCAAAGTGAAAGTGTCATTTGACACCTACTCTTGTGGAGCTACCTGACAAAGAGTGGAAAGAGGTTGATGAACACATGCAGCACTTTCAGCAGTTACCGTGAGTTTGCTGAATAACAGCGAAAAAAACAAGTATTTATTTTTCTTCTTTTAATTTGTTATTTGTCACGTACAAAGAATTCCTACACCAATGAGCAGGAAATGCCGCTGTCCGCACACCTACGTGACAGGTATCATAGCGCAGGAAGCAGCCACCTACCGGTTACGCCAGTGAATAGTATCAGTAGCCTAATACATAGATACATGCATATTTGCTGTTATTCAGCAAACTCGCTGTAACTGCTGAACGTGCTGCATGTGGTGTTCAACCCCTTTCCACTTGCTGTCCGGTAGCTCCATAGACTAGGTGTCAAATGACATGCGTTCACTTTGGGTCCTTCTCGAGGAAGCACGCGTAAATTTGGGAAAGAAGTGCTTTTGCCTGCAGTGGCTAGAAAGTGGAGAAATGGAAGAAGAATGTATGGGGGTGGGGAATGCAGCGTGGGCAAATTACATGCAGGATAACCATGCTGACCTCAGGATAGAGGTTTTTAGCTGAACAACCTGCTCCAGTTTTTTGAGTTTTTTAAAAGGCCTTTTACTCTGGTAGTTAAGTACCTAAGGCTTTTACAGCCATGAGAACCTCCACAAGCAAAACAAGTGAGAAAATAACCTTGTATTGGAGTGAGAACTAGTTGGCCTGTGGGTTCCTAGTCAGGCTTTGGGCATCTGAGAGGACAACGACCACTTGTGGAATGCTTAACCCAGCAACAGTTAGCAAGAGTATTCTCCAGCACATGTTAGCAAGGGTTTGATGGCTACTCCAGGTAACTGGCTTTATTTTCTCCTACAGTGAAGGTGCTAAGGCTGTTGCTGCTCCACGTCCTGACAGACTTGTTAACCGTCTGAAGAGCATTAATGTGGATGATGCCAGTGCTCCTCGCCTAACAGTCCTTCGTCAGCCAAGGGGACCTGATAACTCAAAGGTATGTTAGCCTGGTGTGCCGTATTGCTTAACCAGTACACAAGACGTCTAAACATTGTGATCTCGAGTCTTTTGTTGGAAGTCCAGATAATGTTGTGTGTGGCAGTTTCTCCTTTTGATTCATGTGAGATCAGATTCTTTTGGTTGGAGGTGTACCTGGGTACTTTCATGCCTGGAGCAGCAGCAGCAGACTTCATTGCCAACAGGAAAAAAGTTCTGTCATCTTCAAGTCAAGCCACTTCCTGACAGTGAAGTGGACGTGTCCTTCGGGAAGATCGCGCTGCCAGTCAGGCGTTCGGATCTTGGTAGGAAACGCCCTGTCAAACCGTTAGTAAAGTGCAAGAGATGAAGAACCAGGGTTTCTCACAAGTGGAGCTGTCAATCGGTCAGTAGGCTATTTGCCACAAAGAGTGAGGAATTTCAAAGCCTCTGGGCTCTCCGACTTGAATCCCGTAGATGTAGAGATTGTAATAATAGGAATTGGGCAGGAGGGTGTTCCAAGGCTTCTGAAGAACTTGGAGAAGGACCCAAGACTGACTGTGGTAGCCTTGGTGTGGATCAGGCATTTCTGATATTCTGAACTGATGACTCTCTTGGCACTGTCTGATGTGACAATGCACTAGGGCCTAGCTTCCCGACAAACCAGTCAGCCTGAATGGTGGAGCTAAAAACACTGTTCCCAAAGGAGGAAATCTTCCACCTGACTCGGCTTTAAAAGTGGAAGAGCTTTTCCCCTTCTCCCTCCCTCCCTCCCCCTTCAAGACCCTCACCTTTCTGCAACATGAACATAGTTTTAAGAGTTGGTGGGTCCTTCCAGTGAGCCTTTTGCCACCTAGCAGTGAAGATGGCCTTTTTTAACAGCCGTTGTATCAGCCCAAAGGATATTGAGGTCTTGCATTTCGGGTTCCTCTTCATGCAGGTTTTTGAGGGTGGAGTTATAGATTCATAGATGTTAGGGTGGGAAGGGACCTCAATAGATCATTGAGTCCGACCCCCTGCATAGGCAGGAAAGAGTGCTGGGTCTAGATGACCCCAGCTAGATACTCATCTAACCTCCTCTTGAAGACCCCCAGGGTAGGGGAGAGCACCACCTCCCTTGGGAGCCCCTTCCAGACCTTGGCCACTCGAACTGTGAAGAAGTTCTTCCTAACGTCCAGTCTAAATCTGCTCTCTGCTAGCTTGTGGCCATTGTTTCTTGTAACCCCCGGGGGCGCCTTGGTGAGTAAAGCCTCACCAATTCCCTTCTGTGCCCCCGTGATGAACTTATAGGCAGCCGCAAAGTCACCTCTCAACCTTCTCTTGCGGAGGCTGAAAAGGTCCAGTTTCTCTAGTCTCTCCTCGTAGGGCTTGGTCTGCAGGCCCTTAACCATACGAGTGGCCCTTCTCTGGACCCTCTCCAGGTTATCCGCATCCCTCTTGAAGTGTGGCGCCCAGAATTGCACGCAGTACTCCAACTGCGGTCTGACCAGCGCCCGATAGAGGGGAAGTATCACCTCCCTGGACCTATTCGTCATGCATCTGCTGATGCACGATAAAGTGCCATTGGCTTTTCTGATGGCTTCGTCACACTGCCGACTCATGTTCATCTCGGAGTCCACTAGGACTCCAAGATCCCTTTCCGCTTCCGTGCCACCCAGCAGGTCATTCCCTAGGCTGTAGGTGTGCTGGACATTTTTCCTCCCTAGGTGCAGCACTTTGCATTTCTCCTTGTTGAACTGCATCCTGTTGCTTTCTGCCCACTTGTCCAACCTGTCCAGGTCTGCCTGCAGCTGTTCCCTGCCCTCCGGCGTGTCCACTTCTCCCCACAGCTTTGTGTCATCTGCAAACTTGGACAGAGTACATCTCACTCCCACGTCCAAGTCGCTGATGAAGACATTAAAGAGTATCGGTCCAAGGACCGAACCCTGCGGGACCCCACTGCCCACACCCTTCCAGGTCGAGACCGACCCATCTACCACGACTCTTTGGGTGCGACCCTCCAGCCAATTCGCCACCCACTGGACTGTGCAGTCATCCACGTCACAGCCTCTTAACTTGTTCACCGGTATGGGGTGGGATACCGTATCGAAGGCCTTCCTGAAGTCTAAGTATACGACATCCACCCCTCCTCCTGCGTCCAGGCGTTTTGTAACCTGGTCATAAAAAGAGACTAGATTGGTCAGGCACGATCTGCCTGCCATGAACCCGTGCTGGTTTCCCCTCACCGTAATTTGCCCTGCCGGGCTCTCGCAAATGTGAGCCTTGATAATTTTTTCAAAGACTTTGCCCAGGATGGAGGTGAGACTGACTGGCCTATAGCTGCCCGGGTCCTCCTTCCTCCCCTTCTTGAAAATGGGGACCACGTTGGCCCTTTTCCAGT